>NC_081774.1:24446370-24814703 GCF_963082965.1 Carassius carassius
TTCTCAACATGATGTAATGTCGTAACAGAATAAGATCTGAATTTCTGATTACTCGTTTAGGTGATTCTTGAGCCGACTGTTTTTTTTTTGATAGATAATAACTTTATTTATCATGCACTGTCGGCTTCACAGCTTTGCAGATAGTTTATGTGATAGTTTCACTGCATGAAAGGTAATATTCAAAAAGGCATAATGGGGCACTTCAAATGTATAATTACACTGTAACAAGGACCCCTAAAAATAAAGCATTACCAAACAATCTTGTGCATGTAATCAGTCACTATCACAGTCTTTGCTCATTTATATTTTCTTAAGGAATACTGATCATGACAAAAGGAAAAATCTGCATCACTTTCATAAATGAGAACATTTATTTCAGGCAAACACAGCAAATAACCCTATGACCTTCATTCACATACATGAAACTGATCTAAAAGGCTTTTTATTCATCTATCTGTGCATTTGTGCATGGTTTGCTAGTGTGTTCCACATAGTATTCTTTATTTGCCTATTTGGCTCCCTTAAGAGTGCTGCTTGAATAACCCAGTTCTTAAAGCACCACTGACTGGAATATCTTTGTGTTTTTATTTTTGTTGGCAGCTCAAATTAATCTTACAACACAAAAACAGTTGCTTAGGCTTCAACTGTCCACCTAGAGCCGATTCACAGAGTGTTTGCATTAAAGAGAAGAGAGGGGAGATTGCTGTATCTGTGATGAAGGTACCCACTGGATAGGCCAATTAATCACAGAAAATCCTGCACACTGCACACAATCACGTACAACAAACAGTAACATACACACTCATCTTTTCTATTTGCATGATTGATACACTGGTATAAATCAAATAAATACATTTCTCTGTTATCAGCCCAATGGAATATGGATGATCAATCTTTTCCTAGATTGCCTGTGGTTCCCTCAAGCAGTTCTGTCACCATGACGAAGAGTTGCCATGCAGATGAAACATCGCAAGGGTTCTCCAGAGTCATTCATCTGTACTCAAATAATCACTAACTAGCACAGAAAACCTGAACACTAGCTTTATAGTTTCAACAACTGTTTTATTATTAAATGTGTTTATTTTTTCTTTAGGTTATAATATGCACCAGATATAAGCTTTTGAAGCAATTAATCAGGAAGTATTTGAGTCCCTGATAAACTGTTAACACTTTCTACGAAGTATTATAATACATTATAAGGGTATTCTTAAGACATTATTATAATGAATGCATAATGCATTATAAAAAACCTTAAAATATGTTGTAACATCTCATGAATATTCATAAGAACAGTTTAAATATATTATAATATTTACTTATAGCTTTTAAAAGTATGATGATTTATAACACAATAAACACGTAGCATCCACATTTACATTAGTTGTATTATGTATTATGTATAATGTATTATAAGTCTCATATCTTGCTGTTTTCTTATGCTACTTTACTTAATGTGGTAAAAGACAACTTATAAGTAGTAATAATAAAAATATATATTGTAGCGAGTCAGTTGCCTTCTCGCTGGTTATCATCAGCACCCCGTCCTAAATCGCCGCCCTTCACCAGGCTCCCGACAGGAGTGGGTGTGTGAGAGAGGAGGGACGCTGGATGAGCCAGGGTTGGCGGCGTGTGATGGGGCACACCTGACATAAATGGAGCCTCATCACCACCCCGGTTTAAAAGCCCAACGCGCCATTGCACACTGGTGTCCTCGTGGGTCCAGGAAGGGTGCGTTGAGGGATTCCTGCGCCACCAGAGACGTGAGCTGCTGGACCCACGTTCCGGACGAGAACCGCACCCGTTTACATGGCCAATGGGCCAGGATGCCGGGCCGTCCATCGCCTGCAAGCGCCGTGGCCAATAAGCAGGATGTGGCTGCTAGAAGAGCCGTCGCCCCTTTGCGCCCCGGACCAAAGAGGGGAGCGCGTGTTGCCGCCGGACTCCGCCCCTTACCTGGACCCTTCCTCCATGATCACTGGCCGACCCACACGAACCCCGCAGCACGACGAGGACACCAGATCCCGTTTATTTTGGACACTCTCCCCCTGTGGCCACGTTTATTCCCTCTCTTTTGTGTAATTTTTTGTTAATAAAAGCCTCTCCGAGGCCTGATACCACGCCCACTGTCTGTCGTTGGCTCCTCCCATATATACAACCCGAATTCCGGAAAAGTTGGGACGTTTTTTAAATTTTAATAAAATGAAAACTAAAGGAATTTCAAATCACATGAGCCAATATTTTATTCACAATAGAATATAGATTACGTAGCAAATGTTTAAACTGAGAAATTTTACACTTTTATCCACTTAATTAGCTCATTTAAAATTTAATGCCTGCTACAGGTCTCAAAAAAGTTGGCACGGGGGCAACAAATGGCTAAAAAAGCAAGCAGTTTTGAAAAGATTCAGCTGGGAGAACATCTAGTGATTAATTAAGTTAATTGATATCAGGTCTGTAACATGATTAGCTATAAAAGCTTTGTCTTAGAGAAGCAGAGTCTCTCAGAAGTAAAGATAGGCAGAGGCTCTCCAATCTGTGAAAGACTGCGTAAAAAAATTGTGGAAAACTTTAAAAACAATGTTCCTCAATGTCAAATTGCAAAGGCTTTGCAAATCTCATAATCTACAGTGCATAACATCATCAAAAGATTCAGAGAAACTGGAGAAATCTCTGTGCGTAAGGGACAAGGCCGGAGACCTTTATTGGATGCCCGTGGTCTTCGGGCTCTCAGACGACACTGCATCACTCATCGGCATGATTGTGTCAATGACATTACTAAATGGGCCCAGGAATACTTTCAGAAACCACTGTCGGTAAACACAATCCGCCGTGCCATCAGCAGATGCCAACTAAAGCTCTATCATGCAAAAAGGAAGCCATATGTGAACATGGTCCAGAAGCGCCGTCGTGTCCTGTGGGTCAAGGCTCATTTAAAATGGACTATTTCAAAGTGGAATAGTGTTTTATGGTCAGACGAGTCCAAATTTGACAATCACGGACGCCGTGTCCTCCGGGCTAAAGAGGAGGGAGACCTTCCAGCATGTTATCAGCGTTCAGTTCAAAAGCCAGCATCTCTGATGGTATGGGGGTGCATAAGTGCATACGGTATGGGCAGCTTGCATGTTTTGGAAGGCTCTGTGAATGCTGAAAGGTATACAAAGGTTTTAGAGCAACATATGCTTCCCTCCAAACAACTCTATTTCAGGGAAGGCCTTGTTTATTTCAGCAGGACAATGCAAAACCACATACTGCAGCTATAACAACAGCATGGCTTCGTCGTAGAAGAGTCCGGGTGCTAACCTGGCCTGCCTGCAGTCCAGATCTTTCACCTATAGAGAACATTTGGCGCATCATTAAACGAAAAATACGTCAAAGACGACCACGAACTCTTCAGCAGCTGGAAATCTATATAAGGCAAGAATGGGACCAAATTCCAACAGCAAAACTCCAGCAACTCATAGCCTCAATGCCCAGACGTCTTCAAACTGTTCTGAAAAGAAAAGGAGATGCTACACCATGGTAAACATGCCCCGTCCCAACTATTTTGAGACCTGTAGCAGAAATCAAAATTGAAATGAGCTCATTTTGTGCATAAAATTGTAAACGTTCTCAGTTTAAACATTTGCTATGTTATCTGTGTTCTATTGTGAATAAAATATTGGCTCATGTGATTTGAAAGTCTTTTAGTTTTCATTTTATTAAAATTTAAAAAACGTCCCAACTTTTCCGGAATTCGGGTTGTATATATTTTATCTCAAACAGCCATAAGATCAAATATCAGATCAGATGAGCTTGTAATATGACACATTTGCTTTGAACAATTTTTATTGTAATATCAGTTTAATTATTTTGATGGTACCCTTTAGACAGCTGTTGATAAGTAACTCTGCAACTACATATCAACTAGCGGTCATTACAGTATTAGTATGTCTGCTACTGTAAATAAATGCTAACACTTTATTTTGATGGTCAACCAACAGATAAACTGACATAAGTGTCTTTGCAAGTATGTCAGCTTATTCTACCATACTAGATTCTACCATTCTTGAGCATACTAATACTGTAATGAGAGTTTTTGATGATACCCTTTGATTAAGGGTATCATCAAAATAAACCTGTAACCATATAAACCATTGCATTTTTTCAGTTGTAATATTATTTAACGTTAGCTCCACAGAAACACTCAAATAACACTCAACATCTAACCACTCAGCTGTAGTAAGATACTGTGTAGATCTTAAACAATGTCAAGATATTATATAGTCCATTATACTGTAAATGAAGCAGATTTAATATGGTGTTCACTGTGTTATAAATAATCATATTCTTAAACCTATAACCGCATATACGTACAGTAAGTATTATGATGTATTATAATTGTTGTTATGATTAATCATGAGTTGATATAGCATATTATATATTTTTTTAGGATGCATAATGCATTCATTTCATTATGCCTTAAGAATACCCTTATAATGTATTATAAATACGGGTTTCATTTGTATTCATATTGGTGTAATAAAATGCGATATACAGGTTAACGGTCTCAGATTCACCCAGTTCACCCATCACCTCCATCACTCTGCTACTCGGACTAATCATATGCACCTGTCACTCATCAAGGACACTATTTAACCTTCTCTCACACTCACACTCATGGTCTGGCATCATATGCGTGTCCTTCACTAGCTATGTTTCCAGCCAAAGATTTAAATTTGCATAACTGGAATATTGCATAAAACATATGCGAATAAAGCACCTTTTCCACAAATGAGTCAAAGAGAACAAAATCGTCTTTTCCTGGTAAACTGTGGCAATATAATATCACTAATATTATAGGAGAAGCCACTGAATATAATCATTTTCATATATGATATAAATTACTTGCACCTCAGAGCGAGCAGCTGTAACACAATAAATGCTGTCAATGCTGTTGGAGGTGGATGCTGCTGTTTGGGAACATAGTCGTGGAAGACAATTATACAGAAATACTTTGACGACAGACTCAACTTCATTATGCTATCTAATAAAGGCATCACTTAGTTGTTCAAATATAAATATAAATAAGCATTTTGTTTCCAAAAAATAAAAAATAATTCCCAAATGCAATTTTTCTTTATGAGAATTCTTATAATGAAATTTTCTTTCTTAAAAAAAAAAAAAAAAAAAAAAAGGTAAACACTGAAAATATAACTAAAGGAATTATGTTCAGTTAAATATGTATCATGGTAGAAATAAACTTCCTTAAAATTCTAATTTAAATATAAAAGCATACATATTATGGAGTGTGCTATAAAAGTTAAGGTAGTTTAATACGAGGGAAGCAGATTTAATCATGATATTGATTGGATCTTAAGTGTCATTGTTTATTATAGCTACAGTACAGAAGCACTGGTTTCTTTACTCAGCACATCACTTTAAAATGGATGTCTTATGAATATTACTGCCCAATAAGCATCTCTGGATGGAAGACTAGAGAGGTACGAGCTGACATCACCACAAAGCAACCTCTTTGAGATGTCATTTGTGTTGATGCTGCACTCCTAGGCTAAAAATACACCAATTATGCAGTCTTAACTTACAGGGTGAGACTGACCTTACAGACTGCAAGAAACAACAATTCCCAGGTGGCCAGATACATTGTGAATAAGCTCTGAGGTATGAAGATTTATGTGGTAGCCCAGAAGATTTTTCCAAACTTTTCAAATGAATAAGTATCTGTGATTTTCTTGTGTTAAATTGTGTGTGTATTGTAGAGACAGAGTCTCACCTCCACAGCAGCCTTGGCTCGAACAAACTCCTCCTCTGAGTGTTGTCTCCCCAGTAAAGTACCATCCAGCTGGGGCCTCCAACGCTGCACACAGATGGTCACACACATGCAGACAAGATCAACCATCAGTCGCTTTCTATCATCGTCTTTGTCCTCAGATCATGCAGAATAAGCAACCTTAAAGTTATGGCCAATATAAATTTTTAGTATACAGTGGCCCCAAAAAGTATCTGAACACTTACGCAAATGAGGCAAAAAACTAACGAACCAAAAGAAATCTGCAAATAAAAGATGTTAAAATCTTTCATAAATAATTTGTCAAGAACTAACAAAATTGAATTGCCATATTGGGATTTAAATTGATCTGAATTCAATGTGATATTTAGTGGATGTGCAATGCCAGATCCTCTCAAGTTTACACAGATGTTCTAGCAGAGTAACCACAGAGGATAGTTATTAAAGATTGGGTAAATTTTGCCTAAGTTATTCAAAAAATAAATAATATTAAAATATACTACTCAACCAATTTCCTGCAATACCGCAAACAAAGTAGCTTTTTCTTTACTTTGAACAGTTAATCTATTGTTATAGCATGTAGAACCTACAAACATCTTTCTGTAAATATTTTTCTTTAAAAAGTATGTTTGTGCTGTCCGTTCATTTAGATTTTGTTATCTAATGCAGTGAGATTTAGACATTTTTTGGTATATTAAATACCTTCTGAGGCCACTGTATATATTTCTGTACCCAGTTCATCATTAAAGTTGTGGGCAATATAAAGATTTTGTATGTAGTATTGCTATTTTTTAATCCTTACTAATATCTGAGAAAATAAATAGAACATGTCTAGAACACTAATAAAACAATATCGAAAAAGAAACATAAAATATTTTTATGCACATTTAGGAAAAGGGTACATGAAGGTTAAAATCCTGTACTTAAAAACAACTATTTCATCTATTTTCATTAACTGTACCTTAGAAACATGGAAGGCTTTTTAGAGTAGCATTCTGTAACTGTTACATACAAAGATATATTTGTCTTTCCTCAGGTAACTCAGCATACTATTTTGATTTAGTACCTCCAGTATTAGATTTTTTTTTCTAATGGAGCAATTTTGTCCCCAGAAGGCATTAGTGGGAAGGGTTTGTACCATTTAAGTGCACACAGGAACAATTTTCTGAGTGTGAGGGGAGATGATGATCAATACTGAATGCTGCTGTAGTCTTTTACATGAGATTAAAGTATCATTAGTGTGTACCTGAGGGGCCGGCCCAGGGTCTGACTCCGTGCTAATGCTGAGCTCCAGGGCACTATGCCTGTTAGAGAAATCTGTTTTAAAGTCTGCAGACCTGAAAAGGATGAGATGCTGTAAATAATGATCTTACTGCTCACAATGATGATAATGATAAACAGAGGCAACTTAATTATTCAATTTAACTGAACAACTCAACTCTAACGTGATACTCTTAAAATGCATTTTATTTCTTCATCTTTCATAACCAATAAGTAGATTTACCCCAAAGCTCACTAAAATCAGAGGTTCAAAGACGTAAAAAAGTGGCCACTCAGGATTATTTGAAAAGAAACTTAAAATGTTCAATTCCATTTATAATAATGGTATGATGTTCTTCTAAAAATGTTAGTGACCCAGCTGTCCAAACGTGTTTAGTCTAACTATGTGTTATTGTTAATTTGTTATTGTTATTGTTATTGTTAAAATGGCTTATTAAATCTAATTTAATGGTTTTGGGGAATAGAAAGTAAAAATTCAACATGCATTGTTGTTTTTTTTACCCCAATATTAGTTATTGAAGCACTATAAAGTTTATCTTTATGGCCCCAGAAGAGTTAAGCACACCTTATGACCAATGTTCCTTCTAATGTTTTTTCTTGCGGAGCAAAACTTTTCTCCATTGAGCAGTCATTTCTGGCACCTGAGCAAAAACATTCATTATTTAAACCCTGTACAGCCTACACAACACTATTCAAAAGTTCGGGGCCAGAAATCTAGTCTTTCTTTTTTTAAGAAACTTAAAAAAATTCAAGAATTAAGAAAGTTAAAGAAACTTTATTAAGCAAGGATGTGTTAAATGGATAAAATTGTTCTATTTTGAATAAATGCTTTAAATTGTTTTGAAAAAAAACTTTTTTTACTTTTTATTTATCAAAGAATATAAGAAAAAAGTAACACAGGTTCCAAAAAATCAGTTTCAATACTGATAATAAATCAGCATATTAGAATGATTTCTGAAGGATCATGCGTCAATGAAGACTGGAATAATGATCCTGAAAATTCAGCTTTGCTTCACAGGAATAAATACTATTTTAAAGTATAGGGATTGAAATAGAAAACCAATATTAGAAATTGCAATAATATTTCACATTATCACATTTTTAGAATAGTATAAAACAGAACACAAACTGAAGCAAAACTAAAGCTGAGATCTTTAAGTTATATACTGTATATATATATATATATATATATATATATATATATATATATATATATAGCGTTGGTAGGGCACTGCTTCCCTCTCCTGAGGCGCCGGACGGTTTGCCAGAATCTCTTCGAGGCTGACCGATAGTCCTTCTCCATGGCCTCACCGAACTCCTCCCTGGCCCGAGTTTTTGCCTCCACAACCACCCGGGCTGTAGTCCGCTTGGCCTGCCGGTACCTGTCAGCTGCCTCTACCAACGCTGTTTACAGTAGAGGTGGGGAGCTGTTGACCTCAACTGGGGATGTCGTTGGACGGTGGAAGGAATACTTCGAGGATCTCCTCAATCCCGCTGTCACGTCTTCCATTGAGGAAGCAGAGGCTGAGGGCTCAGATGTGGACTCGTCCATCACCCAAGCTGAAGTCACCGAGGTAGTCAAGAAACTCCTCGGTGGCAAGGCAAGGGGGTGGATGAGATCCGCCCTGAGTACCTCAAGTCTCTGGATGTTGTGGGGCTGTCTTGGCTGACACGCCTCTGCAGCATCGCGTGGCAGTCGGGGACGGTGCCTCTGGGATGGCAGACCGGGGTGGTGGTCCCTCTTTTTAAGAAGGGGGACCGGAGGGTGTGTTCCAACTGGGATCACACTTCTCAGCCTCCCTGGGAAAGTCTATGCCAGGGTACTGGAGAGGAGAATCCGGCCGATAGTAGAACCTCGGATTCAGGAGGAACAGTGTGGTTTTCGTCCAGGCCGTGGAACACTGGACCAGCTCTATACCCTCTACAGGGTGCTGGAGGGTTCATGGGAGTTTGCCCAACCAGTCCACATGTGCTTTATGGATTTGGAGAAGGCATTCGACTGTGTCCCTCGCGGCGGCCTGTGGAGGGTCCCCCGGGAGTATGGGGTCCGGGGAACCTTTGCTAAAGGCTATCCGGTCCCTGTACGACCGGAGCAGGAGCTTGGTTCGTATTGCCAGCCGTAAGTCAGACTTGTTCCCGGTGCGTGTTGGACTCCGGCAGGGCTGCCCTTTGTCGCCGGTTCTGTTCAGGATTTTTATGGACAGAATTTCTAGGCGCAGCCAGGGGCCGGAGGGGGTCAGGTTTGGTGACAACACGATTTCGTCTCTGCTCTTTGTGGATGATGTTGTCGTGTTGGCCTCATCAAGCCAGGACCTTCAGCATGCACTGGGACGGTTTGCAGCCGAGTGTGAAGCGGCTGGGATGAGAATCAGCACCTCCAAATCCGAGGCCATGGTCCTCAGTCGGAAAAGGGTGGCTTGCCCACTTCAGGTTGGTGGAGAGTTCCTGCCTCAAGTGGAGGAGTTTAAGTATCTTGGGGTCTTGTTCACGAGTGAGGGAAGGATGGAACGGGAGATTGACAGACGGATCGGTGCAGCTTCTGCAGTAATGCGGACGATGTACTGGTCTGTCGTGGTGAAGAAAGAGCTGAGCCGCAAGGCGAAGCTCTCGATTTACCGGTCAATCTACGTTCCTACTCTCACCTATGGTCATGAGCTTTGGGTCATGACCGAAAGGACAAGATCCCTGATACAGGCGGCCGAAATGTGCTTTCTCCGCAGGGTGGCTGGGCGATCCCTTAGAGATAGGGTGAGAAGCTCAGTCACCCGGGAGGAGCTCAGAGTAGAGCCGCTGCTCCTCCACATCGAGAGGGGTCAGCTGAGGTTGCTCTGGCATCTGTTCCGGATGCCTCCTGGACGCCTTCCCGGGAAGGTGTTCCGGGCGCGTCCCACTGGGAGGAGACCCCGGGGGAGACCTAGGACACGCTGGAGAGACTATGTCTCCCGGCTGGCCTGGGAACGCCTCGGTGTCCCCCCAGAAGAGCTGGAGAAAGTGTCTAGGGAGAGGGAAGTCTGGGGTTCTCTGCTTAGACTGCTGCCCCCGCGACCCGGCCCCGGATAAGCGGTAGAAGATGGATGGATGGATATTAGCGGTGGGCCGTTATCGGCGTTAACATGCTGCGTTAACGGGAGACTCTTATCGGGCGCTAAAAAAAAAAAACGCCGTTAATCTATTCTCAAAGTTGGGTTGAGAGCTGGGTCTATACTAGGCGAGCTATGATGACTTTCACTTTGATATTTTAGTGCGGATGTATACCCAGCCGGATTGCACTGTAGGGGGCGAGAATGAGTCTTCGAACCTGTGAGTATGCCTACTGTGAAATAAATTACCACATCAAACGTGACGTGCTAACATGGATGCATCTGAAGCCGCCGGGTTTGCTTCAGGGAATTTTTTTATTTTTTTTAAGAAGCTTCCCAATGGAAACCTCGACAAGACGCAAACCTGTTTCACACATACTCCGTCTGCAGTGCGTATGCAGTCCGTGTGCGTTACTACTCGGTACATAAATGATCGCTGCACTGCTGCAGACGCACCGCTCCTGGAATGCAATGACGGACCGCAACCGCGTGAAAGCTGGAATCCGTTAACATGGGTGCGTAAGAAAATATGAAACACATACGCACTGCAGACAGAGTATGTGTGAAACAGGCATAAAGTTGTTTGCACCTTGTGCAATGTGGAATTAGTTTACAGCTTTCTCAAGCAGTTTGTGATGCATTTTGGAAACAGGAGATGAGCCCCTGATCTAATGCATCACCTGGCTTGAGAAACCCGTTATAAAAGACTTACTTTTAGTCATTATTTTATTTGGGTAGCACACATATTCTGAATGCCTTTGGCAGAATTCAAATGAGCCATTTTAATCTAGATTAATCTAGATTAATTCCAAGATTACAGTGAGATTAATCTAGATTAAAAAAATGAATCTATGCCCACCACCACTTCATATATATATATATGAAGAATTCAGGTTCACATGTGTGTAAATTCTTCTATAGCTGTACGTGAATTCTTCTATAGCTGTCTAAACATCACTATGGAGTAGTTTGCACAATACACCTGTGTGCCTGTAACTAAATGTCTCGGAATTTTGTTACCGTTCTGTGCCCATCCTCCACTATTTCCAGCACTTAATCAAGCCACTCTTCTTTAATACATGATGACACGTCATTGCATTTGCTTTGGCATTTTGCATTGTATTCGTTTTCTACAGCAACTCATTTGGTGCACATTATGTTTTTATGAAACCTGTAAACCACATTCACTTTTACTGGAATTCAATCAAATAGCTTATCTGACTAATTTTTTTTTGCAAGTGCGCAGCACATTATTTCTTCTGCACAGTGCACAGTTTAGAGGGAACATTGCTTGTGACTACATTAAACACTAAATATGGAAACATATTGTACATCTGGTTAGGACACCATGATAACATATGCACAATGAGATGGAAACCTGACCATACCACAAAAGCTCACTAGATGAATGATTGGAGGTGCACCTCTTCCTCTCATATCTCCACTTCCGCCCTCCATTCAAGGCACTGTCTGGGTGAAGGCTCCCCTCCTCCCATTTCTCCAATGGTGAGCTGCTCACTGGAGACAGGACAGTTAGTACGTAGTGTGACAGGAAATAAAACTGATAGGCTGTCACAAACTCTGCTTTAAATGAAACGACACATTGGTGCAAAAGGTAGATTAAGGCTACCCAGCAGCAGATAAGGATACACCTTACAGCTCAAGGCTTGCCTATTTTAACCAGGCTATAGGCTGCAGCTCACAATTAATTAAAGCAGTTGGGCTGTGGAATGGTAAATATAGTACAACAGGGGAAACATTGCAATGGTTTAGCTTACAGAAGCTTAAGGCGTAATATTCTGGAAATTAATTTTACAGTGTAAGTTGTTAAAGCTTTCCAGAGGATTAAAATAAGCCAGTGTAGCGTTTCATTTTTATAAATTTCTAGCATAAGCTTGAGAAAAACTAAAGAGCTAAAATAAAAATTAATACATTTCTACTTGGGGCATCAGTGTTATTAAAACCACAGTTCTGTGTGTTTAAACCATTTCCATAATTTTCCACCAATTCAGTTCCACTACTTTAAATCTAATAATATGCTAATGCTAAATGTAGACTGCTTACTGATCAAGTGGCCAATGGGATTAAAAAAATACACAACAAAGGGCAAAAATTTAATTACACTGAGAGCCTGGATTAAATCAACTGTAAGTTTAATCATAAGCACCTCTTAAACTGATTAAAAGAACTTTACACTTAAATCAATTTCATAAATGCAGGCCTTTTTATAGATTATAAGATTACAACTTGCCTAATGCGTTAGAGGGTTTCATGAATTAACATTTTTGCTCATGGCAGGGAGATACAGCTACCATATCTATGCTGTCTGGGTCAACCCAGGTAGATCATAATCATCATAATACCATATATAATACTTTTTTATTACCGGCATTTATTTATTTATTTTTTGCATCAGATTGTAAAGTCAACACCATCAAGTCTCCGTAACCTCATAATGCACCAAAAGTAAAAGACATCAAGGCAAAACAAATCTCAAATGACAACTAAATAGAATAATGGCGAATTTTATCAACATTCCCAAAGTTTCTTTCATTAACAAGCAATATACCTGAATCTAATGAGGCTCTTTCTGGGTTAGAACGGCTGGGAGATGATGGCTCTGTCTCCACCTGGATCAGCTCCGTCTCTTCCGTCTTCTTCTTGCGAAGGCTACTCTTACAGAAACCATTCTTACGAGACCCACGGGGACTCCATCTGTCCCAACTCCACCTTCTCTCACAAGGTTCACGCAAGTCCACCAAGTCTAAAGCTGTGGACAAGACTAAAGAATATGGAAAAAAACATTGCCAAAGAGAGTCATTCAGAATGAAAACCTGTGTTCTTTTATTTTATTAACCATAACATATATTTATGGGTGAAAAAATTCCAATTGCTAATAGTGAAAAAACTGATACCTAAAAAATTATATTTTGAAATGAATTTAAAGGATTCATTAGGACTAAGGGGCAAGCAACACCAGTTGAAAACTACTTCATGTAAGCAAGGGATAAAAAAACTTTTTGTGCCTAACAGCTATGGGATAGAGGAGGAGAAGGGCAGATGAGTGAGAATGAGAGGAGGAACAGATGACAGAGCAGTAATTATTGGGGAACCTGCTGTGTTGGAGGTGACTGGCCGTGTGGCTCCATCACTCTTGCTCTCACTCTGGAAGTCATCAATAGAAGGGCTGAGTAACGGACGGCTCTCTTGCTGCTCACTACCCAACTGCAACACATAAACCAAACAATTTGCACTTAGCATGCACCCATTTCCACAAAATATTGATCTTATTTGTAACATTTATGTAGACATTTATTTTGTTTCCCATTAAATGTTTTTTGTTAAAAGTCAGTATTTATTTTAAGTTTCTAGTTCTTGTCATACCCCTTTTCTTTAATATCTTCCCCTCTTTGTTTTTTCACCACTCTGCTAAAATAAAACCTACACTTGTAGGTTGATTTGCCCCAAAAGTGAAAATGCTGTTAGAGCTGAAGATCTTTGCCCGAACCCGATGGGACCAGACGGGTTCGGCTTAATTTATATCATCTTACGCGGGCTCGGGTCGGGCTCGGACTTGCGCTCCGGTTTGCGAGGTGAACGAGCGGTCAGGTGATGTGTTTCGATTAGCATGAGAAAAATGCGAAAATGGATGCTGAGTAGGTGAAACGGAGGCTTGCCTCTGGCGATAACATTTTGGTTGCACCAGCAACTAAAGCAAAGTCTGAGATGTGGAAAAGTTTTGACCATGTATATAATGAAAATAATGAGTGAATAATGACGCAGCATCAGTGAGCGCAGGAACGCGCTGAAGACATCTACAGTGGATTCAATCATTTTCCTCCACAAAAACATGTAGGCTTAGCCTAATCTCCGTGAGTAAAGGTTTTTCAAATGATAAATAAATATTAATTGAGTCTTAAATGCATAATGTGGACAGAGTATATACGCTAATGTTGGCATTGTTATTTTATTAAATGTCAGCTGCTAGTGGTGAAGCAAATCCGGCGGAGCCTTTATCTTAATTTCGTTTTTGCCAATTTAATCAATCAATTTACCCATCTTAATAAAAAAAATATCTTAATTTAATTTGTTAAAAAAAGACTAGTTTTTATTGGTGCGTTGATCTATTTTACAGGCTAAATGAGCCTAGGCCTATTAAAATGCTGAGATGTTACGATGTTACAGAGGACTTATTTTATTTCTTTATTCCAACTTCCAAGTGGTCAAGTCTACGTTAGTTATGAATAAATTATGTTAAAACATGTATAAATGACTCATACTTGACAAAAGGCAAAAGAGCTGTGTGTGCGCGCACATTTGAATAATGTCGGGCTGTAAACGGGTTCGGGCTTTTAAAAAGCTGTCAATCAAAATTTACCTGTCGGGCTCGGGTCCTGTCGGGCCTAACTTTTAAGGCCCGATTACAGCTCTAAATGCTGTGGCGCTATTAGTGGTCAAGGTGGTCAAAGTATGGCATGTTAGCATGGATCAGCTATGCCCCTGTTGGTAGATGCCAGTGTTGTGCAAGATACTATTTCCCTGCAAAGACCTGACTTGTACCCCAAAGCAATTCCAGTGGCCAAGGTTTTTTATAGGTAGTCTATTTGTGACTCACTGGAAATGAGAGAAAATCACCACATTTTTATTAGTCATGAAAATATGTAATCAATGTAATAACATTTAATTCATGTAAATACATATTGCAAATCACAGTCAGGGCTGTCACTAAAATTCACAACTTTTCCAGGTTGTCCCAAATTCCACAGGCTAAAAGCTTTACTGTCAATAGTGTCATGGTACCGGAAGAGAGATGAGGCAAGGACTCAAATGCAGGAGAAGAATGTTTTTTGTTTTTATAATAATAATAATAAATTTTTTTTTAAAAACTACCCAGAGGGGAAAAAACAGGCAGGCATGGAACAAGGCAAAGCAGAGCAGAGCAGAGCAGCAGGTACATACTTCACATACTGTACAAAAAGTACTTCTGATATATAACAACAGATCAGCATAGGACTGCAGGCACCTGGAGAATAAATAGGGAGATAAACAAAGTGGGTAATGAGGGAGACACAGGTGGAGCAACCGAAACAATAATGAGGTGACAAGATGGGTTGACAAACACAACAAGCCATGTGCTCACACAAAACCACAGGAATGCCCCTTTGGTGGTCGTCTTGGGCACTCCAAGCTCTGTAGTGGTCTCTGTGGTTGAGACAAGGAGAGCAGGTTGCTCAGTAAAGGCCTTTATGCCGACAGCAGTGAGCGCGAACGGCTCTGTGGGGGCTTCCATGGCTGAAACAAGGAGCGCGGGCTGCTAAATAATGGCTCTCGTGGCAGTAGCCGTGAGAGTGGGTTGTTCTGTGGCAGGCTGTTCTGAAGTAGGTGGTTCAGGGACCTATGGGACCACCGGACTTGGGATCACCACAATCCGGTCCTCCAGGACCATTAGACTTGGGACCACCAGAGTCGGGTCCTCCAGGACCATTGGACTTGGGACCAACAGAGTCGGGTCCTCCTGGACCTCATTCTTGGGACCACCAGAGTCGGTCCTCCAGGACCATCAGACTTGTTAACCAGCCTAGAGATGCCAGCAGCTCACAAAGACCTCAGCAGTGGGTCTGCCAAACTGGAAGCCAGCCTTAAAAGCCCTGCGCCCACCCGGTAAAGAGTTTCTGGACTAGCTGCCCTCCTGTGAAGAGGCTCTGGACTGGCAGCCATCTTGTGATGAGACTCTAAACAGGCAGCCATGTCAGGAAAAAGCTCCTCCTGGTCAGGAACTGACTGTCTCCCATTGTGGTCTAGAAAGTCCACAAATGCCCCAAAAGTGCTGCACCTTCTCCAGGTACTGATGACCTCATCAAGGGCATAAGAAAACAAGTCCTTGAGAGCAGCATCATTATACTCTAGCCCCTCTGCAGCAGTCCTGAATTCCAAGGCAAATTCCTTCAAGTCAGTCCCCCATTGCCGGATGGAAGTCAATGCTAACTAAATGCTGATAATTAGAGCATACATTGGTAGAAGAGGCTACTGGTAGTGGAGCCTGACAGTGGGAGATTGACCATTCTCTGCTGAGTCCTCATTAGGCTGATTTATTCTGTCATGGTACCAGAAGAGAGATGAGGCAAGGACTCAAATGCAGGAGAAGAATGGGTCTTTTTAATAATAAAATTAAACAAAATTGACAAAAACTACCCCAAAGTGGGAAAAACAGGCAGGCAGGCCAGGAACAAGGCACAGCAAAGCAGAGCAGAACAGCAGTTACATACCACCAAACAAAAAGTACTTCTGACATATAATAACGGATCAGCACAGGAAAGAAAACACCTGGAGAATACATAGGGAGATAAATGAGGAGGGTAACGAGGGAGACACAGGTGGAACAAATGAAACAATAATGAGGTGACAAGATGGGAGGGGACAGACAATAAGACAGGAGAAAGCACATGGAAACAAACAAAAACAACACGAGCAATGTGCTCACAAAAAAACAAAAAAAAAAAAAACAGGAGTGTCCTCTGGTGGCCGTCTTGGGCCATGATTGGGCTATGATTTCCGAGAAGCAAAAAACGCAGACGTAATCTCAAAATCCAGTCATGATAATGAAACTTACATTTTAATATGGACAATCACGGAATTTGTCAAAGTTAGCATAAATTAATCAAATCTCCGTATGGACCATTCTTTAAATGTTAAGCCGCAAAAGATGGTTGAAATATGAATCCTGCATGTTCTGCGCGTCTCTGTGTGAATGAATGAATGGCAGAGACGTGCGAGTTTGTTTACTACATAGACTGAGCGTGAAACTTGCAGTAATTTCAGAATCTGTCGTCTCAATGAGGACATAAATACATAAATTACATCACCAGAACTGTTCTGAGTCACTTCACAAGCATTTTACCGTTTCTTCTGAGTAAAACCAGTGTCAAAATAAAAGTTCATTTTTATATAAAGGCATTATGCAAGATATTACTATTATTTAGTAGAATGTATGTGATACTGCTACTGCTGTGGAAAAAATTTATAGAACTTTATTTTTTAAAGAAATAAATCACACAATTTTTTTCCATGTTTAAAATTTTAATGTTTAAATTTCATTAATTAAAAAACAAATTAAATTTGGGTGAAACTTGTTTACTGTTTTTCATAATTATATTACTTGTAGAAAAACTTTAAACATAATTGTAAATAAGTATAAAGAATGGTATTGGTTGTATTTTTAGTGATAAAATGTTTTTTTATTTTTTATTAGAATATTTTTGTGTTTTGCTTTGGTACCGAAATTGGTACCGAGAACCGTGGATTTTCACTGGTATCGGTATCGAATACTGAAATTTTGGTACCGTGACAACACTACAGTTGTGGCCAAAAGTTTTGAGAATTACATAAATATTGGAAATTGGAAAAGTTGCAGCTTAAGTTTTTATAATAGCAATTTGCATATACTCCAGAATGTTATGAAGAGTGATCAGATGAATTGCATAGTCCTTCTTTGCCATGAAAATTAACTTAATCCCAAAAAAACCTTTCCACTGCATTTCATTGCTGTCATTAAAGGACCTGCTGAGATCATTTCAGTAATCGTCTTGTTAAGTCAGGTGAGAATGTTGACGAGCACAAGGCTGGAGATCATTATGTCAGGCTGATTGGGTTAGAATGGCAGACTTGACATGTTAAAAGGAGGGTGATGATTGAAAACATTGTTCTTCCATTGTTAACCACGGTGACCTGCAAAGAAACGCGTGCAGCCATCAATGCGTTGCATAAAAATGGCTTCACAGGCAAGGATATTGTGGCTACTAAGATTGCACCTAAATCAACAATTTAAAGGATCATCAAGAACTTCAAGGAAAGAGGTTCAATTCTTGTAAAGAAGGCTTCAGGGCATCCAAGAAAGTCCAGCAAGCGCCAGGATCGTCTCCTAAAGAGGATTCAGCTGCGGGATCGGAGTGCCACCAGTGCAGAGCTTGCTCAGGAATGGCAGCAGGCAGGTGTGAGCGCATCTGCATGCACAGTGAGGCCAAGACTTTTGGAAGATGGCCTGGTGTCAAGAAGGGCAGCAAAGAAGCCACTTCTCTCCAAAAAAAACATCAGGGACAGATTGATCTTCTGCAGAAAGGATAGTGAATGGACTGCTGAGGACTGGGGCAAAGTCATATTCTCAGATGAAGCCCCTTTCCGATTGTTTGGGGCATCTGGAAAAAGGCTTGTCCGGAACAGTAAAGCATCCTGACACCATTCATGTGTGGGGTTGCTTCTCATCCAAGGGAGTGGGCTCACTCACAATTCTGCCCAAAAACACAGACATGAATAAAGAATGGTACCAAAACACCCTCCAACAGCAACTTCTTCCAACAATCCAACAACAGTTTGGTGAAGAACAATGCATTTTCCAGCATGATGGAGCACCGTGCCATAAGGCAAAAGTGATAACTAAGTGGCTCGGGGACCAGAATGTTGAAATTTTGGGTCCATGGCCTGGAAACTCCCCAGATCTTAATCTGTACATCACAGAAACAACTGAAACAAAGATCTAAAAGCAGTTTAGCAGCAAACCTTTTGAAAACTAATATTTATGTAATTCTCAAAACTTTTGGCCACGACTGTACTTGACCCCGTTGTGAAATCTGTGGGAAAAACGTTTGTCCTTACATGCAACAATAATAAATGTGACTGCACCTTTAGTTTGGTTTGCAAGCTAACAGCTTAGCCTAGTGCCTTAGCAAATGCTAACTGGTAAAGAAAACTAGTTACAAAAGTAAAAGACTCATAAATTAGTTGCCACTCTTAGCTTTACTTTCTCTAAAACCTTCATGTTTTAAATCCAATGATTGCTGCAACCAGTAATCTCTTTAAATGTTACATCATCATATTACATACTCATTCCAGTGAGAATATGAAATAATTAGAACTGAGAGTATTATTCTTTACAGTAAATCATCCAATCTTACAGAGGGTGTCTTATTACCTGTGGATAGTAGTAGTAACGATTCAAATCTCTGATTCAGACCAAAAAATCAGATACTTAGTAGGGATGGGCGTTTTCCGCAAATATCACATTTGAATATTTGAATATTCGTTTATTTAAATTAAGTTTAATGAGACAGACGTTATTTTTCAGCAACATTTATTGTTTCCGTCATTTTTGAACACACAATAAGCTTGAACATTACACATCGTGTTTTGTAGCTGAAAACCTTTAACAATGCATGCAAACAAACAAAAGTACAGATTAAAAGCAAAAAAAAGTGAACAAAGAAAAAAAGTAAAGCAGTCTGCAGCAATTGGGCTATTGTAGAACGTAGCCTACACTTAACTTTAAACTTTTAAACTGTCAGCAAATCTTTTTTTCTTTTTTTCTATTGTTTTACATGTTCTTGTTAAGAAACACGGTCATGTAAACATGATCAGGGGAAAGTCGGCTCTGTTAACAATAAGGCCGGCCGCGGAGAAAACGCGCTCTGACAGCAAAGACGCTGGCGGGACTCACAAATAACGGTGTGCTAAGTGAATAAGTTTTGTGAAGCGCTTTGTGTTTTCATTTCACCACTGAATGGGATCCTCATCTGGTGGAATACATGGCTCCAGCTAGGGCTGTGCAAAAAATCGAATGCGATTTTCATGCACATCTTATCAGTAAAGATGCTCCTGTGATTAGAAGTATATCTCCATTACATGCGTTCAAATCAGGGTTGCCAGGTTTTCACAACAAATCGTGCCCAGTTGCTTCTTAAAACTAGTCCAAAACTAGTCCAATCGTGATTCCAGGAGGTTCCCTGATAAAAATATTCGCATTGTAGGGGCTAAATATCACGTTATTTGTATTGGGGTTGCTTCAAACCGCGGACATGAAAAACAATCGCAGACTTGGCAACACTGGTTCAGGTGGAGCGGCAGTTACTACACAGAGCTGTAGTCTACCGACAACTAACACAAAATCCTTTTCAAAATTGACAAAGAATCGCCTGCGATTTTAACATCGATTTTGTGTAGATTTTCAGTGAATTACAGCTCAGTGTAGTAAATGCCAACCACTGTTGCCAAGTCTGTGGTTGTTTTTCATGTCCGCGGGTTCGAAGCGACCCCAATACAAATAACGTGATATTTAACCCCTAAAATGCGAATTTTACCAAGGCAACCCTGCTAAAAAATGTAGATTTTAACCCCGGGAAGAAATTTTTATCGGGGAACCTCCTGAAAACACGATTGGGCTAGTTTTGGACTAGTTTTGAGTAGCAAGTGGGCAGGATTTGTTGTGAAAACCTGGCAACCCTGATCCGAACCCACGTGCTGGAGATATACTACTAATTACAGGAGCGTCTTTACTGATGAGATGTGCATGAAAATCGCTTTCGATTTTTTGCACAGCCCTAGCTCCAGCAAGAACTGTTCTCACTCGTCTCGGCTGGACTCTCTGTTATCATCGCTAAAGAACTGGCTCAGCCTTTTCCGACGAGTGGGCATTGCATCCTCTTCATCGTTGGTGGCGGCGGCTGCATCCGCACCACTCGCATCAAGGAAAGTGTTCTGATAATGTTCAAAATAGTTTTTTTTTCTTACTTCTCTCATGTTTTCATCGAGAAACCTGAGATGTTTGTGCCGAGGGTCTAGGGCAGACGCAAGAAGAGGAGTTTTCACTGCATTCTCCAAGTTAGCGGTGTTTATTCGTTGCTTGAGAGATGCCGCAACAATGTTCTTGAATTCGGTCACTTTCTGTGATTCTCCACGGCATATTTGAAGTACTGTAGAAGACCGCAGTTCTTATTCATTCATTAATTATTTTTTGCTTGCATACATCTTCAAATATGCAGTGGAGAATCACAGAAAGTGACCGAATTAGGTTTTATTGTAAACTTTTTTGTCTTTTTTTTTTTTTTTTTTCGAATATTTTTTTTTCTTTTCGAATAATTAGAGCAGAACGAATATTCGAATGTTCGACTATCCGTGCACACCCCTAATACTTACTATTGAGAACATTGCCTATTTTATTTGATGCAATACTGTAACTCAGCATTTAAAATTTTCATAAATATATTGATTGGTTTACAAGAATCAAATAGACCATTACATGTAACAATACAATATACATATGTGTATATAGAACATATAACACAACCTTCTTATTTGGCCATAAGAAGTAACACAATGGGCATTTTTATGGCTGTCAAGAATTGCTAAATTAAAAAACAACTGCCCTTGACACAGGTCAGCACTGAAAGTGCCCTTCACTTCATAATTAAGGTCATAAATTATCAATATGGGGCAGGCACACAACAGAATCCATTTAACAGCCTTTTGTTTGGTAAAGGCCTCTTGGTAATGTGTAAAGAACACACGAGGTCCATCCTGAAAGCACCATATTCATTTTTTATACTAAAGGTGAAATCACGAAATAAATTCAGCGATTTATTGAAAAAAAGAAAAACTAAATCCAGTTTAACTAAAAGTGCAGATATTTATGGTCTTTTCAAAACATGCCAGTTTATGCAAATTAGGCTTATTATAGACTTGCCTTATTTAGAAAACCCAATGCTATTTGTCTGGCATATTAACATTGTGCTATGGGTTTTTTTTTTGTGCGTCTTATATTCATAATAGCAGTCGAGTGTACTTTCTGCATTTTAAAGAATGATAAAGTATGCCAGACTTCAGTAGTCTGCCGCATACAACACAAATAAACATTAAAATTGCAGTTTGCACTGTTACCTGATTTTCAAAATTCTTTAAGTGAAAACAGCATTGTGCTACTAGTCGGTACAGAGCATTTTTAGTTAAGTACCCCCCCATGAATCTTATATCTAATTTCATTTTTTCGTACCTGTGTATGAAGTAACTTCTTCATTGCTTTATAATTATTTAAGTCATTCATTTGCTCAAAATTTTGTCTTTTGTGTATCCTAAATTTAGGCTAAATTGTACAAGAATTCACCAATTACTTTCAATTTTACTTGGTCTTTTGTAAGGTATGAGATAGCAAGTGTTTTTCAGCCCATTTTCACAATGCACGCTCTTAGCAGTAACTGGCAGTAAATTCCCCATTGAGCAGCTCATCACTATGTATTGAGAAATGCATGGCTCTCTGCCACATCCCCAGTGGAACAGAACCAAGCCCTCCGAATCACAAAATCCTCCAACATTTGGGTAAACCTTTTATAGACAGCCAAAAATGACATCCATTTATTTACTTCATATTACTGAAGAATGGTAGTACAATAAATGAATAACACAGGCCTCCCCACATTACAGCAAGTCTCGACATCCACATTTCATTTGCTTCCTGCAAATGAATGATTAACTATGTGTGAGCAAACAGCACATGAACATGCAGCTCTGGATTTGGTATAAAACAGTTAACGTACATGCGATTCATAGCCAAAACAAGAAACAGAAATTATATTTAAGCAACAGAACATTCTGCAGCTGCTTATGAGGAGAGTAGCACTCACTTAAAGCAAATGCCACTCTAGCTTGTGTCATGAAACGCTGACGGTCTTAAATGACCACCCCATTTTCATGGGTCTTTATGACATCATCTAGTGGGAACCCCATAAAGCAGCTGGCTTTCAACAACAAAAAGCAACTTCAGCACTTCCACACATATGGCTCATGTGTGTCATCTAACACTCACGGATATTCAGAACAGGATGCACCAAGCTCTTGGTTTTCCTTAACTTATTCACAGTCACACTCACGCTTGGTGCTCCCTGTTGGTGGGTGTGTGTGCTCAGCCCACCTTGGTTGTCACGGTGAGCAGGGGTTTTCCATCTGAGGATGCCTTACTTGGTAGCTCCTTCAGCACCATAGCAACCGCCCTAGAGTCTTTCTCCTACAACAGTGAAATCAACAGTGAGTTGTGTCAGTTTGTGTTCAAATTCCCGCAATGGTGCGGGTTCCTTGAGAAACACTATTAAAATATTACCAATTCAAATTAAATTCTGATAATTTACAGGCTTACAAGAAAAAAAACCTTTTTTAAGCCATATTCATTTGGCTGAAAAAAAAGTTACATTTACCCAACTGACACAAAGCAATGTGCATAATTAGCATGCTATCATCTATTCTACAGCCCAAAATAAATAATTAGGGATGCCCTATATCGGTATGATATTGTTTATTGGCCGGTATTTTTCGGGAAAATTAATTTGTATTATTTATTTTTATCAGACAATCGGTTTATTTAAGTGTGAATGGTTTAATAACTTTAAAATTAAATATCAATTTTAAAAGTAAACTTTATGTTTAAAAGTGTACATTTTCCGAACTGTAAATATATATAAAAAGTGATGCCTAAATTCCTGTGTAGCATCTACAATAACTGATTTTAGCTTTCAGAATCGTATTTTTAGTTTAGTATTTTTAATTTATTTAATTAGTATATACTAATTAGTATATAATTTAATACTGGCTATTTATCGGCCATAACATGAATTATCCACTTATCAGTAATACCAGTGCATCCCTATAAGTAAGTTCTATTTAATATGAAGAACAGTTATCACTGCCAAAATTTCTCCACAACATAAAACTACTTATCCTCAACAAAGACATGCTACAGTACATAGGAGTAGTAAATCATTGCTCTATTCAGGGATACACTGACTAGACACCAGCCAAAAACATGGGGCTAACTGCTTTTAACAGTCCCTATGCCACTCAGACAGATCTAAGCACTTAAGCCACCACTGGGACACTGAGAACTGGAGTGGAATCAATTCACTAGCAAATGTTTAACACTGCAGAATGTCATTTAAACCCCAAGTATTTGCTGAGTCGAACAACTACACAGTTGCTCCCGTATTGCAATCCAAGATAATCAAACTGTGCTGTTTTATAGTGACCAATAAAGTGAACCTCTAATGCAACACTCCAGGGTCCAGC
The DNA here is from genome assembly GCF_963082965.1 of Carassius carassius. NCBI lineage: Eukaryota > Metazoa > Chordata > Actinopteri > Cypriniformes > Cyprinidae > Carassius > Carassius carassius. The sequence goes on from NC_081774.1 coordinate 24,470,392, forward strand.
AACAAAAAACACCAAAAATAAATGTTTTTAAACTCTGGAGACAACTAAGAAACAAAAGATCTTTCAAAAAAGATTGTATCAATAAGTTTGTGTTTTAAACTTAACCTTACTGTAAAATAACTATGATTGTTGGATGTTGAGGGTGATTACAAAGTTGTTACTCTGTTTTTGTTAGGGGTCAGTAGATGACAGGTTGTGCAAGGTGGTTTCTAAGTGAATGCTTAAAGGCCAAAGCTGAAAAAGCCCACCTCATGTCTATATGTTATATTCTCAGGCCAGCTGAACCAGCTGTGCATATGTTAAAACTTAGCCTAGTTAAGGGGAATCTACTCTTAGTTACTATGCCACCCGCAGTTGGAATCAGCTTCCAGAAGAGATCAGATGTGATAAAACATTAGTCACATTTAAATGCAGACTCAAAACTCATCTGTTTAGCTGTGCATTGAATAAGCACTGTGCAATGTCCGAACGGATTGCACTATATTTTATGTATAATCAGTTTCTATTCTTAACTGTTTTAAATTCAGTTTAAACCTTTTAAATCAATTTTAAATAATTAAGTTTTTAAATTCCTTGTTTTATTGTTGTGATTTTTCTTTCTTCTCTTTTATGTAAGCCACTCTGAATTACCACTGTGTATGAAATGTGCTATATAAATAAACTTGCCTTGCCTAGTTGTGTCTTAAAGGTACAATTTGAAAGATATTTGCAGTAAAATATCCAAAAACCACTAGGCTAGTGTTATATATTTTGTCCAGCTGATTACAAACAATACCTCTAATGTTTTCAACTACTTGTAAATCATGAGAAAATTCCCATTCTAAACAGTGACACGGGGCAGTGCAGTCGCCTGTCAATGACGTTAGTTACCCTTTGTTACCGCCTTTACTGACATACAAAAAGATTGTTATTGTTTTGGTAGTGCACCCTCTAGTGGCAGGTCCTACAACCTGTACCTTTAAATGGGCCATAATTTAAAATTTTTAGTACACTATTAAACATCACTCCATGTAAGCCACTATATATTTATACAGACTTTTTTATTTTATAAATTACCAAGCACAATGGTTTCAGCTAAAAATCTTCTCTACAGGTCTACTGAAGAAAACAATGCCATCTACTTCTTGGATGGCCTGACGGTGAATAAATTAGCAGCAAATTTTAATTTTTAGGTGAACTAACCCTTTGAGAGAGAACAGGAATGTTTATATCTTCTTTCTCACTTTGCTTTTGGCATTAAAGACATCCCAAATTTTGTGAACAACGTGAATGACATTCCTTTTTTTGAGTAATATTTGATCAAATATATAGCTTTGTTTTGTAGGTAACTGGACTTCACTTTCATTATTGATTATAAGAGGTCAGGTATTTGTTCAGCAGAACATTATTGTTTTACAGTGAGCTAAGCACTAAAGAAGATAACGCAAACCATATAGTAAAGGAAAATGTCAGGTATTTATGTACCCTTTGTTGGCTTTTCTCTCTGTGAGGTTTCTCTTAAGTCTGTCTGTGATCATCCATCTATCTCTTTATTAACATATAGTGTTCCCAAAAATCCACACTGAGCGTTATTTCAATCTTGATAACTACTCCATCAAGCTCATAACTGACCTTTAAAACATACTAACACGGTTTGCAATGGAGCATACTGTTAAATTTAAACACAAGAAAAAAATCGGCAGAAATCTAAACTTCAGAAACAATGAATCTTTAATTTTCTAATATTGTCTGAAACCTTAAAACATTTAAAACATAAATTACTTCCAAACATTGTGCATAGAGTAACAACACAAGATTATGTAAGGCTTTTGGAGTCACCCACTAATTCAAATTTTGATGTGATTGGTTGGTATTGAATGATTTATCATCGTTTGTTTGATTTGTTTGAATGAAGGACATTGCGCTCTTTTATTAATGAAACAGGATAGGACATGCTTCAGCTACTGACCCTACAGGGTCCTAAAAAGATTATTTTGTAAATACGGTTTATGAATTACAATAAAGTTTGGAAGAGTGACATGACCTGTTCCCAGAATTGTTTGGGGATGTTGTGGGCTTTTACAATAGTGAGCTTTATGACAACATTTTTGGAGTTGCTCAAACAGGACACATTTCTGAAGTCAAAGACAGGTTCCTTACAACATTGACACAGATTTTCTGCAGTAACATTAACTGTAATTATAAGATTTTGACAGAAAAGTGGTATGTTGTATTAAATGTATCATAGGAGTATATAGGCTCTAAATATAGTCATTTTTATATGAACCTATGACTGTTTTTGCATTAAGTGTGTTTATATTTATATGTTTTAGATAAATTGATTCATTTCTAAAGGAAATACAGTGGGCTTGTCACGATTTTCAGCTGGAGTGCCCATGAACTCCAGTAGAGGGCACTCCACTCAGGACTGGCATTTTGTGTCCATTCCCATTTCCAAATCCATTTCCCAGAATCCCATGCTTAGGGCTAATAACCACCAGGTGTTCCCCATTACCACTCCTCTATATATACTGTGTTTGGACTCTCAATGATTGCGAAGTCTTGTTAAGCACTGTCTAGCATTTCCGAGCGTTTCCCTAGTGTTTGTTCTTTCCGTGTTTGATTTTGGATTGTTTATACTGCCTGTGTTTCTCTGCCGCCTGCCCCGACCTCTGCCTGTTACTGTTTCTTATTTTGGATATCCCTTGAAATACTTGACACTGTTCTCTGCTTACCGCCTGTCTGACCATTCTCTGATTAAATATACTGCAAATGGATCTGAACGTCTCTGACCAGTTGTTACAGAAGACTTCGCCATTTAATAGAAACAATCTGTTTAAAACATTTGCCTGTTTATGGTAATAAACAGGCTCCCTTACTCTAGCCTGGTCTCCATTATAAGGCTTCTTTCTCCTTTAACCACCAAAAGATTAAATGATTCTTTTTGGAACAAGTAGCTGAAGAATGAACTGAATGACACCAGCATCGCTGCACTAATTCCAAGAATCAGAACTTGCAGCATGTATTTTAATATTCCTGGAGGAGTTCCTTCAACACATTGCTGAAGGTCCAGTAGCCAGCAGATGTATTAAGGTTTTTACAACGCAATGCATACTGTACAGCAGGGTTTCTCAATGGGCGGCCCACAACCGCTTTGTCACGTCCAGTGTAGATACGATGTGACAGCAAAAAAATGGTGAAAGTGGAAAATAGATTATTCAAATGTGAATGGACTGAACAGTTTTGAGTGAGTGAGTGAGTGAGTGAGTGAGTGAGTGAGTGAGTGAGTGAGTGAGTGAGAAAGTACATTAATATAATATAATAGAATATAATGTGCGGAGCGCGAATCTCTCTGCTCTCAGATATACGTTGCTCTTGTAAGAATTTTCTCTGGGCTCGCTCAGAGAGTATGTCTGCACTTAAAACGTGTTCAGTGCAATCGTGAATCTCTCCTCTTCACTTAAAGTAAGCGCGTATGTGCTTAGACTGTGTCCCTGTGCGTTCGCGCATGGTCAAGTACTCTTCTCTGGGAAGAGGGCAATTGAATTAGTTATTTTTTTTATATAGTACATTATAGTACATTTGAACCTGTAGTGTACTACAAGTGGTAACTAAATATATTTTTTTAAATACAGAGATTGGAATAACTAATCCAATCGCCCTCTTCCCAGACATTTCTAAGATACAGCAGAGAGATTCGTGCTCGGGCACATTATATTCTGCGCGCGAGCAGAGAGATTCGCGCACGCGCATTATATTAATGTACTTCCGCGCTACAATAATGCGCTCTCGACATTTGACAGGGAAATAACACCATAACAAGTTGAGTGCCTTCAGATTGATGCAGAAAATGCAACAATTTAAATTAATTTAGAGCTCCTTGGATTCAACCTACATCGTTTTCCTCATCCTTTTGAAATAAAAAGATATTATATAACTTGTTTGTGAATTTCATCATGTAGGATAGACTATCTGACAGTTACTATGTAGGACAGCTTCTGATCACTTATGAATTTATGACTTTTTTTATGTGTATTATATTACTTTGTTTAGGCTACAGAGCTGCTGTCGAATAACAGGTCAGACATCATAAAAAAACATCTTTCGTTATGTCAAGAATTAATTCAGTTATAATAACAAGTAAGTAACTTCTGTTCTGATCATGAGAAAACAAGAAAGAAAAATAATAATAATCCATGGCCTCTTAGGGCTTCTGTATTCAACTGAACTGACATTAAAGATAATTTTTGTTTACTTATGCAAGGATATATCCTGTGTGAACAGGACAATTTTATGTATAAAAAAAAGTAAAGAAATATGACTGTAGAAAAGAATGCAGTGTCATGTCATAAAAACTGCCTCGTTTGTGAGGTGATAAATTCAGTTCTCACACATGGTGATGGACTCAGGTTGTGTTGACTGGGTGAAAGATGATCACCCCAAAGAAAGGATCTGCAAGCAGAGGAATTGTAGGAAATGCTAACACAAGCTATAAATGACTGTAATTTCAGCACATCATATCTATAGCACAGACAACTGAAGCATCTAGCTTCTGTTATGTCTAAGACTTTAAAATGTACATAAACAGATTTCATTATTCATTCAAAGTATATTTCTGCATTATATATCTAATTATCCATTTTGCTATATGTCTACTCAAATTAGCTGAAGCCTCAAATGATTGGACAATCTGCTAATAATAGAGCTCAGCTACTCCTCTAATTACATTAAAAGACAACTTTTAAAAGAAAGCTACAAACAGAGTCAGTTAAAGTTCAAATGTAGGGTTTAAAAGCAGCCTAATGTTAGTGTAATCCAGACGTTATATCTTTCTTGTCAAGTAGCATATGGATGTCATGTCATAAAACATTTTAGCATGACTAAATTTATATTCAACTTGATCACAATTTAATAAAAACATTGTAAGTTACTAATTATAGCCCTTACATTTCCTCAGTTATTCAAACAGCAGCTACAGAAAAGCAAAGAACATTTAAATTATAAAAAGAACATCACCACTGACTCCTATCTATTACACTGTATGATGAATAAATCTTGTATACATTACGCATACATCTGCACTTTTTTGTTTATGATGAGAGAATTTGCAAGTAAGCAGAATTCCGTCACAGCGCACATGAACTGAACAACAAAATTTCAGTGTTTCAGCGATGACAAGTCAGAATGGCTCTGATTGGCCTTTGCATTCATAAACTCAACAGAATCATTAGTGATTGGTTATAAAAATATTGTAAAAATGGAACAAATAAGCCTTAATATTATTAATTAGATTATAATACTAGCCTGATAATAATAATAATAAATCATCATCATCTTGATATTGTCAAAGGCATCAGCCATAGGTGATATCACTGATTGTTGTCGATACATAATACTGTCCATCTATCGACACAACCCTAAAATACATAAATATTAGTGCTGTCAAATAAGTCTTTGCAGTCTTTGGTCTTATCTATAATTTGTTCCAGAGCAAATAGTTTTTGGCAAAATCTCATCATGTTTATGTAACTTCAATGCTGTACACTCACCTAAAGGATTATTAGGAACACCATACTAATAATGTGTTTGACCCCCTTTCGCCTTCAGAAATGCCTTAATTCTACGTGGCATTGATTCAACAAGAAGCTGAAAGCATTCTTTAGAAATGTTGGCCCATATTGATAGGATAGCATCTTGCAGTTGATGATTGAAATTAGAGATTTGTGGGATGCACATTCAGGGCACCAAGCTCCCGTTCCACCACATCCAAAGATGCTCTATTGGGTTGAGATCTGGTGACTGTGGGGGCCATTTTAGTACAGTGAACTCATTGTCATGTTCAAGAAACCAATTTGAAATGATTCGAGCTTTGTGACTAGGGATATCCCGGTATCAAATTTTCCTGTTGCGATTAATTGCTCATGCTTTTATCATGGTAAACGGTATTATCAAGGTATTGAAATTTAGTTTTAAAAAAGTGCATAATACAGTATAACAGGTTAAAAAACTGTTTTTCTTATAACAAAAATAACTGAACATTTAAATACAATAAACAATACAGAAAAATATATAAAGTTAAAAGTTTTGCACCGATTAAAGTGCAAAAGAACTATAAAGACCCATAGGTATCACTTTACAATAAGATCTCATTAATTAACCATTAACATTCACAATGAGCAATAGCTACATTTGCTACAGAAGTTATCTGTAATTAATCTTTGTTAAAAAATAAAAGTTTTAGTTCATGTTAGCTCATTATAAATAATACAGTAGCAACTTTAGATTTTAACAATGTGTTAAATATTAAATATTGGAATACCTAAGATGTATGAATGTTCAGAAGAATTTTTAATTGGCAGTTTATGTTAACTAATATATTAACGTTAAAAATGAAGCCCTAATGTAAAATTTAAATTAACAATAAAAAAATCAAAACGGTTTCAAACAATTTCTAGGTCATGTTGTAGTCCACATTAAAATTGTCTATTAAGACTTAATACTTAGATATTTGGCACTGTGATGAACATCATAGCAAATACAAAAATCTGATTGGCTATTTAAAATTATTAAATATGTTTTAGAAAGTAGGGCAGCTGGTTTATTTGCAGTGTTTCAAGGGTAAAGTTTAGCACCATCTTCTGTCAGAGAGTGAATGTGCCTCATTCAGCGCGTCTCTCACGTGTTCCTCCATGTGCTTCTCATGCGTGCTTGTTTGCATCAGATCACACAGAGTCTTTCAAGTAGCATACAGCGGTTGTGCATTTTGACCAGTTGATGGGAATAGTATTCTTAAAATGCATTCCAAATTCCGAATAATTTGTAATATATAATTATTCACGGTATTTAGAAGTGCCCACGATAACATTATTGTGCATATTCAGTACCGTGATATATCGCATTACCGAATACCGGCACAAGTCTATTTGTGACATGGTGCATTATCCTGCTGGAAGTAGCCATCAGAGGATGGGTACATGGTGGTCATAAAGAATGAATCAGCCGTTTGAATGAATCGGTTGAATCTCAATGGCTCACTCATTAAATAACTTGCTGCCAACTACTGGCAGTTTTAAGTTTACATTTCTACTATTTTTTTCATGTTTTGAATAATTTCAAATAGCAGTATTCAACGTTTTATGTTAAAAACAAAACATTATTTATGAATCTGTAACTGCAGGTTAAATGCATCCATGTCCCCTCTGAGATACATAAACTGTGTTAAATACATCTAAATGCTATTTCAGATACAGATTCGAGAAACGTTTTCTTATGTCAGAATGAAAGAAACTAAGCCACTAAGTACCAGATGCAAAAAATGCAAATACCAGATCCAATTTTATATACATTTATTTTCTTATTTAAAATTTTGCATTTTCTTGTACTTTTACACATTTTTCAAAAGCCCTTTATGAAGCCTGTAAAAACAAGGACCGTGATTAGCTAGGCCCGGGGTGGGGACTCGAATGCGGGGGCTTATTAGGACAAAAGAGCAAAATGGGGCCAACCTCCTGTGGACCCACCATCTGCAGGAGGAACCGTAAGGAGGAACCTTAAGGGGCTGGTGCATTGTGGAACGGGCAGTGGTCGAAGGCAAGGGCCCCGACGACCTGATGTCTGGACATGGAAACAGGCCTTAGGGACAATGAATGTCACCTCGCTGGCGGGGAAGGAGCCTGAGCTTGTGCCGGAGGTTGAGAGGTACTGACTGGAGATAGTCAAGCTCACCTCCATGCACAGCTTGGGTTCTGGAACCATGCCACTTGAGAGAGGCTGGACTCTCTACCACACTGGAGTTGCCTGTGGTGAGAGGCGGTATTGTGAGGGTCTGTTGGGAATAGGGATGTGAACCGAAAAAAAAAGTTTTGTTCTTTGAAAAGAACCGGAACCGTGAGCAATTTCTAAGTTTCGGTTCCGAAAACAGTTCTGGTGCAACACGTGACCAAGCGCTGTGAGCAGCCTTGCACCGGTGTTCTGAATATTCGGTGTTTCCCGTAAAGCAGTGGTTCTCAGTTGCAGTCCTCGCGCCCCACTGCTCTGCACATTTTGAACGTTTCTCTTAGCGCTTCAGACATTTGTTCTATTCGAACATAAGTGCCCTGCGAAGTGGACATCACAGGATATTCAGCCATGATTCCAGTTTGAAGCGAACGTAGCTATATGTTCCAATCAAAGTGCATTGAAGTGTTCAAAACGTGAATTTAAATTGTATTGATTTACAGAGGTATATGATGTCACAGTTGTCCATGTTTAAAGATGCTGCACAGCACAAATCAGTGAATGAATGTTTCGATGTAAGGTAAACTTCAACAGATTTCCCCAGCTCAGGGAGTAGGGAGCAATGAACAATTGGAATACATTTCATGCACGGAGTTCATTTCTAACTAAATAAATAGACTGCTATTGTTATGCAAGTATGAGGGTTAGATTATTTAGTGTACAGGTCATTTCAAGAGTGATAAAGTAATAGAAAATATTTATTTTAATGCATGTTAAATGTTTAAAAATGTGGAAACCACTCATTGCATCACACCATCTCCTGACTGCATTATTATTTGTAAAATATGGACTTTATGGAGAGTGTGTATACATGTTTAAGTATAACCATTTATATTTCATTAATTAAGGGAAATTAACAAGTATCTCAGCCCTCAAGGGACTATTTGGCCAACAAGCTTATTCCTGCTTGAAAAGCAAAATTTTATTGATAGTGTAAAAAACATCAACTTTGAAGCATATGCTGATTGATGGACTAGCATTACTCAACATTACTTTCTACCTTCCAGCAACGCTACATTCAGTGAAGGTAAAATAGTAAAAATCATAGTTCATTTAAATGAAACCAGAAGCCGAATCAGAAAATTTCTAAAAATACCCCACCCTACTGTAGAAGATCTGTACACTGTAATATATGTTGCATTTTGCCATTGCCAACCTTTAAATTAAGTTGACAGTAAGTAATAAAAAACAGTATTAAGCATTGAGTAGTTGAGTATTGTGCATTTTTCCTTACCACTATTTCTTAATAATTGTTTAATGATTTTAATGGAACCGGAATCAGAACCGGAACCCTTAGGTGGAACCGGAACTGGAATCGGAACCGGAAAATTTCTAACGATTCCCAACCCTAGTTGGGAATGTTTGGCTGAGCCCCCGTCAGAGAGATCCTCAACTCCCACCTCCAACAGAGCTTCGACCAGATTCCGAGGGAGGCTGGAGACATTGACTCTGAGTGGACTGAGTTCTCAACCTGCATTGTCAATGCAGCCACTCTGAGCAGTGGCCATAAGCTGAAGGAGACTTACCAGGCCTGGCTGGCTTTTGGGACTCCTGAGGTAGCTGACGGGTACCAGCAGGCCAAGTGGTCTGCAGCCCGGATAGTTGTTGAGGCAAAAACTTGGGTCTTGGAGGAGTTTGGTGAGGCCATGGAGAAAGACTATCAGTTGGCCTCGAAGAGATTCTGGCAAACTGTACGGCACCTCAGGAGGGGGAAGCAGTGCCCTGCCAACACCATTTACAGTGGAGGTGGGCAGCTGTTGATCTCAACTTGGGATATCATCGGACGGTGGAAGGAGCGCTTCGAGGATCTCCTTAACCCCACCGACATGTCATCCACTGAGGAAGCAGAGGCCGGGGGCTCAGAGGTGGACTCATCCATCACCGAAGCTGAAGTCACCGAGGTGGTTAAGAAGCTTCTTGGTGGCAAGGCAACGGGGGTGGATGAGATCCACCCCGGGTAGCTCAAGTCTCTGGATGTTGTGGGGCTGTCTTGGCTGACACACCTCTGCAGCATCGCATGGCAGTCGGGGACAGTGCCTCTGTAATGGCAGACCGAACCTTGAATTCAGGAGGAACAATGCAGTTTTCATCCGGGTTGTGGAACAATGGTCCAGCTCTGTACCATCGCCGTGGGTGCTGGAGGGTTCAACCAATCCACATGTGCTTTGTGAATTTGGAGAGGGCGTTCGTCCGTGTCCCTCGTGGCATCCTACAGGGGGTGCTCCAGGAGTATGGGGTCCGGGGCCCTCTGTTTAGGGCTATCTGCTCCCTGTACGACCGGAGCAGGAGCAGGGTTTGCATTGCTATCAGACCTGTTCCTGGTGCATGTTGGACTCTTGCTGGTCTTTATCACCGGTCCTGCTGATTTTTTGTATGGAAAGGATTTCTAGGCGCAGCCAGGGATTGGAGGGTGTCTGGATTGGGGACCACATGATTTCGACTCTACTTTTTGCAGATGATGTTGTCATGTTGGCTTCTTCAGCCCAGGACTTTCAGAGTGTGCTGAGACAGTTTGCAGCAGAGTGTGAAGTTGCTGGGATGAGAATCAGCACCTCCAAGTCTGAGACCATGGTACTCAACCAGAAAAGGGTGGTTTATCCCCTTAAGGTTGGCGGAGAGCTACTGCCTCAAGTGGAGGAGTTCTTGGGGTCTTGTCTCTAGTGAGGGAAGAATGGAGCGGGAGATTGACAGGCGGATAGGTGCTGCTTTTGCAGTGATGCGGTCGATGTACTGGTCTGTCGTAGTAAAGAATGAGCTGAGCTGCAAGGCGAAGCTCTCGATTTACCGATGCCCCCTTAGAGATAGGGTGAGGAGCTCTGCCATTCGGGAGGAACCTCCACATCTAGAGGAGCCAGCTGAGGTGGCTCGGGCATCTGTTCTGGATGCCTCCTGGACCCCTTGCTGGGTAGGTGTTCCAGGCTGTCCCAGACTAAGGCCCTAAGACTAAGGACACGTTGAAGGGACTATGTCTCTCGGCTGGTCTGGGAACGCCTCGGTATCCCCCTGGAAGAGCTGGAGGAAGTGTCTAGGGAGAGGGAAGTCTGGGCATCTCTGCTTAGGCTGCTGCCCCCGCGACCCGGCTCCGGATAAGCGGAAGAAGATGGATGTACTTTTACTTTCAATACTTAATTATGTTTAAGATTAAAAAATACTTTTCATACATAAGTACAATAAATCGCTGTCATCAGGAATCACCTTTAACAGATGAATAGACAGTACAAGACTATTGGACATTCAAACTAATGTTTTATTTTAAAAATTAGACTGACCTGAAGCTGTTAAACTATCATTATGGTTATGTATTTAAACACTTGTGCTGTCGATCTGTTGTATAAATGCAATATCACATTTGTAGGCATGAGATATGGGTCTATATTTGCATGCTGTGATTGCCAATGGCGGAATCACAGCCGTGCCGATATACAGTCATATCTCATATCTACTTGTGTGTGTTATTGCTCATCTATATATATATATATTAGTGGTGAAACGGTACACATAGTAGTACTGTTCTGTATGGTTCACGGGGCAAATTCCAAATGGAAGTGATCATCCCCATGGCAGGGGCACAACTGCACATTTGATGAAGGGTATGAAAGATCAGTGTTGGCAGCCCCCTTTATTCTAACACTAACTCCCGCAGAAAACTTCCTGCAAGTCAATGACCAAAAGCCCATTAACTAGCTTGTGCATGGAAGGATACAAACTCAACAAGGGTGAAAAAAAGTGACAAAGTTTCGAACCCCCTCCCCCATTTTCAATACCACAGGGGGAAAAGTGTGTTGTATAAAATCTCCTTTAACAACACATGGTTGACACCAGACAGTTTTACCAATGCATGTAATATTGCTCACATTTTAGTTAGGTAATTTGAGGGATTTACAATGTTTTTTTTTTAATTATTATTAATTTACCTCATATTTTCATAAATTTTTATATAAAATGAGAACACCATGTAAAATTCAATTTAAAGAACATCTGCCTTTCTTCATGTTTATTTAAAATGTGTCATGCTTAAAGGGTTAGTTCAGCCAAAAATAAAATTAAAATTAAGCAATAAATTTCTCACCCTGAATTCACCCTGGGTGTATATGACCCTAGGTGTAGATTTCTTTTTTTGTCACAGTTTTACAATATTGTAACATTGTAGACACTGTATATCCTTTTACTTTCTGCTTATTGAACTTCTGGTTAGATGCTATTTGCACTTCGTTGCCTTGTACCCTACAATTGCAATGACAATAAAGTTGAATCTAATCTAATCTAATATTTTTTAAGACGAATTCAGTTGGAATTATTTTTTAAAAAATTGTCTTTGATCTTTCAAGCTGTTTGATGCCACTCAGTGGGTGTTGCACTGCATCGGTCCTTGAGATGTTTAATTAAAAGCTCATCCATTAAAAAAAAAGTATGGTATGAATATGTGTACCGTTACACCCCTAATGTATACAATTCTTCTGACCACTGACTTTATTTCTTCTGACTTGACCACCCCGCCCCATATTCCCAAATAGGGGTCTATCCCAGAACATCCTATAAAGCTATTGTTTTCACATATTGTTGCATTCCATACAACTTCTCCTTTATCAAATTTATGACTCATTCAATATTAAACAGGCTTCACACCTACATGCTAAACTTGTGATTTCTTCACAGCTGGAAAAAATATATAATTGCAAATTTCTAGTTTACTGCACACACATATCAAGCAAAGATCACAGCTTCTGGTAAGAACAAAAAAATGTTACCTTGAAACTCCTCCAAGCAATACCTTGCCTAAGGCTGCATCAATCTTTGCTCATATCCTAGGTCAGTGTCGGCCCCGCTGCGGCCCACCAGAGGCTTATTAGCATTAATCATACCTTCAGTAACCGCACTCTACTTAAAGTTAGACAAAAGCCCCAGTTTATGTATCTATGCAATTGTCTCTTCACGTCATGAAGAAAATGTTTGGCTAGAGCATATTTACATAAACCACGAGACAACAGATATTATTTGAAGACCAAACAGGATGCAAGTTTAATCTGTGTGGCACACAAATAGGTCAAAGAGAAAAACCCTGTGCCTTTTTCGATTTACAATAATCCTCTGCGTTTTGCACCTACTTTCACCAGGGAATATGTGTGCCATCCACCGTGGCTGCTGTGTCAGATGGTAGTATGTGGTCTGTGGCATGTGATCCAGTTCAGGAAAAGTGACACGACAGCTGCAGTGTAATCAGCCAAATCCAGATGTTTTAAGTGATTAGCAGTTTAAGCTGCAGTGAAGAGCAACCTGCCTTAGGGTTCACACATCTGACCTACTTTTTGAAGGCAAGAGAGAATGAATTCCATAGTGAGCATGCATTTGTGGCCTACCTTCTGTTCTCCCAGGATTCAATGACATTTAAGTATACTGTGATACTGAGTTCATGAATGCAACTTATCCATTAGCTTACATTGAAATTGGCAAGTTCAGCAAGATTTAAGATAAGCCATCCAATAGTCATCTATAGGGCTCACTATTGGTGACAATTTGAAAATATCTCAGATTAATGGAACATTGTGAGCTAAATGAGTGCGCAATGTCTGTTGATCAATGTTTTATGGTACGTTTTATCTTTCACTGACTTTCACACTAGGTTATCTCATTTCTAATGTTCCAACTGAGACCACACTGATCTTGAAGGCTGCTGGCCATCCATCAGTCAGATTCTCAACATTTCTAGTCGATTTGATATGGCTTATTGTGTGAAAAAAAAGGTGTCACATCACTGAGTTAATTGTTACAATAATTGCTTCTGCTGTCTAATGATAAAGTCTCAATCAGTCACTTGTCACTTTCACTTTCATTTATTATTTTCACTAAGGCAACAACGCTCCTTTTAAAAATAAAAAGTAGTGCTGAATAATTAATTGAAATCTAATCGATATCATGATTTGGCTTAAAGGAACACTCCACTATTTTTGAAAATAGGCATATTCCCCTGGAATAAACAGTTGTGTTTTATAGGGGTGTGCACGGATAGTCGAACATTCGAATATTCGTTCTGCTCTAATTATTCGATAAATAAAAATTATATTTGAATTTCGCAAAAAAAAAAAAAAAAAAAGTTCACAATAAAACCTAATTTGGTCACTTTCTGTGATTCTCCACGGCATATTTGAAGATGTATGCAAGCAAAAAATAATTAATGAATGAATAAGGGGCCATTCACATATCGCTCCTAAAAACGCGTGGAAAACACTAGGCGCGCCGCTTTCTCCTTCTTTCCAAAGCGCTCGGGCAGAAGCACTCCTGAGGCGTCTGCCGTTGCTAAGCAACAATGACGCGCTATCTACATGAAGACGCAGAAATTTCAGCAAAGGATAAATGGATTTGCAGCACAAAAAAACTGCTTTCAGTAGCTCTGCTACTAAATTTATTTAAAAATGGCAATCCATATACAGCTATGATCAGCTGTTCCTTCATCTTGGCTGAGCTTTTAACGTTGTTACGGGAAAGGATGAAGCTGAATGTTTAGTTCTTGTCACATGACCCGCGGTGCGCTTGCGGCATCCTTAAAAGTTGAGATGTTTTTAACTTGATGCGGTGCGGACGCGCCTGGAAAAAACGGGCGTGTCGTACCGCGTGTGCATCGCGACCGCATCACTTCCATTATGAGCGCGCATACCGCGCGCCTACATTGGAAATAACATACTTCAGTGCGCAAAAGATGCAATATGTGAATTGCCCCTAAGAACTGCGGCCTTCTACAGTACTTCAAATATGCCGTGGAGAATCACAGAAAGTGACCGAATTCAAGAACATTGTTGCAGCATCTCTCAAGCAACGAATAAACACCGCTAACTTGGAGAATGCAGTGAAAACTCCTCTTCTCGCGTCTGCCCTAGACCCTCTGCACAAACATCTCAGGTTTCTCGATGAAAACATGAGAGAAGTAAGAAAAAAAACTTTTTTGAACATTATCAGAACGTTTTCGTTGATGCGTGTGGTGCGGATGCAGCCGCCACCAACGATGAAGAGGATGCAATGCCAACTCGTCGGAAAAGGCTGAGCCAGTTCTTCAGCGATGATTACAGGGAGTCCAGCCGAGACGAGTGGGAACAGTTCTTGCTGGAGCCATGTATTCAACCAGATGAGGATCCCATTCAGTGGTGAAACGAAAACACGAAGCACTTCACAAAACTTATTCGCTTAGCACACCGTTATTTGTGTATCCCGGCAACGTCTGTGCCATCAGAGCGCGTTTTCTCCACGGCCGGCCTTATTGTTAACAGACTAAGGGAGCCGACTTTTCCCCGATCATGTTTACATGCCTGTATTTCTTAACAAGAACATGTAAAACAATAGAAAAAAATAAAAAAAGATTTGCTATACTACACTTTCATTCTGAACTTCGCTCCCATACCACGGGTGCAGCAGGCGCAATGATATTATGCAGCACCTTAAAATAGGCTACAGTTGGAAGTTAGCTGGAAACTATTTTCAGGCGTATCATTTCAGTAATATGATTAAGCCTGCTGCACCCATGGTACGGCAGCAAAGTTCTACCACCTGGAGATGGAATGAATGGATTTGAAAATGGTAAAACACAACTGTTTAACTCTAGGGGAGTTGGAAAATGAGCTTATTTTCAAAAATAGTGGAGTGTTCCTTTAATGCAAATATTGAATTACAAAGGCAGCAATTTTGTATTAAATAAATATTAGCACAGCATCAGTAATAAATGCTGCTCCATCTCTGCAAGTGTACTGTGTGAGTTTGAGTCCCTTTTAACATGCATCTGAAAAAGCAAAATGTACCAAACATCCTCCCAAACTTAATGAGAAGCATTTATACACCTGTTACACAACAAAACAGTACATTTATTAACATGTATTTACTCCACAGCATCAGTCAAGTGTTTTTTTAAATAACTTCTTTTTCTGCCCTTGTGTCGCTTCTTATTACAAGAGTAGAAAGAGAAAATATTTGATACTGTAATAAAGGTATGTCAATTACCACTGGATTATAAATGTAATTTACCCAAAATACCCAAGATCAGTTCAAGTATTTCTATTTCCTTTTTGTTCAATTACAGCAATAGCTAGATACCTTTGTCCATTTTAGGGATTTCCTGGAAAGTCATGAGCTGTATTACATATTTAAAGTTTCTACACGAGGTCACCCTCTGCCATCCAGTATGAATTAAACAGACATTATATGTATTTAGCACTCAGTAATGCGCACACAGTCCTATTTTTTGGGCATAAACAGGAATCATAATACTTCTCTCGAAAGGAATTTTAAGTAAACATATGATAATACAAGTTTTTCTCCAATGTATAGAATTGTACAGGAGATGTTTTTCATAAAAGGCTCATATTTCATAGTAAAAACAAGGACTCTGTTTTTTATTTAATTTTTTTATTTTACATACCTCCTGATAAAAACTAATAAATTACTTTCAAATATAAGTAACCCTGCAGTTGTTTGTAAAACAACTTGTCGTTTTCTGTCAAATAAAATTATTATTGTTCTTCACATTAACTTTATCGAATTATTATATTTTGATTTGTTTTAAAAATTTGACTGTAACGAATTAAACCTTCATAATCATCGGGAAGAAGGAGGCGGGAACCGGCGGACAATCAAATGATATTTGAAAAATCAAAATAAAGACAAAACAGCGCGTCAGCCCCTCACGAACGACTGACGCGCACAAATAAAAATCAAAACACAAACTAAAACCCAGGCCTGGTCCTCTCTCGTCCTTCACTGTCGTCGCTCCTGTTTTATATCCTTCCATCTCCTCCGTGGGACTCGAGACCGGTGGGTCGAGCAGGTGTCGCTCATTTCCAATCACTCCACCGGCCTCGATCCTGTTCCCACGTCTCTTGGCCCCGCCCCACTCGTCAACTACCCCCATCGCCCCTCGCAGGCCGAGGGGTACTCCCAAGACTGCGCTCTACTCCCCCTCCCCTCCCTCCGGGGGGACTGCTCACTGTGACCTGCGGGAACCTGGAGGTAGGACAGACGAGGCGAGAGAAAAGGAGATGGAAGGAGGAGCGACAGGGACGAGAGAGGGGAGAGAGGAGGAAAAAAAAAAATCTGGTTCCCAGACGCACTGCTGCTCGGCCCTCCACCAGCTGGGTGATCTCCTCTGCGGTGCCTGGCGGTGGCACTGGACGGCCCTCGGCGGACGGCACGACACTCCTCCACCGCCCGGTGGACGGCGACGGCTCCTCCGATTTTGGCCAGTCGGCAGGAGTCCCCCGTTCCCTGCCCCTCCGGATGCCTTCACGGAGGCAGCAGGCTCTGGCCCCCTGGCGAACGGCGCCGACTCCTCCGCTCCCTCACGGACGGCAGCCGCCCCTCCACATCAAATCAAGAACTTTTAAACTACATTAAAAAAATGATAATATGCTCTTTGTTAACTATGGCTCCTTTCATTGGTGCTTAATATGGTTTTGTAGCAATAATAATTGGTTTCTTTTGAGACACTCCATGGAGACGATACATGAAAAATACAATAAACAAAAGGCTGAAAACAGGTTATGTGCCAAAATGATTAATTAATGTTACTGTTCAGCTTTTTTCAGCATTAATTTTAATTTTAATTAATTTGTGCTATTCTGAGATGTGTATTGTTAGGCAACCATTATTGACTATTCCATTGTTATCAACATTCAGTTGTTTCCCATAGTTCTGATGAACACTGCCAAATAGGACTGAAAACTGTAACTGCAACTACAGCTCTCAACTTTCAGTTAGAAGCATATAGTTTCTTGTAAATGTAGATGTAACGATGCACCCTGGACCTGGAATTGAATATGTGACGATTCAATTCGGTTGAGATGTTAAATGATTCACGATACAATTGGGGTGAAGGTTTATACGAATGTATCGCTGAGTTTAACTGGCTGTATTTAGGAAAATGTTATTACTTCACCTGAATACCACCTTCACATGGTTCATCATTAATGTGGTTCAAATGACAGAGGTATGTTTCATGGAAACGGTGACAGTCCGGGAAATAGTTTGTTAATTGTTCTATTGATGGATCTTAATGTGGGGGTTAAGCAACGAGTTCCATTTGTGTATGGGAAATGCACAGCTGCATAGCTAAATGTCATGAATATCTAAAAAAAAATATATATATATATATATATATATATATATATTATTTTTTTTTTTTTTTTTTTTTTTTTTTTAATTTTCGAAACGCTTACCGTATTTTTCGGACTATAAATCGCACCTGAGTATAAGTTGCATCAGTCCAAAAATACGTCATGACGAGGAAAAAAACATATATTAGTCGCACTGGACTATAAGTCGCATTTATTTAGAACCAAGAACCGAGAGAAAACATTACCGTCTCCAGCCGCGAGAGGGCGCTCTATACTGCTCAGTGTAGGCTATACACAAATCCGCCGCAAACTCTATGGGCGCCGCCATCTTGCCTGCCGCCATTACTGCGTGCCTGCGAAGTGTGACGGTGTGACACTTGCCGGTGCCCTCTAATGACATTTCAATGAAAGCGGATCCTGCTCATTAAAGAAAATGTCTGGTGAAAGGGAACATTTGGTAGATGATGTCAGGCAGTGGCCAAAACTTACTGATAAAGGTAATTTATTGACAACATAATGTAATAATGTAAAAATATGTAATGTAATTAAGAAGTGTATTAATTTATGACAACAATAAAACTGAACGCTGTCATTACAACCTGTGTTGCTAATATGTTCACAATCTTCACAAGTTTCAAATAACTATAAGGCCATCCTTAAAAATATTCTTGTTTGCCAATAACCCGACTGACCCAATTAATTATTTTTTCCCCTTTTAGTCCGACCGCCTTGCCGACTGTAATTGCGTTACGACCACAGTCTATGGTTAAGACCCACAGATTTTTTTTTACTCTTCAAACAACTAATACAAATGCAATAAATGCTTTTCACATGCTCTCACGCCACACATCCATTTTCTCATGCACAGAAAAATTGCAAAGCAAAGAGGACACGGAGACTGACAGACCAGACAGAGCAGGTTACTTATGATAGAAAAAAAAACTCAGCTCTCAGATTCTGTCAATTTTATTACGAAAATTCAAACAATAAATACTCCTCCGCTCGACCAGGAACTCTGTGTAATCCGTATGCCCGTAAACATGTGCAGTCAATGTGCAACAAAGGCTCGTGAATTTCGTTTTTATTCCAGGCCTGTAGTTTTGTGCTGTTGTTAAAACAGCCAACCACACAACACGCTCTTCCCGGCATCACTGGACAGCATACGTACAAAAAAATAAATAAATTAAATAACTTTCTGACAGCTTGAGCTAACATCTGCTACAGCTGCCTACGGGACCAACACGCTACTTCTGCTACTTCCTTAGCAGCAAAGGCACGCAGTAATGGCGGCACTGTTTTACTTCCGTGTTTCGCCGGATTTGTCTATAGGAGAAGCACACGGCTGCAGCCTGCAGATTGAGGCGGGGCTGCACCTGGGGCGGGGTTGCACGTGCAGCCCCCCCCACACCTACTCTGATTGGTTCAATCGTCTTCCATAGACTTACATGATAGGAAATGTGTGCGTAGTTGGTGTAGGACGGAGAATGCTGTTTAAAAAGCTAAAAACGCTGTACAGTTTTATAAAGCCTACATAATGCACAAAAGAAGAAAAAAAAAACATTAGCCTGTAACTCGCCATGTCCCTGAAATGATTGTTTTGTTAAATGAAGCTGATCTTTAGGCTAACATACGAATATAGTAAATTAATCTCATTTTTGAGATGTGACCTCATGTTGCTAGTGGTCGAATGGTATGCTAACTGTATCTTAAATAGCTTGCATACAACTTTATCTCGCGGGTCAACAATTTTACCTCGCTTTCTCTGCTGCGGTCGAGTTGGGCTCTGCACTTGCTGCCATCTTCCATGAAGACGCGTCAACTTTCAGCAATGATTCTGTGCCAGACAGTGTGACTCCTGTGACCTGTCCCTGAACCCTCAAGCGCGCTAGCGCGCCCACTCGCAAAGCAGACAACCACGCCTCTACTACCGCAGGCGTTTTTTTCCACATTTTTTGTTTTTTATTCGAATGTTAATTTTCACCTTCGAAATTCGTTTTTTTTTTTTAACTATTTGAATATATATTCGAATTTAGAATATTCGTTGACAGCCCGAGAGTACTTGGGCTACAGGAGCACTTTTGAGCAGCATAGAGCGCCCTCTCACGGCTGTAGACGGTAATGTTTTCTCTTGGTTCATTTCTCCTGGTTCATGTAAAATTAATTTTGATAAATAAGTCGCACCTGACTATAAGTCGCAGGACCAGCCAAACTATGAAAAAAAGTGCAACTTATAGTCTGGAAAATACGGTAATAACCACACATCTAAGCCGGCTAACCTAAATGGGACCAAAGCTGCATTCCAAGCACAATATTCTCTGATAAAAAGTGAAAAGCACATCAAAGGGCTTTCTCTCAGCTTTTTCAGTCTCTCACAATCCCATGCAAGACTGAACTAATGTACCCTCAGAAGGCAAAGCCTTCTTTTGCGTAAATGGACATAGCAATATCAAAAGTGTTTCAGGTGAGCATAAGGGCACCCTCTCAAACACTTTCACATCTGAGAATTTAGGAAAATTTAAAGTTATACGAGTCCTTAAATCCTTATACAAGTAGTCACTCTCTGTCTTATATGCAGATTCAGGGCATGCAGTGCTGTGAGTGGCAGAAATCTGTGGGAAGCTTGTGTAACATCCATAAACCAGCACCATTTGAGCCTTTAAACTCAACTTGAAATGTAAAAACATATTTAAAAATATCACAACTGTTCCTTCATACTGCACATGTAAAGTAAAAGACAGGAACAGATGAGGAAAATAAGTAGCAAGAAATCGTGATGCAGCAAATTACTTGCAAATGTACAATACACAATATCAAACAGTAAACGCAAACACACATTTTCCTTTGTCCGACCATGAGAAATGTGACACAGACCTGTGGTCTTATACCATACTACTCAGATTTACAGCTTGCTGAGACAGAAGACACATTTATCTTGAAGACTTGGAAGCAAACCACACTTGATGGCAGCTCCCTGAAGTGCAAGCAGAGCATCATCAGTCATGTGAACGGCAGCAGGCAATATCTAAGTTCATCTGACTCTATGAAGGTCAAATTCCTTCCAAGTGCAAAACACTGATGTTGAGCCAGCAGTCATGCATCGGTCATGACATCAATGCTCATTTTAATTTCATTCATTTTTAATTGACAAAAAGTATTATTTTTAAGGGAAAAGGAAATAAATTCATTCAAAACGCTGAGCGGACACGTGTTAAGAGCCACTTTGTTATTATATAAATGACATGTGCATAATTAGATCTAAACACATACATGTACATATATACATATACAAGCTGTTTACAGGTTAATGCAAATGTGACTACTTGAATAGTGCAACACATGTATACAAACACATCATGGCAAGTGTATTTTACCACATAGTAGGAAAGCCTTTAAAAGTAATCTTAATATAAAACTTTGATAGGGGTTCACAGGGACCTTATATCAAGGATATTTCAAACAAAGGTGTGTTTATTGAATTCACTGGACAAATACAAGCAGAACACGGTGTTCAGATAGTTAGACGTTTAAATAGGACAAAATAATGCCTTGAAACATTCTTTTTTTTCTTCACACTTAACGTCCTCTTCGTGCAGTTCACGCTTTTGTCGTGAAATGTGTTTTGCCCGTTGCCCACATACTAAAACATCTTAAGAGAGTGAGATTTGACCGGTGATAACAGGATAAACTCCACAAATTAAGGATGATTTAGCTTCCTTGTGCGCACGTGTCGGTAGATGAGATGCTTCACGCGCCGTTGGCCAATAATAAATGAAAGAAGCACGCGAGCTTACCTGTGAATGTCCCTGGTACATATTCAGTCCAAGTGCTGAAAACACCGCCGGGTGTGTTGGTACACCACTACTGTAAATTGTCAGTGAGGAGGAGAAAGCGGAGCGGAGCTATCCTGAGATGTTTTCATGCTCCAGCTGCGTCCACGTGAGGATTCCTCTTACAGGACCTTTCGCGAGACCGTGCATCCGAGTTTCTGACGTTCATTTTACGCCCATGAGCTTCGAGGTAGTGGGTTCACTGCGTGATACGGCTAAAGCAGTGCGGTCTTCCTCTTTTTTCCTCGGGTTATTCCACTCCTTATTGGAAATGTTCGAGTCCCAGCCCACTTGAGCACGGTAACGCCTCATTGAGCAGTATGCCACCTCCCATGAATAACATCAACACTGTTCTGCTGCTGCTGCTGCTGCTGCTGCTGCCGGAGGGCGTCAGTGCAATACTCTACACAGTCTACACTTTTATTAATTTACTTTATACTGCTGAGTTATAAGAGGACATGCGCTATGTTAATGTAATGATGTTGATAACATTTTACAGTGTTAAACATATTTAGTTACATAGGTACAAAATATAATTTCATTTATTACAAGATTAATAATGCCTTACATTGGCAACCTCCACACTATCTAATCCACTAATCCATACTTTATCTTGGTCACACGGGTTGTATTCCTTCCAGGACTTTGCAGACATGGAGTTATCAGTGATCATTGTTAAAGGACGTTTACATGTCTTTACACTGTATTTGCCTTGTGAATTTTATGTAATAATTTGTTTGTTATAGACTATTTGTGATTGTTCCTAATGTGATGCAGAGGGATTGTGAAAGTTTTTAATCTTTTTTTTTTTTTTTGATGGTTGCTGTTGGTGGGTGCATGAGGAAATTTTAGTGTGTTACACTTTATTCCTATTGATGTATGTCTGTATGACTATTTTCTGTAACACTTACTGCATAACAAAAAGTATAAAAAATAGATTAATAATGCCTACAAAGAATATTAATACGAAGTCCAACAAAATAAGAAGATATTAGCAAAGTTCTTTATCATTTAATTCTTGTTTAAATCTCATTGTAACAAGTTTAACATACTGAACTCTATAGTATGGGAGTTATAAAAGCAGTGTTGCGGACATTATATTTTTTTCACTTTATTATAATTTTCATGCATTGTCTATTCTCGAAGATTCTCAGAGTTTTATACAAATAAGCATAATTTAAAGACCACTAACAAATGATTATATTTAGAGCAATTGCCTATGTCACCTCTCATAAGTAACAACAACACTCAAGATGAGCCGCTGCTGTGCCAGTGCACTACATAGGCTATACTTTTTATTAATGAACTTTATACTGCTTTATAGTGATAAGAGGGCTCCCAATAAAATAGACATACATTTTAATTATTTTGTTCTTTCATTCACTTATTTTGTATTACTGTAATAGAAACTACGGGTAATGGAAATAGGTTCTTTGCTTGGACCTACAGTACCATGTTCCTTCCATCACTCATTGGAGGCTTTTATTATGATTGATTGTCTCTTGCTCAGTGTAGCAGTCCAAGCTTAATCATAAGTGAGACACATAATGACCTATTCACTAGAAGTCATCCACTCTATGCTGTATGTCAGCTTCAAATAATGAGCTGATATGTAATCAAATATTTCCCCTCCCTGAGTTATGACTAGCAATTGAGGTCAGGCCATAGAAATCCTCAATAACCTCAAGTCTTCTTTCCTTCCACTTTATTTTTCATTAATTACTGGAAATTATGTCAGCAACATTTTGACAAAAAAGCCCAGTATGCTGGATACAATGTAACTAGTTAGCGCAGGAACTGTTTCTGCATGAGAAAATAATAATTTTGTGATATTATTCAATGTCATTAAGCACTCCAGTTTCATTTCATTCTCACTTCACTGACTAGTTCAGGTCCGTCATTCTGTTGTTTAATGTACTGGCTGATTTGACCTTACAGTGGCTACTCATGTGTGCCCTGATATTAGCAGTGGGGATTCTTTGAGCTGTTTATCCAATATTCTGTCCATGAAGGTCATCTCTGAAGTACATGAAAAGAGTGTCCTTAATTATCAAAGGATGTCCCTTTATTAAATTTTCTTTGAAGCTCTTGCATATTCTGCTTATTATTTTTTTTTCGTTCACCATTCCAGTTCCCCTCATCTGTTCATTCATCTAATCTTTCAGCCTGAAGACTTTCAAGTCTCTACGAAATTATTATTCTTTTTTTTACTTGACAAATTAACAAAGAAGTGTATAAATGGAAATGGAAATATGTATATATGGCAAGAATGGCGATTACATGCAGAAATTCACAGTGCATTTAAAATGCGAGAAAATGGTAATACAACTGCAAATACATTTCTAATAAAGTTACTACTAGATTAATACACAGTAGTGCTTCTACAAATCATATTTTAAATGCTTCTACAATTCGCATTTCACACGCAGACAATGACGTTATATAAAAGAAAATATTTTCACACAAGAATATGTAATATCTTTATATGTTAAGCAATATACAAGTTATTGCGTATCATGTGACATGCAGATCATGAATATTTTATAAAACATATAATATGCAAAATGTGTAAACTTATTGTTTTATATTTATTTGTTTTCTCATATATATATATATATATATATATATTATGGTCATTACAACAGATCAAGATATCCAGGATTATCTGTGCTGCTATATTTGCTTTTACATAAAGTTCACAAGATGCCAATTACACTAAACAAATTTCTGGCTTTTTTAAGAGTGCTGCTAAAACGCAAGTGCACTCGCAGTTGGTGAACCTCACTGAATTCATATCTGTCGTGAAAAAAGCTATCTTTTCAAAAGTCATTTACAAGGTTTTTAAATGAAACCACTTGATTTTGAGAGTCACTTATTTCAACAGACCTCTCTCTATAAACATACAAAAAAATCTATTTAGGCTAAGTTAAATTTAGACCACAAGTTTCCATGTTACACATTCATAAATTGACCATAACATGTTTTTTCACAAGCTATTCTAAAGAGTCCATACCAAGGAAGAAAAAACATAATCAAAGTCAAATTTGAGCTCTCTTTGCTCTTGGCAGAGATGTCCTTGTGTTCCCCTGTGTGAACTGAGTCAAGATTGAAGCTTAAAATGAAAGGATTGTATATATGAAGCCTCTGTCCCAGAGCAGACTAAAGAACCTGAATTAATTTATTTTAGTGTGTTTTCAAATTGAAAATGTGAAAATGTGCTAGTATACATATTCATGAAAGCATATGACAAACCAGCATAAGACATGTAATTGTGCACATACAAGCAGTGTTGTCCTTCCAAAAGTTATAGTTTTTGATTTGGCTATAGGCTACCAGTAATTATAGCCATGCTTGTATTAAGTACTAAAGCACAAATGAGTGATATAACCTATTATATTATTAAAAGTTAATAACTTAACTTTTTTTTCATAACATTGCCTGTTATTTTGTATAATATCCCTAACAAAAATACAGAAACAAAGTAGCATTAGTGCACAACATTTGCTCTTACTTCCTGAATGAGTGTTGAACAAATCTGTTGAGTGAATAACTAATTTACTCACTCATAAAGATGTCACTACCTTTTGCATCCACAAAAAGAGAAGCTGAAAATCCCCTCCAATAATACAAAGACCGACAGTCTGTCTAGAGTAGACTCTAGAACACAAAAACAGTGAAAGTGCTGTATCTGTAAAAAGTTACATTTGTTTAAAAATTTTATTTGTTTTATATTTTAATCATACCATGAGGAAAAAAATTTTCACATTGTGACCTGAGAAAACACTATTACATTGACCCTTCTGATATTATACATTTGCACTGACATGATATCATTTGAAGTGCCAGCTGATCTTATTGGCTCTTCTTTTTATTTGACTCAATTGACCTGAGTTTGTTTATACACTGGTGAACAGGCCAACACTTGGATGTATTGAAGTGAATGCCAATGAATGAATGCCTCAGCCCAGGAGATGCCAGATGGGCTGATGTCAGACTAGTCAAAGGTCACACAATGACAGCACAGTGAGCATCACATGGGTGTTCAAAGTGTTATTGTCAGTGTGAAATTCATACATCCACCATCTGCCATTGTGACAAGCAAGGGTAAAAAGTGACAGATTCAGCAGGATTTGGAGCAGGACAGTCAATCGTGTCAGGTATATCTGACACATAGAAATAAATACACTGTGCGCCATACATGTTGTGGAAAACCTATTGTAATGATAACAACCTTCATATTCATCCGGAAGAAGGAGGCGGGAACCGGCGGACAATCAAACAACATTTTAATAAAGCAAAATAAACACAAAACAGCGCACCAGCCCCTCACGGACGACTGGTGCGCGCAAATAAAAACCAAAACACAACTAAAAGCCCAGGCCTGGTCCTCTCTCGTCCTTCACTGTCGTCGCTCCAGTTTTATATCCTTCCATCTCCTCCGTGGGCCTCGAGACCGGTGGGTCGAACAGGTGTAGCTCATCTCCAATCACTCCACCGGCCTCGCTCCCATGTCCCTCGGCCCCGCCCCACTCGTCACACCTATAAACCAAAATTATTTGTGAAAAAAGATTTTTGAAATAAAAAGACATTTTCAAAGTATCTTGAGTGATAAAATGATTAGGAATGGGTCTATGACAAACTGAAGCTTTGTGGAAAAATGAGGATGGTTTGGAAGTAGACAGTCTTGCTTAATAACGCATTAAATGTGTTTATTTATGACTCTTTGTTTGATGGAATTGATTTTCATGAACCGTGGATTAAGATAAAAAATATTTTTTTGCTTAAATGTTCCAGCATTTTCCAAGCAATTAAAGCGTTTACTCATGCAGCAATGGTGGCATTTACAAAGTCTGCAATTTCTGCAGTTTTGTGGGTGGGTTGCCTTTTAAATATGCCACCCATACAAAACAAACTACTGCAGTTGTATGGCCTCTAAGGTGAATTTCACAAAGCTTTCCAAGAGAATTTCACCCCAGAAACCAGAAATGATTTTATTTGAATAGTATTAAAGAAATAAGAAATGATAATTTGTTTAAAAAAAAATTGCAATTACTGAATTATGTTGGTTCAAATAAAATCAAATGAAAACTCATTGCAGATTAATTACACAGTGCCTTTAAACTTATTTAAATAATACTAAAATGAAAACAAACCAGCAATACAATAATGGAAATCAAATGCATGGGGTTTTCAAACCTGTTCTTCACTGTCCTTTCAAACCTGCACTGCATATTTTGTATGACTCCCTTATCGGACACACCCACTGCAGGTCTTGCTCTCTACTAAAGGGCTGATAAGTTGAATGTGTAGTGCTGGGCACCCTCCTGGACAGATTTGAAAACCCTTGATCTAATGATTTGAATTAGTTTTGGGTTGGAGATTCATACCATAGAATGAACAGACATAAAGAAAAACCAACTGTGAATGATGTATATGAAGATTTATGTACAATGGACATATGTCTGTCTAACATATAGTTATATAAATAGCAGTTCAGCTGTTTTAGAGCCCGAGTCTACGTAAACAAGAGTTCTCTACTGCCACCTCCTGACACATTCATTTATCCAGTGGTTCTCAATTCCAGTCCTGCACATTTTGTATGTCCAGTTGATAATCTGAATCAGTTCTGTTAAATAAGGTAGACATGCAAAATGTGCATAGCAGGGGCCCGGGTATGAAATTGAGAACCAGTGATGTAGGCTACTCTTATGTGTTTTCCCAAACAGATCCAAAAGTGGCATGCAATTAAAGTTAAACACAACTACGCATACACAGTCACACAATCTTCTTCACAGTGGTATAATGAAAATGTTCGCGGTTTGATCACGTTCATCACGTTCATTTCACTGCTGCACTTCAGCTTCTCCAGAAGACTACAACTCCCACGGTGCCACGGGGTGACCGAGGACTTGCAGCACCACGTGCTTGGACTGTCACATGTGACCTACAGCGGAGAGCAGGACACAGGACAGCATGGCGAGTAATGATCCCGGAGTAAGTTAGTTAACATTTTAAAATCTAAAGAAAGCATTAGAAATGTGTAGAAACATTTTGTTTGCGGGTAATAACTGCATTTTAAATAACTAGTGTCTAGCAGTTTGCACTTAATTTTATGTGCTTATTTATGTTTTAAGAAAAGCTATGCTAGTTGTGTGCTAGCTTTGCAACGTCCAGCTATGCCACTATGATGTAACCTTGTATAACTTTATGTATGTGATTGTCATCAATTATATAACACGATTATTGTGTTATAGCGCATTCATAGTTTTAAATGACAATGTGTGTCAGTGATGTGAAGTTATATAAGTTAACGTTACGTGTTTTAAAGTTGCCCCTCGTCTGTCGTAGACAAGGTCATTTTGGCACACTTGAATTAACTAATTAGCTAATAACATTTTTTAAAGAACTGTATCTATTTTCATGTATTTTTGTAGGTTACATTGAAACATGTATACATGAAAAACATACATGTACACACAGTTCCCACCGCTATGTCATTGCCTCTTCAATGCTTGTCTTTATAAACACAATGCCTATGTATTATTAGGAAGATCAAGCATGTAGAATATAAAATGTGCTGTCTAGATATCAGACAACATAATTTATACAATTTACGTTGTTATTTTAAGATGTATTCAAAAATTCTGATTTTCTGTTTTAGGGTTTTTTGCAACAGCTGAGGCAGATTGTCGGCAGGATGGGGTCTGGCCCGCGAGGGGCTGGGGTGGGTATCAAGCTCCTCATTGGAGCTGGAGCTCTTGCCTATGGGGTCAAAGAAGCCACATACACAGGTAAAACTCATGCTAACAAAATAAAGAAGGATTTAAGATGGGCTCTTTACTCACTCACATGTTCTAAACCCATACACGTTTCTTACTTGTGTAGAATTCCAAAGGAGAATATTAATTGTTTATTTGAAGTTTTATAACTAATTGTGTTTTGCTGTGTTTGTAGTGGAGGGTGGCCAGAGAGCCATTATCTTCAGCAGAATTGGAGGAATGCAGATGGATACTGTGCTTGCAGAAGGATTGCACTTCAGGTACATTAAATGCAGAGGTTTTCATTAGAGCCATGAGCTCTCATTATAATAGTAATAGTACACAAAAAAACTGAAAAATTATGAGTTTCTTTTTCTATTTGAATATTTTGTTAAATGTGATTTATTCCTGTCATGACAAAGCTGAATTTTCAACGGCCATTACTCTTCACTGTCACATGATCCTTCACACCAGAGAATGCTTAGACAAATTTTTCAAATGTTGAGAATGCTTAACCTAATGTACAAGTATATAAACCATAAATGTTTAAGAATCACTTAGGCTACCTCTGGGTGATTAATGTTTAGGTAGAGTTTGAACTGCACCCTCTCACCAGAAAACTACTAATTGGCTAAAAGGCTTTGTTTGACTTTTCGGAGATCATCCACATTTCCCCATGGATTACCTCTGACCTAGTTTCTCTACGATCTGAATTTCTGTGTACTGAATTTTAGAATATTGAATTTGATGTTCCGAAAATCCTTTTCTTCTTGAAAACTTGAAGCTGTATTTTTAAAAACTGGATATTTGCAGTCTTAAGATTTCAGAACAAAACATTTGCTGTTTGAAAAAACGTGTATAAAACGCTGCCATAAAAATATTAAATTGTGTAAATTTCAAATGTTTAATTTTCAAGTGAAAAAAAAATCTAATTCAGATCTATGTTAAATGCCACATAATATTCAGCTTTGTTAAATGACACTTGTCGGTTATTCAAATTTACACAATACAAATTCAG
This sequence comes from Carassius carassius, assembly GCF_963082965.1. NCBI lineage: Eukaryota > Metazoa > Chordata > Actinopteri > Cypriniformes > Cyprinidae > Carassius > Carassius carassius. The sequence continues at coordinate 24,499,841 of NC_081774.1, forward strand.
TTAGTTGTCATATTATAAGCTCCATACTCATCCAAGATGTAGATGAGTTTGTTTGCCATCTCATTTTGATGGTGCCATCAATAATCAACAATAAACAACAATTTCTTAAAATTCCTTTTTTTTTTTTTTTGGAGCTTGGCAGACTTAATCAATTAGACATTCTGCCTACACTTGGAAAGGGAGCAAATGCTGCAGAAAGTTACAATAAGTCTGTCTTACATTTAGGATACCGTGGTTCCAGTACCCTATCATCTATGATATTCGAGCCAGGCCCAGGAAGATTTCATCCCTCACTGGAAGCAAAGGTGATCTTGATTCTCATAAATGCTAAACAATGAATTGATAAAGTTCCAGATTATGTTACTAGGCAATACCCTGTGCCAGTTAAAAGAGTTCATGTGACTCTGTCCATCACAGATCTTCAGATGGTAAACATTGGTCTTCGTGTGCTGTCTCGACCAATTGCCTCCCAATTGCCGGTCATGTACCAGCAGCTGGGGAAAGACTACGACGAACGTGTGCTTCCTTCTATCGTCAATGAGGTGCTTAAGAGTGTGGTGGCCAAGTTCAATGCCTCCCAACTGATCACACAGAGAGCCCAGGTACGGAATCAAGACTATCAAGTCAATAATCCGGTTTCAGCGTTTAGTTTTTTTTTTTGTTTTGTTCTGTGACTGTTGCCTTTTTTGGCTAATTGGGCATGTTGAATCAGTGGTGGAGCTCATCCATGAGAGAGATCACTTTAATTTGGCTGTTTATCATAGCAAACCAGGGGCCAGTTGCATTAATTGTTTACACTAGTCTTAAAAAGTGAAGCCCTTTTCACACTGCACGTTGGACTTGGAAAATTGCGGAAATATTGCCGGGACACCTTCTGTGTGAATGCAAACACGTCCTGGGATTGATTCCGGATCTAGTAACATTGCCGGGTTCAGACCCAGAACGAGCGCGGTGTGAACAGAAGCCAGAACTAATGCCGTTAAAGGTTGTTTACAGGACCTTTATGCACATATTCCGGATAATCACTGGCAGTGTGAAAGTGCAAAATCTAGTGACCCGGGAACAATTGCCGGCATACATTACCTGTGTATTTTCCGGAATCGCAGTGTGAAAGGGGCTTTAGTCATCTATTTTTTCTTTTTTTCTTCAAGACTGGTCATAACTTTAAAAATTTGTTGTTTAAATCATTGTTTTTACAGTTATAATAGACATGTAGCTGTTTCAAAACATTTGTTATAGTAGAATTTAAACAGTTAGCCTATTGATAAATATTGTTTTTATTAGTTGATTTCCTCCTCCGTCTCAATCCGGTTCAGCAATTGTTATTTTGGGTTAATTAATTCAGTTTTTGGGACATTTCTCTTCTTTGTCTACATGGCATCACTAGGTTCTGTCATTCAGAAACATGACTTTTCATATCACTGCTATGCTTATGACACTCAACTCTACATCTCATAACATCCTGATGATCCTCAGCTTGTCTAACAGACATTTCTTGTTGGATGAAGGACCATCACCTTCAACTCAACCTTGCCGAGAGAGAACTGCTTGTGATTCCATATTTCATCACAATTTCACATCAAGCATAACTCCTTCAAAAACAGCCAGAAACTTTGGAGTTATGATTGATGATCAGCTGACTTTCTCAGACCACATTGCTAAAATGTCCAATCCTGCTGATTTGCTTTATTCAACATCAAGAAGATCAGGCCCTTTCTTTCGGAACATTCTTTCGGACTCTTGTTCTGTCCAGTCTGGACTATTGCAATTCTCTCTTGGCAGGTCTTCCAACCATTTCTATCAAACCTATACAATTAATCCAGAATGCGGCACTAATATTCCTTTTTAATGAGCCCCAAAAAATACACGTCACACCTCTGTTTTTCAATTTGCACTGGTTACCAATAGCTGCTAAAATTAAAGGCATTTATGTTTGCCTAAAAAAACACCACTGGCTCTGCACCCCTTTACCTAAATTAATTACTTCAGACTTATGTGACCTCTAGAAGCTTGCATTCTGCAAGTGAACATCACTTTAATGTGCCATCTCAAAGAGGCACAAAATCACTTTTTACTGACTTTTTCATTAACTGTTCCCTCCTGGTGGAATAACCTGCCCAACTCAATCCGAGCAGCTGAGCAAGAATTGACTGCGCACCAATTTTTTGGTGCTTGGTAAGCTCAGTCCCCATTTGCTTAATTGGAAAAATGTGAACACATTAAAAAAAAAAATTTTTGTTGTTTGTTTGTTTTGAACTGAAAAAAGTCAACAATATACAGGTTTGGAATGACATGCTCATAGCATAGACATTCCCAAAAGAATAGGATCGATGTTATCAGGTATTTATCTCAATGCAGATACTATTATAATTTCTTATAAGATTCACTCCTAACCCATACATTCACCTTCTGCCCCTGACCTTTGACTTAAACACTGTCAGCAGATTCTCAGGTCTGATCCTGGTGTGAGAAAGAAATTGTTACCTCTCTATGGAGGATAAGAAGCCCTGCCTTTATTTAGTTACAGAGCTGTTTAAGAAAACGGGCTGTTATTTCACACATTCTCATCTGATACAGCTGAGACACACTACATGAAATATTTCAAATGAAAGTGTCTGCTTGTTCGGTCAAGTCTAGAAATTTTGACTTGTGACCAAAATGTATTACAGTTGTATTACATTATCATATCAACATGAGTTTGAGTTGGGTAACATGAGATTTACACAAACTTGCGGAGTTCATGTCAGTTCCAATGTTACTGTCAGTAAAGCAGAAAAAGGACATGGCAAATACTAGGACATCCATATATTCCTTTGTTAAAAACTTTGTATTAAATCAGAACATTTCTGAATATAAGCACTTTCACTTTTGGACCTCATTGTATCTGCATGTTTGTTGATGGTTTAAATAAGTTGATCAGTTACTGAGAAAATCAGCCTAGCTATTATTAATGTGTTTTATTTTTGTGTGCAGGTGTCACTACTCATAAGGCGAGATCTAATCGAGAGAGCTAAAGATTTTAACATCATCCTGGATGACGTGGCCATCACAGAGCTCAGCTTCAGCAAAGAGTACACTGCTGCTGTGGAGGCCAAACAAGTTGGTTAGTAGTACTGAAATATGTAATCTATGCACCCTTTTATGCACTCTTGGTAATGGTAATACATAGTGTTTTTTTTGTTTTTTGTAGTGGGTATAATTAGATTTTTCATGCAGTCTCATAGCTACTCACCATCCCAAAGCGACACCCTTTCACCACCACCACACTCACTAATGCATACAATATGCAACATGTAACTGAGAGCATTCTGAAAGAGTGCTTATGTGACATCAACATGTCAATTTATTATAAGAAACTGAAGAATTTCACAGCCAATAACATTTACAGCTGGGGAGACTGGACTGATTTTCTTCTGTTTAGTTTTAATCATTTAACACAGTTACATTTATCTTAAGAATATGGTCCTTGGAGCACAGGTTTTATCAGCTGGCAATTTTCATTGCACATTTAAGAGTGCCTGTTTTTAAATTCCATATCCTGACTTTCTGTCCACAAGGCTTGTCAGTAGTTCTCATCTCTCATCATCTGAAACAAGGAGAAATAAACATTTTATTCAGTTTAACTGCTGCACACAGACATATAAACAGTAGCCTATCTGTGTTATCTCTCCAGCATTCAATGGTCCTCCACACTAATGGAACTTAAGTTATTAGCTGGGCTATTATGTTGGCTTGAGAAACATACTGTTATACTATTTAAACTTCTTATTCTTTTGAGACCAAGAATTTTCAACTGTACTGTATCTCCTCCTAGGGCTTTAATGCTACAGGAACCAAACTCTTCAGGAACATTGGACCCAATCTGTAGTTTGTTTCTACATCTTTTCTAACTGAGACTTATTTTTCGTATATCATAAATCAAAGGTTTCCCATAGACTTGCATTGATTGAGCAAAAATTCCCTCTTTAGAGGACAACTTCAGCCCACTAGAGGGAGCCACAGGATAAGAAATCTTTCAACTCCCCTCATTTACTTTGGTTTTCAGTCAGTTAAATTCACAAATAATTGCATACTTTTCCTTTATGCCGCCAACAGGGCTTAAAGCTCTCCGGCACCGTGCCGGATTTCCGGCATGCAGAATTTAATCCTACATAACAAAAAATAAATAAAATGAAGAATCTTTTTGATTTATCACTTTTGAGTCCATCCGTTCGCCTACCAATGGTATGAGAGGTACAACTTTCACTCTCAACCAAACTAACATTAGTAGCCAGTCAGAATATAAAGATGAGACGCGCATAATAGTATTCAATTGCAGAGTCACAGCCCTGATGAATGGAGAAGCGTGACAAAAAGCTGTGAGGCGAAATGGTCAAATATATCCATCTAGCGTGTATTTACATGGAAAAGCTCATTATAAAGCAGCGGAGCTTTGTAAACAACTCAGAGTAATCATGTCATCTCCATTAGAATCATATGATCGCCAAAACATATTTACCGAGATTTAGTGTTGTCAAAAGACCCGGTACTTCGGAACCAAGTCGGTACTAAAAAAATGTAAATGTGACGGTACCAGGTTTCTCTAAGTACCCGTAGTACCGAGGTCCCGTTGAAACCCGGTTCAGTGCTATGATTTCCGCGAAGCAGAAAACGAGGACAGAATCTCAAAATCCAGTCATGAAAATGAAACTTACATTTTAATATGGACAGTCATGGAATTTGTCAAAGTTAGCATAAATTAATCAAATCAAATCTCCATATGGACCAGTATCTGTAAATGTTAAGCCGCAAAAGTTGTTTGAAATATGAATCCGTGTTCTGCGCGTCTCTGTGTGAATTAATGAATGGCAGAGATGTGCGGGTTTGTTTACTACATAGACTGAAGCGCACGGCGCTTGCATTAATTTCAGCATCTGAGCTTCAGAGTTCTCTCTCCATCAAGCGATCTGAACTTTTCAGTTCATCTCAATGGACGCACAGTACACCTGTATTTGATGCTCTGTAAACTCTTTGTGAAGTCGCACGACTCACCGTCGCTTTACTGATAGCGCCGTTTCTCACACATGCAAAGAGAGAGAGAGCGAGAGTCTTACCACGCTGAATCGACACGCTATATGGAAACTATTCTTTGTTGTCTTCTCCTGTCAAAATAATGGAGTTCATTTAGAATTATTTATATTCATTTTCGAACAAGCAGAAGACATACCGGTTTCTCCGGTAGTGGGCGGAGCTAATGCGCAAATGGGAATTTCATTGGCTGGTGCTGATTTAGTACCGTCCCTGTTTTGTTTTCAGCAAATCAGTTTGACCGAACGCAGACAACGTGATAAATATTCATGAACCCAGCAGCTCATCAATTCATAGTGCATTGTATATACATTAGTATGATAGTAGAATTAGTAGTAGTATTATCTTTTAATAATAATTAATATGATCTATTACTATTTTTAATATTTTTTACAGAAACCCTCAATGACCAAAAATATCTTAAGCATCACCACCAGTCTTAAGTTCAGTTAAAATGATAAATATGCATTCATTAGGCCTAAAAGTTAATTTTTACATAAAGGCATTGTGCTAGAAATATTACTATTATTTAGTAAAATGTATGTGATACTGCTACTACTGTTGAAAAAATTTATAAAATTTTATTTTTTAAAGAAATAAATCACAATATTTCTTCCATGTTTTAATTTTAATAGCAAATCCTCTTTATTTACCAAAAATAAAATGTGTTTAAATTTCATAAATTAAAAGACAAATTAAATTTGGGTGAAACTTGTTTACTGTTTTTCATAATTATATAACTTGTAGAAAAACTTTAAACACAATTGTAAAAAAGTATAAAGAATGGCATTGGTTTTATTTTTAGTGCTAAAAAGTTATTTTTTTTAATTAGCATATTTTTGTGTTTTGCTTTGGTACCTAAATTGGTACCGAGAACCGTGGATTTTCACTGGTATCGGTACCGAATACTGGAATTTTGGTATCGTGACAACACTACCGAGATTTCTGAAAAGGTCCTGTTCACACATGATCTATTAATGGTAACTTTACCAGTAAAGACTGTATGTGTGAAAGGGGCTAAACTCTTCCTCTGTATACGCTGTGAATTTTAATTGCTTAACGTAATCTGGAAAAACCGTGTGCATTATCTCCCTAGATTTGTAACGTAAATCATTTATAAACCTTTGCCAATACAGCAGATACATCAACCTATATGTTTAAATATGCCATTGTATTGTACATCGCGATTTAAAAAAAAAAATGTTTCTGCACGTGGCCAAATATTAAAATTTAATGGATTTAAACATTGTTTAATCAAGCTGTAAAGTCAAACGTCACCAGGCCGTTGGCGCCCTCTGCAGGTATTTGTTTTACTACATACAGGTCCTTCTCAAAAAATTTAAATATTGGGATAAAAGTTCATTATTTTCCATAATGTAATGATAAAAATTAAACTTTCATATATTTTAGATTCATTGCACACCAACTGAAATATTTCAGGTCTTTTATTGTTTTAATACTGATGATTTTGGCATACAGCTCATGAAAACCCAAAATTCCAATCTCAAAAAATTAGCATATTTCATCCGACCAATAAAAGAAAAGTGTTTTTAATACAAAAAAAGTCAACCTTCAAATAATTATGTTCAGTTATGCACTCAATACTTGGTGGGGAATCCTTTTGCAGAAATGACTGCTTCAATGCGGCGTGGCATGGAGGCAATCAGCCTGTGGCACTGCTGAGGTGTTATGGAGGCCCAGGATGCTTCGATAGAGGCCTTAAGCTCATCCAGAGTGTTGGGTCTTGCGTCTCTCAACTTTCTCTTCACAATATCCCACAGATTCTCTATGGGGTTCAGGTCAGGAGAGTTGGCAGGCCAATTGAGCACAGTAATACCATGGTCAGTAAACCATTTACCAGTGGTTTTGACATTGTGAGCAGGTGCCAGGTCGTGCTGAAAAACGAAATCTTCATCTCCATAAAGCTTTTCAGCAGATGGAAGCATGAAGTGCTCCAAAATCTCCTGATAGCTAGCTCCATTGACCCTGCCCTTGATAAAACACAGTGGACCAACACCAGCAGGTGACATGGCACCCCAGACCATCACTCACTGTGGGTACTTGACACTGGACTTCAGGCATTTTGGCATTTCCTTCTCCCCAGTCTTCCTCCAGACTCTGGCACCTTGATTTCCAAATGACATGCAAAATTTGCTTTCATCCGAAAAAAGTACTTTGGACCACTGAGCAACAGTCCAGTGCTGCTTCTCTGTAGCCCAAAGTGGCTTGACCTGGGGAATGAGGCACCTGTAGCCCATTTCCTGCACACGCCTGTGCACGGTGGCTCTGGATGTTTCTACTCCATACTCAGTCCACTGCTTCCGCAGGTCCCCCATGGTCCCCCAACCTTTTCATGATATGCAAATTTTTTGAGATAGGAATTTTGGGTTTTCATGAGCTGTATGCCAAAATCATCAGTATTAAAACAATAAAAGACCTGAAATATTTCAGTTGGTGTGCAATGAATCTAAAATATATGAAAGTTTAATTTTTATCATTACATTATGGAAAATAATGAACTTTTATCACAATATGCTAATATTTTGAGAAGGACCTGTAATGTACTTAAAGGTCCCATGACATGGATTATTTCCTTTTCTTTAAATGCTTTTTAATGTTTCCTTAGGTGTACTTATATTGTTAGTATGATTTTTACATTTAAAATTTAGAAATAAAAAGCATTTTTATATCCTGATATTAGCCCTCTGGCTTGAATGCTTGACGACAACTGTTGTGATTTTTTTTTTACTATTACAGCTGTCGAGATTAACGAATCGTGGAAGTATTGATTATATAATTATTTTTTCGATCTTGTCCCATCACATGAATGGCTGCAGTGATGAGCATTGAGTAGAGTCTGTTTATCGCATGAATGCAGAGATCTCGTCATTATTGCAACACGTTTTCTCTCACAAAATGCTTTCACAACAACTAACAGCAAACAAATGAATACACCACATGAATACAGTAAGAGCTTTGTTGTGTAGCAAAATAGCGTCATTCATTGTAACGGCAGTTTAGGCAAGAGTGCAGATATACTCGCGATGTGTGACAGCTCCGAAAAAAAAGGGAGCGTTCTTTGATCGCTCTCTGTAGTTAAATCACAATTTAAATATCAGATTTGTTTCATGCTACTAAGAGAAACAACGTGAAGTTGATCGTTTAGTCACTGGCTTGAATCACTGATGCATAAACAGTATTAAACGATTTATAAAGAAAGTCTGTGTGAACTTGAATAATTAGCTACACATCAGAAATCACTGATCACAGATCAGGCATTAATGAACACTGTTACTCACTGTTTGTGGCGGTGCTGTCGAATCCATATCATAAAAGTCTGTTTGTAATGCCTGTGCTGACATTGCGACTGAATTATATGTAAATATTTGGGCAGGCAAAGCAGAGAAAGGGGAGGTAACATTTCTCCTTATAACGCCACAAGGAGGAGATTCAAGATCAGCCCGGTTGAGCTTCCATTTTCTCAAAGGCAGAGAAAGATAGCAAAATCTCGATTTACACCGATTAAAATTTCTAGAAACTTGGGGACCATATACAGGCTAGGGGAACTTATTATAATGTTAAAAAACCTCAGAAAGTGACATTTTCATGTCATAGGACCTTTAAGTTATGTTCATGTTATATATAGGCATATTACATTATGTATTTTAACAGTGTTGTTCAATACAATCTTGTAATTTCTTGGTTTTGATGTTTTATTTGAGCCAATTATTATTGCCTCATTGTTAGTTTATACATAAATAGTCATACTAAAGCCTGGTTTTCACTTAGGTCTGTTTGTGTAACTAAAAAATAAATACAAAATAGGATTACTCAGTCATAATAATAATAATCAAAATAATCAGTAGATTAATTGATTACCAAAAGAATCATTAGTTACAGCCCTAAATTAGTTAAAATATTTCTAAATACAACTGCATTGTTTTACTTTTTGTAATAAAAAGACAAACATTTTATTGAAAACTTCTTAAAAACACTATTAAAATATTGTCACATTCTAGTGAACCAAGTATCTGTACTTTCTCATCTCACTAGCTAATTGTATTGTAACACCCCTAGTGTCAATAAGCGATGATATAGCTCATAATTTTCCAAGTGTATGATACAGCTTTCATTCTGCAGGTCAATCATATATTCATGAAAAAGAAAATCAGGTTGAATAAAGCAATAACTTTGCCATAGTATCCTTTCAAATGTTAAAGTTGTCACAGTCAATGCATGCTTTACATGTGCTGCCCATGCCTCGCCCCTGGAAAAAAGTTCAGGCTCAGGATTTTTTTTTGCTTTAACTCCTGCGCCAAGCAAAGCTAACAAATTTAATCGAGACCAGGTCAGGTAGTGATTATCTGATAGAGGCCAGATGTCAGTGTAAAAGACGCTCGGGACAGTTGACTGATTTGTCACTAGCTATGTTTCCATCCACCTATTTTTGTGCATTTTGGAATATAGCATTGAAAAAGAGCGCTTTACGGAAATGCCAAGATGTGCATAATTTCAAAACAATACGCATAAAAAACTTGCGCACAAATGAGTAGGAATAAAAAATATCCGACAAGAAAAAATGTGCATAAACTGGAAACACATTTAACGAATAAATCCCACCATATGCATCAAAAACGTCATGTGACTTTGCACAATGGGGAATAACTTGACTAACCAGTGCACTGATCTCATTGCACTGTATCTGAAATGTTGTTTTGGTCGTTCAAAAATGCGTGATGTAAGTCTGTCTTCAAAGTATTTCTGTATAACTGCTTCCCAGAACTGTATGCGTTCCCAAACAGCAAGCATCCATTTCCAAAAGCAATGACAGCATTTATTGTGTCACGTCTGCTCTATCTTAGACATGAATAATTCATCATATATGAAAATTATTATATTAAGTGGCTTCTACTTCTCTTAGTGATATTTAGTGTCAGTTTATCAGGAAGTGTCATTTTTGTTCTCTTTGACTTGTTGGATTTGAAACAAATGTTTTATGCGATATTCCAGTTTTGCGCATAAGTTAAATTTGATTCTTTGGATGGAAACATGCATGGTGAATTTATGAATGAACATATGAAATTTCTATTATAAAACTATGTTGGAACGTATCCTCTTGCTTTTTTAAGCGGGTATACGGAAATCCTTGACCTTTCCTAGTGGGGATACAGTGTATACCTGTGCATTACGTAGACTACACCACTGGTAATTCATATTGCATAACCTAAAATTGCCTAAACCAAGCATCCTAATTTAACCAAAATTACAATGTACATAGTCACCTAATAATTGGTGCTGTCTGCTTAACGTGTTAACCAAGCGGCTACCTCTCACTCTTTCTCATGAAGCTAACACGGAAGTGACTTAAACTGTAATTCGTCACCTGGCTGCTAGAGGCTAACTGTAAAAGGAAGTCAGTCCCTTAGACCCCATGTTAAAATGCCCAACTTTACAGCAGAAAAATGTCCATGTCCATGTTGTCTTTGAGCAACACAGCGGTGTTTAGTTTCTGAATTACTAATGTTCTCTAATTCAAAAGCCCATTCATAAAGAGAGCTGTTTACTAAATTCCTGAATGAATCAGCAATTTGAAGAAAATGAATGTATGAATGAATGACTCATAAAGATATTTACCTACACCTGGTGGCAGTTTTAGTTTCTGTATTTTTACAAGGTCTGTTTTTCAAATGTAAGCAATATGCTTTTCATTTAAGTGTTCTATTTCATTTTTTTTTTCTTAATGAAATTTCCCTCTGTGGGAGTTGCATCTGTAGAAAAATCAGCAACATTTATTATTTTGACATTTTGGTAAAAATGAAAATAATTATCAGTTCATCCTAAAAACCATTGAGTAATTCTCAGAAAGAGTTTTGCTTATCCTAATGCTCTCCACTAGAGGGCACTCTGGTCATTCTATGACTTTGTTGTATTTCATCAGTATTGCCTATTGACCAAACAACAGTATACAGCTTGCATAAAACTGTTTGTATGAAATGTCATGGTGAAAAAGGATAATATCTGTGTATGTGAGACCTTTTTCTTTTAAATAACCTGTCTCTCTTGTTGATGTGTAGCCCAGCAGGAGGCTCAAAGGGCTCAGTTCTATGTAGAGAAGGCCAAACAGGACCAGAGACAGAAGATTATACAGGCCGAGGGTGAAGCTGAGGCTGCTAAAATGGTATGCTGTATCTGCTTTCTCCACTCCACTTCAGCAACACATTTTGACGATCATTGAAACAATGTCTCTGTTTTATTCAAACTATAAGGGGTTTCCTTTGTTACTTTAAAATGTCCCAAATGCACTATTTTCAGCCACAAGCACCTCGTTTCATATAATTATTATTCCCTGTTATTATGTTCTAGATCTGTGAGTGGTAAATTACTGTAATTATTGGATATAATTAATGAATACTGCTTCTGTGCTAATTAAGCCAACAGTCAGTTGTTGCAGTCATACATCTAGGCTATTTTGAACTGTTGCCCCCTCATTCTCAACAAGCTATTAGCAACCAAAACACATTTGAAAGCATTTGTTCGCTCTTTTTTTTTTGTGCATTATGGATATTTTTCAGTTGTTCTTTCAATTTGTAATGTTTCAACACATTTGGTGTCTCGAGAAATGACTTTGCAGGATTCATTCCTGCTGAAATGATGCGATTCTGTTTCTAAAACGGGCCGCAGGTCAATGGCTGTCTGCTGACGGTAAACAAGCAAGGGTACGGAGTAATTTGCTTTTGTTTTTGTTTGTGCGCTCCAGTTGGGTCAAGCTGTAACGAAGAACCCTGGCTACCTAAAACTCAGACGTATCAGAGCAGCCCAAAATATTGCCAAAACGGTAAGACAAGACTTCAAACAAAGACATTATTGGCTGACCCATGTTAACAGATGTTGATACACTACCAGTTAAATATTTCTGGTACGTATGAAGATTTACAGTTATTAAAATGTATATTTTTATTCAGTAAGGATGAATTTAATGAATCAAAAATGACATTAAAATATTTATAATTTAATATAAATTTTCACTTTAAAAAGTTCAGAAGAACAACATTTATTTATTCAATATTAAGCAGCACAACTGTTTTCAACTTTGATAATAGTTAGAAATGTTTCCTGAGCCCTAGATCAGAATATCCAAATGATTTCTGAAGGATCATGTGACACTGAAGACTGGAGAAATGGGTAAAAAAAGAAAGAAATAATGTCCTTGTCTCATAATCTTTGTATGTTATCACCAGGTGGCAGCTTCTCAGAACAAAGTGTACCTGAGCGCAGACAGCCTCGTTTTGAACCTCCAGGACAGCTCCTTTGACAAGTAAGATCCTAACCAATGATACTCACAAAATTCTGACTATTTCTTCTCTTTTCATCAGCTGTGATCTTCATAACTAACTAAAAAATTCCCAGCTGTAGATAAAAAGAGTAAAATCTTCTAAAGAAGTATTTGGTTTTCTGATCTGAGCAGGACGACTTGACCTAACAATCTAATACTATCCTCACATTGTTTTTTTTTTCTCCTCTTAAACTTAAACAATAAATAGACTAAACACATATGCATGTTTTTTCCAAAGCTCTTTTAGTCTTAAATGTATTAATGCCCATATGTTAGCATAGTTCCCTCAGCGGTAATCTCTGCATTTTTCTTCTCTGTCAGCCTGTCACTGGGGAAATGAAGAGCATCATCCATGAAGAACATATGCATTCCATATGTAAGCAGTGTTCCCATTCCCTAAACGTGACTGTGAGCCGAGCCTCTCACAGTACAGTTCTGCTGGGTCTCAGATGAGACATTGGTCAGGCAGTCTTACAGATGCATCTGTATATGCATCTGTTTATACACAGTGATTCAGTCATTCAGGATTATTTTCTAGCACATTCAGCTCAAGAATTGGGAGTTTTGGTATATTAGGTAACTCTAAATACTAATGGTGATCACAAAATAAACACTGCAAACAATAAATGGTCACTTGTTCATATATTCCTAAATGTCACTGTTATACCTAAATATTGCTGATTGGTTGTTTACAAAACATAAAGCTTTTTTTTTTTTTTTTTGCCCAAGTTTTTTTTTTTTATTATTATTATTAGTAGTAGTAGTAGTACTATAACCATTCAATGTTCTCTAAAAATTTAAACTTTATGAAATCCTATTGTACTTGCAGACATTTTGATTAAATAATGTGTTTAAGACTATTTGTGGGGGATATTTATTTCTTTGGAAATGTTCTTGTACAGTAAGTCTCTTCTGCTCACCAAGCCTACGTTTATTTGATCTAAAGTACAGAAAGAAAATAAAATATAAAAATATACAACAGAAATATTTTAAAAGCTGAATTTTTAGCACCATTACTCCAGTCACATGGTCTTTCAAAAATCTTTGCTGCTCAAAAAAAAGATGTGTGTGTGTATATACATATATGTATATGTGTGTGTGTGTGTGTGTGTATATATATATATATATATGTATATGTATGTATGTATGTGTGTGTGTGTATATATATATATATATATATATATATATATATATATATATATATATATATATATATAAAATATTATGATGATGTTGAAAACAGCTGGGTAGATTTTTTTCAAGTTTCTTTGATGAATCGAAAGTTCAGAAGAACAGCATTTATCTGAAAGTGAAATCTTTTGTAATATTATAAATATATTTTGTCAATCATCCTTGCTTAATAAATAGTGTTAATTTCTCAACCCCCCCCCCCCCCCCCCCCCCAAAAAAAGAAAATATATACACACACACACACATATATATATATATATATATATATATATATATATATATATATATATATATACTGACTCCAAGCTTAAAAAGTACCTAACTGTTTTAAATATATCAATAATAAAAATAATGTTTCTTGAAAAGCAAATCTGCATATTAGAATGGTTTCTGAAGGATCATGTTACACTAAAGATTGGTGTAATGATGCTGAAAATGTAGCTTTGAACAGAGGAGCAAATTACATTGTAAAATATATTTGAATAGAAAGCTATGGGAGCAGCACAACTGTAAAAAAAAATTAAACGAGGTAATTGCAACTTTGTGTCAAAATTTAGATTTTTTTTCAAACTCATAATTCTGATTTTAGAATTCGAAATTATGAGATTAAAAGTCAAAATTTCGAGATATAAACTCATAATTGCAAGAAAAAAGTCAGAATTGCAACTTTATATCTTGGAATTCTGACTATTTCTCAGAATTGTGTGGAGTAAAGTCAGAATTGCGAACTTGACAAAATTGTGAGAAGTCACAATTAACTTTTTTTTTTTTATTCAGTGACAGAAACAGGTTTCCATAGAAAGAAGGTATTTTAAATAGTAAAAAATATTTCACAATATAAATGCTTTTGCTGTATTTTGGATACTTCTATGGATTTGTGTGTGTATATATTTATATATAATATATAATATAATATATAATTTATATATAAGTTAATTTTCAGGATGAATTAATATTTTGTATGTATTAAAATTTGATGTTGTTAAAGAGTTTTAAAAATCATAAAACCCTGGCAAAAAAATCTCAGATTTTCAGTGGTCTCAGACTTTTTCTTTTTTTTTTCAAATTGAGTATTTTTGAGGTTGTAATACTCAGGAATGTTTAAAGAGAAACCTATAAATAGGATTCCAAGTAACAGACAGCAACATGCGGTGAACAGACATTGATTTCACTAAAGAGGAGGTGGTAGTCAATGGGTGGCGCCACATACAAAGCCATTAGTTTCTTGTTGAAAATGTCCTTTACATGGAATTCTGGAACAATGGAAATAAAGAGGAGTCTTAATGTAGAATGGTGTGGCAAGGGACTTGTCTGCTTGTGTGCATGTCTCTGTGGTACACAACACAGACCCTTGGATTTGCTGAACGTTTGAGAGCATGTCTCAACATGATTCTCAGAAATAGGGTCTCTTGAGAATATTAAAATCTCACTGGATTAGAGTGAGTGAGTGCTATTTAGGAGGGGTTTGAAGGGGCTTAGTGCATTATCCCAATGGTAATATGTGGAGGAGGAGAGTATGGAGAGGGTGGAGCTAGTGAAATACTGCGTAAGTCCACGCCTCTCTTTTTCACCTCAGCCTATAGAATTCAGTAGTATTTTTTGAACGCAGAAACCCTTAATGGGTGAGTGGCTGCATTTTGTCTTATAGGTTGCCTATATGGTACCTGTTTTATTGGAAAATATTCCATATATCTAGTGCTTCTGTTCTCTTAACCTCTTTTTGTGTGATTATACCTAAACTGGTTCCAGTTTGATTTGCTGAGCATGCTGCGGTGAACACTTTAATATGCAAATTTGAATGAAGGAGATGTCTGTCACATTTCCACCCCCCACCCTCCCTTTCCTCAATCCTCTCTTGCCCCTCCCTTCCTGGGCCATGCATAAACAACAGCAGATTACTGCTCAGCTGGTCCATCTCCATGGAAACGCTGACCTCATACTGGGACAGAGATCTGGGCAAGTCACCATGGCGATTCACCAGGACAGTAGACTTGGTCTCTCTTACCTATAGATTGATGCAGCATTGCTGCTATTTCTGGAGGTCAACAGTACAACGTTCCTGGATCATGCTGTTTTTCCCACCATGCACTGTATGCTGCAGATAATTATTTGCTGTGCTGCAGCTCAAGAACCATGTCAGCGCTTGCTAACTGTGCACTCATGCTCTGTGTGACCTACATCCCACTTCAAAGTCGTGATGCTCTGCAGTTTGTCTGCGGTGTCCTTGCCTCAGAATCTGATCTACAGAAATGCACACTTGAGTATTTGCTTAGTCATTTGCACTGTATAAAACATTTTACATTTTAAACAGAATGCAGCATGAATATATGCACCTCATTAATGAAAATCATTTTATGTTCATAATACAATTGAGCAATGCAAGCCTAAGGAAATTATATGTTTAGTATGATTAATATGATTAGTATGTTTAGTATGATTAATCTATGTTTAGTATGATTAATATGATTCCACAAAGTTTACAACTTATGGCTTCTTATTGTAAAATAACAAAAAAAAAATTTGTTTTTGAGCAGGATATATTTTGAAATAGAACCAATGGATATAGGTGGTTTTCATCAATCACAGTTAACCTGAAGGTGAGTTAGGTAATGTTTGGTGATAAAAAGGCTACAGGTCTTTGTTTCCAGGTTAAATTTGCTCCCCTGGAGATGAATTGGTGCCATCCTAGTCAGAGAAGGCCTCCACATTAATTTACTGAGTGGATTTAATTAACCTGTTTCTTTTTTGTGGTACCCTCATTATGGTGTCAAAAGGGATTTGGAAATCTTGCCCTAGTTTGGTTAAGATTGCTCCTTTTTTCTTCAGTTTGCCATCGTTTAGGTCACACTCGAGACAAGCTTTTGCAGAGATCCGGCCTAGTTTTGGTGTTCGTAAGGTGTCTGAATTCTCTGTGCACCCTTTCTAGACAATCCCCCTCTATTTTAAAGTGTGATCAAATTGCAAATCCATTGACTTTGAAAAGGTTTTTTTTTTTTTTTTTTTTTTAATGATTCCTGCTACCTAAGGAAACACTTGTTGATTTATTGGAATTGGACTCATGCCTTTTTGTGTGAGGTGCGATAATTCTCACACATCATGGAGAGATGTTATGCAATGAGTGTACGGCAGTATAGTTCATGTGAGTTTCTAAGGAACAGGAGGAATTAGTGCTAATTTTGGACTGAATACTTTAGTCTGTGATTATATTTAGTTTGTTGCATATGACTTTACAGTTTCTGTTCATGAGTAATGATTAAACACTCTTAAAAATAAAGATTTCTTGACATCTATGGTTCCATGAAGAACCTTTAATATCCATAGAATATTTCAACTTCACAGAAGGTTCTTTAAACTATTCAAATGTTCTTTACACTAAGAAAAAATCTGTTCACCAAAAGGTTCTTTCTGGAACCCCAAATAGTTCACAATGTGGCATCACAACAAAACCTTTTTGGAATTTTATTCTTGTGAATGTTACGGTAAATTAGGCGCATGCTTATTAAGCAACATTTATATTTTGGTTCTCTTCTTAAATGTAGGACTACAGATATCTGTAAAAGTAACTGTTAAAAAAGACATTGAAGAGTATTTCTGCAAAACTTTCTTGTTTAGCTGAAATTGTTTCCCGACATTCTCTGAAATACGAAGCTAGTTGGTTTTATAATTTTTTCCAAAGTAGCATCAGCAGCTTCCTCTTTCATTGTATGACAGGAAACAGGCGCTTAGTCTCTCCATGTCGGTTCCCACAGGTACAGCGTCTGCGCATCAGCCTCGGTGCACGTGGCTGGCCTCCGTGTGGACAACTGATAGAAACTGCTATTCAGTTCTGACTGCATTTAGCACAATGGCCCTGCTAACATTAGTCAGCTTGTGACATTTCCTTGTTCAACTCCTCACAAAGTCACTCAATTCTTATTGTGTTATTTTGAGTGTGGTTTTCCATTTAGGCTTTTAAGTTTAGCAAAATAAAAAATAAAAAGTTATTTTGCATTGGACGATGGCAGACCTTAACGCGTGCTTGCAGTTGGTTGTTAGGAGGTGCAGGGTTTATGCAAACGAAAGGACTGGAGAAGTTGGGTACACGTAACCGAAAAAGTATGTTGCTTTCACTGGAAGATTGAGTTATGACATTTTGATGAAACACTATAAGGTCAAATAAAATGTTGAAACATAAATGGATAAACAGGTCACAAAAGCTGTTTTCACTCCATATCTACTTGAATGGGGAAAAAATTGAAACCTCTAAAAAAGTTGTTTCTGGAATTTAGCTCAAATATTTCCTTGAGAAGATTTCACATTGGGATCACCAACAGAAATCTGCTGGATTTGACAGTGACTTCTGTGTCCGCTGTGCTTCTTACATTGCTGAGCTTTTCACAATGTACCTTTTTGCTTGGAAAATTTTGCTGAAGTGACCTCACTTTAAGGCAGTTCTTTCTACAGCTTACATATTGTGTTATGACTTGTTCATTTTTATATCATATCTTAATCATATCTCTGCCTCTGCTTAGATATACAAACACATTACAGTTTTATGTGTCTTTCATTGGAAAGGTACAAGACTCTATTACATGTCATAGGATCCGTGGCATCTTCTACTTTGGTTTAAACAGACCCCAGTGTGTTTATAAGGTATACTCCCACTAATGACTCTCTGTCTGGCACAGATGGTGAGCACTGAGGGTCTCCAGGCTTTGACAGACTGAGTCCAGGCTGATTAATGGAGTCTCTCAGGTCTCTTCCCCTGGGAGTACAAGGCCTAAAGCCAATATGGAGGACTTTCCCTATGATGACTTACTTTACAATTAGACTGGGCACATTTAGCTGTCATTAAAACCTGTTGCTCTATTTAGGTGAATAATTGTATACTAACCATAATTGCAGTGTAGATCTAGATCTCAAAGGGACACCTGTCTTTATATTCACCTCAGCAAAATTTGAGCCTCAAAAGCAGCTCTCAGTTTGTTCATAAACTTAATGACTGCAATCGACACAGTACACCATTCAGCCAACAAATATTACTATTACTTTAGCCATGCTGTGATAATGTATAATCTATCACCTCAATTCTCACTTATGATGAATATTTAATGAGCAGTTCAGCAGGACACTCCCACGAGTCTGTTGTTGGTCCCCAAGGGCTTCAAATTACAACAAGAGGGGGAGGCTTAAAGCAAATTTTCCCTCCTTTTTTCTATACCAATTCAAGTATGCCTCAAAACTTCGTTTTGCATATCTATTTTAACAAATGTGTGTGTGTATGTGTGTGTGTTTCTCTTCTTGAGTGAATTATATAAATTATATTATTACATTTAATCTCTAATGACTTTCTTTGTCTATAGATAGGGTCCCAGAGATGTCTAGGTGAAAGCTTAAAGAATTACTTGAACTTCCTGCAATGATTTATAATGCTAATGATAATGTAGCTACCTGATTTCTCTCTATATGCCGCATTTCAATGATTTATTGAAACTTCTCTAAGGAATCAACCTTCACCTCTCTCCGAGATCATTTTTATCTGTAGGTTGGACCACTTTGCATAGTAGCCTGTATTTGCTTTTGTAAGTAATGGGGGAAGGGAACAAATGTGTAAGATTATACCTTCAAGGCACAACGAACACCACATGTAGGGTACTCTTTTAAAGACAAATTATAGGACGTCATTAAAGCACATAAATGAGTAAAACTCCACAGGAGTTCACACAAACAAACATGCAAGAACATGATGAACTGCACTTGTAACATTCCTTTCAACCACAGGTGGACTTATTTTTCTACTGGGTGGAGTAAAACGGATTTAATCGGTTTGTACTAAAGCGGATCGAGATGGTGATCCTGTCCGTGTTTTTGCGCTTGCCTACAACTGTTAGGTCTGATTTCACCGTCCCCTTGCTTGCTCCTGTCCGCCATTTCGCGTTGTTCTGCAGGGCTCATCGCAAGTCGCGTCATGGAAGAACAATAAAGCGTCTTTGTTACACTGCAGGTGACGAGTGGAAACGCTGAAGAGGCAGTGCACGAAATACACGATACACCCTGCATGCCGATAAAATACTAACAACATTTTCTTATTTTGTTCTGGTTCATTTGATTCTGCACCCCTCATTTGAGATTACAACCAGTACCCGGAAATAAACAAGCCATTTTATCGTTTTGTATTGAGGCCTACATTTTTTATTATTTTGGGTGGTAGCCTAAATTTTGGGAATGATGCAAAGATAAATATAAATACCAGTGCCATTTTCGCAACTTATAAGCGTGAGCCCTAGTATAAACGTTTTATGGTTGCTGAATATGTTGAGCTATTTGAATAAGCAGAATCATCGTCTTGTGGTAGGCCTGTAGGCTACCGCTTTGATATCCGGTAATTCCAATTACATTTTTTTATAATCGTCCACTGGTATAAGATGGTGGCTAAATCATGTTCCTAAATAAATAATTTTCCCTGTTGTTTGTTCTGCATATCAGCAGTGTTTTATGAAACACTTGAGCACATTTGGGTGAGGCGAAAATAATTTTGTCAGATTGTTAAAACCTTAATTGTGTCTTCTAACCCTAATACATCACAAAAGCAGGGAAATTGTCGTCTTTCTGCTTCTACTTTGCATTTTACATAGGCGTATTTAAATGGAAAGACAGACACAGACAACCAGACTGCTTAGGGTAATTGCTGTAGAGATCTCAGTCTTTTGAACAATGCACGTAGAATTTAATGAATATTCATGAGAGCTTAACTTTTTGCACAAAAATACCCCCCCCCCCCCCTTAAACGTCATATACATTAGGTTAGGGTATATCAGTTCTCTATTAGTTCTTTTCATGTAGTGTCACAAAGATAACACTAGATGGTACTAAATTCTTTATCGATCAATTTTAGGCAACACGGCCAGCTTTCATTTTTAATAAAAAGTAACATTACCATATTATACAATTTTATTTAATATAACTGACGATATGAATAATCAAGTTTTTGGCCTTCACGGCCAAATTTAACGTAGCTAAATCCTTTTTTTCCCCTCATGAAAATATATTGAAACTTTAATTGGGAATTCATTGTATTTATATAATGAATAGTCGTTAATGACTATTCTGATAATATGTTGCTTTGTTGGATGTAGAATTTTAAGTACAATTATTAGTGAAACTACAAATGTGAAACTGAATAATCCATGATAATATACTTGATTGTTATAAAGTGTAAAAATTATATGCCTTATTCTGTAATGCATATTAACAGTAGTTTCCATAAATGCATCGCAGTAGGCCTGAATTCCAACTTCATTGGAATTGCTTTTTCCCCCTTGATATCTTCATTGCCAAAGTGCAACTGAGTGCACAGACGATTCCACCTGGCTCACAAAATAGCACTGTTTGTTTTGTGTGGTCTGTGGTGTTATAATGGTCAGATTCAGTTCATTGTGCAAGAGGTCTGGCTTGTTCCTTCATGTGTTGCTCTGTCTGGCCACAAGAGGAGGCTAGAGTACTGAGATCACAGACACATGGATTCATGAATATTGGGCCCTTTAGATCTTACTATAAGTAACGAAAAAATATTTTGAAGTCTTAATATCTCTTCGTGTGGCAGCTTGTTTTATTGGGTCAGACTCTAGCGTGGGAGTTAGTGGGAGGGAAGAGCCGTTTAAATTGGCTAGTCACTGTTAATTTGTTCTTGGGTTTAATCATTGCATGAAAGTCGAAGCATCTAGTCAAATATTGCATACTGTTTTAAGGAATTAAATAACAGAATCTATCACGAAAAGGCAACATTTCAGCATAAACTGGTGACTGCATGAACCAAGAACAAAGTCCAAGTCCTGCCCACTTGAATGAGCTCCAAACATGGTCTGATTGCTGCAGTTTGATCAAGGAATGTTGCTTTGCTTTAGTAAAAAATGATTTATCCCCCACTTCATGTTAAATACATGGTAGACAACAGTGTCTACAAAGTAACCTTTGGTAAATAGCACCTGTACATTTTATTTTAAAGAATAATATATTAAAAATATCACTAAATATCATATTCTCTGATATTTTTACTGTTTAAATGAGAAAATTAAAGGAGAAAAAAACATTATTTTCCCTAAATATTATTTCCCTTTTGTGAGAGAGCCGTGGAGAGTTATACATGGCATTGAGGGCCAACCTGAGACCATGTTAATTTTTGATCTGAAAGGACAGATATTTTTCATAGGCTCCATGGGAAAGTCCTCTGCTCTTCTTCCTTGTCCTCTAACCTCAGAAAATGGTGTCAGTGTCCACAACAGAAAAATATTACAGTTGCATTTACACTTATGCATTTAGCAGACACTTTTATCTGAAGTGACATACAAAGGTGAAATATAGCAATTCATGCACTAACAATATTCATAATATGCAATGTCAGGTTTATTAGACAACTAGCTAGAGCAAGAGAACAGGAGAAATATAGAGAATAGTTTTTGCTTTTTGAAATATGTGATGGTTTCAGCAATTCGGCAGGAGGTTGGCAGCTTATTCTACCAAAGAACAACAGAGAGGATTAAGTTTGAGAATGATTTTTTTCTTTATTTTTGTTTGCCTTGTTGTTAAGAAACAACCAGGCGTAGGTCAGTCAGTGACCTGAGCTGTTGGGAGGGAGCATACATTTGTAGTGAATACATTTGCTCCAATACTTTATGCATTCTGTAATATCCTTTGCTCCAATATCTAAAATGGCCCAAACCTTTCTGATATTCTGCCCAATTCTCATCATAACTGTTACTACAAGCCACCAATTGACTCTTAATGTGCTGGATGGGCAGAACGTGTCTCCTAGTCTCAGTTTCAGTTACACAGTTCTGTGAGGAAATGTGGTTTTGTGGACAAACTGAAAAATATAGTCTCAAAATTGTTCACTTTGCTCTAAGGACTTGTGCATAATAAGCTCAATTCTTGTCCCTGATGCCCAGTCGCTGTTTCTCTCTATTATTTTTGTTTTCTATGTGACTGTGAATGCTTCTTATTAAAACTAATGAATAAATACACAATGCAGCCTTTATGCCTGTGACATTCCTATAGTGCCACTGCACAATGTGTGTTGAAGCTGAGGAGAGGACTTCTTCAATGTCCTGAAAATAACCTTGTCCAGTAGAGGGAAATGTTCATATTTTGATACTATTTGTTGCGTCCTAGTCAGACAAATATTTCAGCAACTCTTCTCTGAACTATTTTCAATGTTAGAATAACATCCCTGACTGCAATGAGCCGACTTTACCAGAAACCAGACAATGTGCGACAGATCAGCAAAGGAGGGCAGTATCTGCAAACAGTTTAGCTAAATCAGGAGAAGAGGTCAAATAAATTTAGGGGGAGAATCAGGATTTCTCTGCAATAGGTATATTAGAAGAAGTGTAAAAATGTGACATACTTGAAAATGTAGAGTTTAGTTATATTTTAAAGGAAGATCATAATGGTTTTAACAAAATTCAGCCTTTGACTTTCAAAAAATGTTTTCATTTTTCTTGGGACAATAATACATTTGATACTTTTGGTTCTACTTTTCAGACTACAAAGTAATTTTAATGAAGAATCATGTGGCCACAGATCTGTTTATTTCTGTTGCTCACTGTTTACTTGTTTATCACTCCTATAAGATACATTTATATGAGTTGTAGCACATTAAATATATACTGTAGGTGAGTGTGCTTCACTGATCAGCTATGTAAAAACTCCTTAGCTTCAGGCACTAGCTTTTGCTGCATACTCCAAATCCTTTATTGCACCTTATATTAGACCTTAGAAAACTTATATTAGAGTAAGTAATTTGAGCCCAACCACTTCAAAAAAAATGAAAAAGGTACACACTAAAAGCAAAAATGTATGAACAAGCATTTTCCCACAAATAATAGTCATAATGTCTATAATCAGGCCTATATTTTTTATGTTCGCTTTCACCAGACTTTTTCTTAAAGGTCTGTGTAAATGGATTAATATAGGCCTATGTTCATTCAAAATGTAAGAGATAAGGCAAAAAAAGTTAACAAGTAGCACAAATGTGATTGGAATATCTGAGTCAGATATGGACCTCAAGAGTTCATACAAAACAGGTTTTTTTAGTCCCAGTGAAGTAATGTTTTTTCTGTGTAAACAGACTCCTTTGGCTATTGCACCTGTTTTGCTGCTCTTTTAGCATCCTGCACGTGAACACTGCATTTTTAAAATAGCATATAAACTCGAAAGAACTTGTAAAAATGCATCTCGAGACACCATGCATTCTGTTTAATTCCTCTATCATATGATGCTTTCTGTGTGCTTTTCTGTGTTTCCTTTTTGCTTCAGACATAAAAGAATGGGGAAACAGAGCAGTGTGAATTTAGAAGATATATGTTTTAAAAGAGTACTGAGGTGACATGAAAACAGCCCAGAATAAATACACTGGGTCGGCTTTACTGTACAAAAAGAGCTGCCTGAAGTCCTAAATTTGAGACATATCAATTGCTACTATTACATAATTCCCACGACTCACTTTTCAAGTTAATTTCACTGTCAAAATGCACAAGAGCTTCTTTTTTAAAAAGAATGGGAAAGCTTCCTGAACCTTTTATGTATGATTTCTTTTATGTTCCCTTAATAAAACGTTCACCACCCCATGTGAATTAAGAAATCTCTCATGCATACAGTAGGCCTTTTTATTAAGTTATTAATTATTATCAAATATGAGTAAATAATTGTATATGAACATCTAATCATAACAAACATCATTAGTATTATTATTTAATAAGATACATTATTTGGTGTATTTTAAGGTCTATGGGTATTTTCTACATCTTGAAAATAGAAAAGCAGGCTCTGGTGATGGCATGGATTCAAGCCTGATATTTTGCCTTGGCATTGACCACGATATTGCAGCTGATAACAAATTATGTAGAGGATCGAAGAGAATCATACTTGAGGGTGATGCTCCTCCAAGACCTGTTTAGCCATACATTGTCCAAACGTATACCTATGTATTTGTTTGTATTAATCCAGCAAAAATTGTATAGAGATTATTTCACTTCCATATGAACGCACTAGTTGTTTGTAAAGCATGGCATTCAGAACAGTTCAATCATGCTTTGTTTGCATTGGGTAGACAGTAAACTCTGACACTCAAATCTTTGAGATGGGGTAATGTGAGGCCACTGTTTTCATAAGGCAAATTAATTATTATTAACAATGTTTGACATTCTTATTTTAGTTCACCTGTTGACCGTCTATATATTTTTAATTAAAAAGAAAAAAAATGCCATGCTTTTAGTAAAGGTCTATCTCACATCCTATCTCATTCCCCCTCTCTTGTTATCGATCATTTCACCAAGGGCACCATGCCTAATTTATGACTTCACAATCTTGTGGGAAGGACAGGAAGAATTGGGTTACACCTCACCCAGTCTGAACCGTTTGAGTCCAGAATTTCTCTTTCTGGCTGTTGTACAGTGCCATGTTTATTTGTATCCATCCGATTTTCATTGGACCACGTTAAATTTCAATGAATGTACCAAGTACACTGAGACATTCTTCAAAATATCTTTACAGCACACTATTAATATCTGAGAGCATGTGACTTACAATACATCATAACGCCCAAAATGGTAACAATAACACTATTCTAATACTAATATCACTGTATACACAAAAATTATTTGAGAGCATGTAGGTTACAGTGCATTACTATGCCCAAAAGAGTAACAATATTACTAGTGTTATATTAATATCACTGTATTCAAGTAAAATTGTCCTCTATGTGGAAGTTTTTTGAGCCTCTAACAGAATTGTTGCTTTACAGTAATTGTTTGCTAGGGATCAGCAGAGTGTGCTTGCTCTCATTATGCCTAAAATACACCAGACCAGTGTTATTATTTTCAAATGGGGAAGTCGTGGCCTAGTGGTTAGAGAGTTTGACTCCGTATCCTAGGGTTGTGGGTTTGAATCCCGGGCCAGCAATACCATGACTTAGGTGCCCTTGAGCAAGGCATTGAACCCCCAACTGCTCCCCGGGCGCTGCAGCATAAATGGCTGACAAAGCACAAATTCTGAGTATGGGTCACCATACTTGGGTGAATGTCACGTCACTTTTAAAAAAAAAAAGAGCACCTTTTCCTTGCGGAAATGGCATCTCTTTTCCAAAACATTCCTAAAGGGGAAGTTCAGTGCCACTCTCAGAAACTCATATTCTTCTAGGAAAGCAGAGATTAAAGCAAAGAGGGCAAAGATTAAACAGAGAGTTATAAGAGAATAAATTAGACCGGTTTATATAATCACTGTAAGACCGAGAAAATGCCAGGAGCTGCTATGATATGTTTTTTCCACTAGAGGGAACACATTCCTGTCTCCAGTACGCTTTTTATGAGAAGAAAATAAAATGGATTGATGCAAATGAACAGCTTTATTTGAGGAGGACAATGCCTTGGGTTTTTTTAGGAGAAGAACATCATGTTGAAGGAATGCACATTGATAGCTGGATTGTGTTTTCTAAAGCCAGATAACCCTGGACCCTGCCCCTTACTGATGTCTACCTGATGTCTCGCACAGCCAATTATCTGCCTTTGCTAGAAGATTCCACCTGTCCGAAACTTCAGAGAGTCAGACGCATTCATCTGAGTTAGATGATCTAAGGTAAAAGCAGGTTATTTTTTGTGCTGACAGTATTATAACATCAGATATTTACACTGTTTATACCATGTATAAAACTTGGCATTAAACATTTATAAATCTATATGACAAGAATGGGTAAATTATTTTAGTAAGTGGTGAGAATCTGTCATTCGATTGTACAAACTTAATTTGGCTTTTTTTTTTTACTAAATGTTTAGATTGGCAAGATGACCTATATGTATGTATATGTATGTATGTTGGTGGGAACAGGTTTTTCCAAGAGATGTGCCAAGTTATTAATGATTTCATTTTATACATTATTCATGTTCAAATATTTACTATCCCTCTTATTTGCCAGGTCGAACGTGAGTTTTTTTTTATTATTTTGTTACACTTTTGTTACACTTTTTAACAATTTTGTTACACTTCACTCATTTACACACCGCCGCCACAAGATTTGATCTCAAAAATCGCCATCCGGGGCAGAAATCTTTTGGAATCCATTTTCCAGACTTTCTCGCACGCTGTGGGTCATTTCTTTGATTGACATCTCTGTCATCCAATCATTTCGCGCAAAGCGTCAAGTGTGGGTTCTGATCGCCTGGGTATCCAATGACATGCGTCCGACTGCAAGAAGTCTCGCCATCAAAGTAGAATTTGAATGTAGGTTATGATGAAGTATCAGAGATTCCCCTCCCCTCTATGTTCGCCGGCGAGGTTATGGCTTCTGCTTTGTTTAAATGCGACTCATCCCGAATATTAAAGCACAAGACGTGTTTTAACGATTTTAAAACAATATTATTTACAGAGCCCAACCTGAGGAAGACGCATTTCCATTAAAACATAAATATAAAACGGTAGTGGTTGCACCGTCTTACATCTTGTGGTTAGTTTTTTTTCCCGTCAGTAATAAAGATCTGATCAACTAAATATGGCTTTCCTGCTCTGTAAGAGGTTATGAATCTATAACAGCATGTCTGATAAAGTTTTGTCTGCTTTGTGTGTATTTTCTCGTCTTGTGTGTGTGTGTGTGTGTGTGTGTGAAAATAGCTGTTTTTTCGTTTACTCGTAGTGCCAAGTTTAGTGCGAAATTCACGGAAAGGGGAGGGGCTGCATCTGGCATGAAAATGTTTCCCAAATGCAAATGTGCTACTTCGGCATGGTAACTGGCTGTCTATTAATAATGTAGGTGCTGTGTTTGGAGGTGATTTAGGGGTCAACAAGTCTAAGCAGTTCGTACACATACGGCATTTGCTAACTTATTGATTTTAATGATGAGAGTAACGACTTTACGTATTAACATGTCGTATCAACATATTTTTTTGGAAGAAATGTGGAATTGTGTAGCGAGAAAGCGGAGGTAAGGAGGTGTGTCTTCTCTAGTAAAATACCGGCTGGGGGTGTGTCATTTTACGTTTAGAAATACTTTCCATTGTTCCACTCTATTGCCATAAAAATACGCCCCTCTGAGTCCGCTGACCAATCAAACACAACCGACCGCCTCTTATGCTCCGCCTACAAATCTATAATAAAGCCTCCTTCATCACATGCCGTCGGCATAAGAAACCTTCATTACAACAGTGATTGTTGGAGGATACGGGTGGATTATTCTTGCTTTTTCCTGCGTTCTGAATTTTGATACAAAATATTAATTATGGCAGACACAAAGGTTGACTCCGCGACAGAAATCTCAGCAAAGGTAAGAAAAGATGCCTCTGGATACACGAAATTCTCATTCAAAAGCATGTTCTGTCTTTCGTTTGTCTTAGTTAAGATTTAACATGGGCTATTTTTGGCTGTAACCGGAAAGAATCGTTGATGAATTAATAAAAGTAAACAAGAAAAAGTACGCGAATAACCGCTTTCTACGTGATTTAAACTGCTACATTGTAATGTGAATTTCAAATGGATACATTTGTAATGCGCTCTTAAGCGCGTGAGGAATGAGAGCACATTCAAACGCAATTTCTCATTGTCCGGAATGTAACAGTCTGCGCGCGCGGGTTCTTTGTTTATACAAGCGTGTCGGTTCCCCTTTGAACAGCGGCGATGTGTGCTGTAATGCTTTGTATTTCATATTTCAGATCTTGAATCTATGTAATACCTTACACAATTTTCATATTTGTTTGTTGGTATGGTTTTTATGGCTTCTGTATATTTTCGTTCAACAATTGTTCGGAGTACTCGTTTAGGCTACTTCCAAATCCCCATTCATTACCGGTTAGTTTGTGGGTAAAAGACATTACGGCAGGTTTGAGGACGCGTTTGATCGGTCGATGGCTTCAGGGCTGAAAGTTTGCCTAGGCAGCTTGAAGCATCAATCGATAGGAACTCTCGATAGGAAATATAATAATAAACCAATTGGTCATACATTTGATGGGAGTAAAGAAGCACATTTACAAGTAATTTCGAATTACCGCTGGGGTTTAACTCCATGTCTGATAACGACTGATCTGATGTAGGCAGCGGAACGCGACGCGGAACTTGGACGCTGCAGTGCATCGGATTTCAAACGCAAATTTTCGAAGTTTTCTGGTTAAAAAAAACGAGTGCAGAAATTGTATCTCGAAGCGTTTGGCGTTCAGTATTAAGATACTGTGGTGGTGGTGCCGTACGTCTCGTAGGCTACTCGAAAGCCCTTTAATCTCATAAATGCTTCCAGTTGATATGCTAGCTCAATCATTGATCTGTCTAATACTGTCGTACATTTCCGACGAGTTGATATTTTCCATGTGTGACAGCAACGTGGGCTTGTTGGTTTACTAGTTTGAAGCCAGGGACGTCGGTGAATTTAAGGGGGCGGTCCTAGTTTATATGGTTGATAAACGGCTTAAAGGCTAAAGATTATATAAACGAATTAATGAAAATGTTTGCATGGTGAAGGCTCGTTTAACTGCTTTTTGTAATGCTTTAACTGAAAATAGAGCCGTCAACGCAAATTCAAAGAGCCCATGATCATGTCATTTTTGACTTTTTATTTATAATTTTTTTTGCCTACGGTTTCTTGTCAATTCTGCGACTGCGCGAACTAAATCCAGGTTAACGTGACGGTGGTGGCGTGCGTGCCGAACTCGGTAGTGTTCGGAAAGAGCAGATCGTGAAAGCCATGCGTATGCTTTCTTTGTCCTTCTTTCGAGTTCGGCATTGACTCACTGAACTACGGTCCAGTGGTTTTGAATGATCTTCCTTGATTTGTGTATTAAGCTTTTTTTTTTTTTTTTTCTCGGGGCCGCGTTGCAAGCTTTCGCTTGCACGCCAAAATTTGGTTGCTTATTGGATTTACCTTTTACAATACCCACAGCCGCCGAATCTCACTTAAGTGTCAGATTACAAGCGAGCTCACTCGGTAAGAGGCGGGAGCAGGAGTCGTTGATGGACAACTAAATTCGATGCTGCGTCCACTGAGGCGTCAATGTCAGAGGGGCGTCATTAGAGATGCAATTTAAATTTGTGCGCATAGGGGGCGTTTTGCTCACGTCAATCGTAATCCGCATCGACTCTGCCTATTGGAGCGAGATGGCTCCAGTCTTACGAAGTTAAATGTTTCAAAAAAGCACTTTATTATTTTTTTTTTTTAAATTGATTATTATTTTTAATTGATTTTATTTTAAATGTAGGACCTGAAGGAGAAGAAGCTCCTTGATGAGAAGGAAAATGGAAAAGAAGCCACTAATGGAAAGGTAAATAAATGCTTGCCAATGTTCTTGACCTCTCTACTATTAAACTACTTGTGTTCCATGAGGATTATGCAATTTTACAATTACCTTTTTGAAATTGTGAAAAGGAGAATGAAGAAAATGGAGAGCCTGAAATTGATGATGAAGAGGATGATGAGGTGGATGAGGAAGATGAAGAGGAAGGAGAGGGTAGGCACAACACTGTTCATATTTTTCAGGATGTGACAAATTAATTTGTTTTAATCATGTGGCTACTGGTCAACTTCTATAGGTGATGAAGAGGACGAGGATGACGATGATGATGATGAGCTAGGCGGAGGAACAAAACGGACTGCTGAAGATGATGATGAAGATGAGGAGGTACAATCAAGAATTGCTACCTAAAGAATACTGAATTCTTGTATCTTGAAAGTACAAGTAAATAATTTTAAATAAAACATTTTTTTTCTCTTCAGGATGATGTTGACCCAAAAAAGCAGAAGACCGATGATTAGAGGATTGTTTCATATTGCTGAGCAGGTGTAGACGCCTCTGCTTTAACCCAAAATGTTGGAGCCAGTGGCATAAAGGACTCAAATACATAAAACATGGTCATTTTCAAGTTTTCATCCATGTCAACCAACTCGACCCCCAATTAAAAATTTTCTAGAGAATCGACCACAACTCAGATTTTCAGCGTTCACAACAAAATACGTAAGATAAGGATTTGTTTGTATTTTTATTTACATTTTATATTTTTGTACATATTGTGAAGAGATCAGCCACTTTATCATGATCTCCTGTGACCAAAACGGTGCTTCTTTATGGAAATTTTACTTGTTTGACCATGTCTCGATATTTCAACATAAAGGCAACATGTATAAAATCAACAGTCATTGAACTCGGAGCATTCCAGTAAATTTTATGTATGAACTTTAGTTGTACCATAAACTAGTTTTTTGTATGGGAGGGCTAGGCCAAAGAAAAGGAGTTTTGGTTTCTTTTGACTTCGTTTTGTCTACATTATTTGTTTTACCTTGGCCTGTTTGTTGTATGTGTGGAGTTTGTTGTTCAACAATAAACGTAACTTTTATTTTGTGAGTTAAACCTCTTTTTGTTTGTTCGTTTCAAAATCACATATATTTGCTGTTCATTTTGTGAGAACAAAATAGGTGCAACTAGAAAAATGTAAAGATGTATTGATAATGCCTTTCCTTCATTGTGTTGTCTCCAAGAACATCTGATGATCCACCTATTAGTTCATGAGACACTTCAATTCAGGAGAAATTTAAGAGTTTAAGACTTCTATGTATGAAAATGTATGGAATTGTTTTGTGGTATGGTTAAAAGCAAACATCCCAAACTACAGCATAATTTAAGACAGAGTTATTCAAATCTTGTCCTGGGGGGCCAATGCGCTGCAGAGTTTAGCTCCAACCCTGATCAAACTCTCCTACCTGTGATTTTTCTAATGATCCTGAAGACACTGATTAGCATGCTCAGGTGTGTTTGATCAGGGTTGGAGCTAAACTCTGCAGCGCATTGGCCCTCCAGGACAAGATCTGAATAACCCTGATTTATGTTACACTCTGAAAAATTAGAAATGCAAAATGGCATGATTCTACAAAGTAATTGATTAATTTGCAGCATTCTGAAATGGTTAAAAGTAAAAAAAAAAAAGTATTTTTGTAAAAGCCATCCTTTCCTATCCTTCAGCAGGTCTAAGACTTTCAAAAAGCAGGTTTTCTGTTAGATGTTCTATTCTAAGGCTAGATTTTACACCCATTTGTTTATAAAGGGAATGGCGGTATGATACTGCCGGAAGCAGGCTTTTAACATGCATTACATTTTACATCTGTGTCCTCACTGCCTTCACACAGCTGCCTGAGATTTCCCCATTACTACAGTGTGTTTTTGGTTAAAACACTGGCTGATGTCATATTTCAGGCTCATATGTCAGGGTCAGGTTTGAGGACGTGAATACTTGCGATCTATATGTAGAGCAAGTGAATGAGTGGATGTGTTAAAAAAATCAATCAGCCGTATTAATGCCTTTTTTTTCCCTTCAGAGACCTTTACTTAGAAATCCTCAACCTTCTATGATCCCATGAAATACACCAATCAGCTCAGAAAACAGGAACTTTTATGAAAATACTAACAAATACCATTTCAGGTGGTATGTGAATTTTATATTTCACCTCACATTTTGTCTTACCAGTTCATGCCTAGCATATCTCTCACACATTTCCCAGTTTTCAGTGCAAACATGTGCTTTGATCGTGATAAGAGAGGAGCTGCTTAGTCTAGACCGGATGGCAGCTGTCCACCAGCCTTCACTGAAGTGCATCTCAATATGCAAGCAGCAGCTTGAGTGAGGTTCTAGCAGCACCACTACTGGTATGTGACAACAGCATGACGCCAATCTTTCAAACCCAACGTGTTAATGCATGTCAAGCAGGCTACTGAAATTCAGTGAACTAGCAAGTGTAAACTGACAAATAGCACAGCAGCTACATTTCTCTGGCATACTAAGTTAGTATGTACTTACTAAGTTGGTGATGAGAAGGAAATGAGGAAGTGAGCATTTACAAACATGCAGTAGGCCTGAATCAAACCAAGTAGCAAAAGGTGGTTAACAAATTTAAAAGTTAAAAAGATCCGCCTCAGATAGCCTACTACAGTCGTTCAAATAAGTTAACACTTTATTAATCTTTTAAGATGTATTAAATAATCTTACCAAATTTGCAGATATTTTAAAACGCCCCGAATCAAAGAATATCCAGTTTAAATATTTATCTACGATCAATGTTTTTTCCCCCTTTATGACAGCCTAATTAAAAACCAAAACGCTTTACGGATAATTAAAACGGACCAATCACAGGTAAAACACGTCCCATGTTATACTAAAGTTTATGTAAAATAATAACTTGTCTATATCCTCATTAACATTTATATAAGCGCGATACACAGACCTACATTCTGCACGAGTTCTCAGTAGATATGACCAAGTGAAGCGCATCCCGTACAAATTAATCGTCCACTCGTCTCGTTAAAATTCAAGGTCCTTTTCTGCCGCCTACTGGCAACCAAAGCTGTTGCACATCAGCTTCTTCACATGAAGCTA
This sequence comes from Carassius carassius, assembly GCF_963082965.1. Classification (NCBI taxonomy): domain Eukaryota; kingdom Metazoa; phylum Chordata; class Actinopteri; order Cypriniformes; family Cyprinidae; genus Carassius; species Carassius carassius. The sequence goes on from NC_081774.1 coordinate 24,532,800, forward strand.
TATAGCTTATAAAAGGCGAGGAATGGAAAGGGTTACGAGAGCCGTCTTAAAAGGTTAAACGTATTTTCAAACTTGAAGCGTGTCCTATGTGATCCGGATCAAAGATTACATCTCATAACACACGCAAATAAAATCGATATCTTTAAGAACTGAACATTATGCAAAATATGCAAGATTTTATTATTATTATTATTTTATTAAAAAGTCGTTTGATAAATTGTAAACTACGTTGGATAGTTAATTTAGACAGTAGCCTAAATCTCACATTGACAAAGTCTTTGTTTAAAAAAAAAAAAAAAAGTACTATGACATCATCGTACTTTAAGATTGCCATATATTCCATGGTATTTACATGATGCTCCAAAGTATACATCATGGCTATGTGGAAAATTTTTTTTTAGTTCCTCCTTCCAACCATTTATTCGGCAACTGTCAAAATTTACATTCTAGGTAAGTTCCAAGAGTTTGGAGACAAAGACTATATAAATGTAGGTGGCCAGTTGCTTTTTTAAAACAGATATGACCCAGCATTACTCGTTGATGCATTCAATTGGGGATTGGGGGAGGGGCAAAATCCCCTAACCACTATCATTACTTTCCTCCCCCACCATCCCCGCCTCCAGCCCCATCCTACATGCACCAGCTTGCTTTTTGTTACCCCACCTTTCTTGAACCAAATCAGCCTTTGCTTAGTAACGTATAGTCAAGGGACATCTTGTGTTGGATACGGCAAGTGCCACTGAAAGCAAATGGCAGGGACGTTGTTAATTGTCCCTAAAGGCAAAGCTGTGGCTGCTTGTCCAGCCCAATGAGATTAATTGTGATGAGTGTCCTTGTGAAACAAGATAGATTTGAGATAAAGGTAAGAAATACGTGGTTCCCTCCAATTAGAGTTTGTGTGAAATAATTAGGATAAATGAACACAGCAACCAACTCAATTAATAAACTGAAACGCTCACTTGAATAACCCTGGATTATTTTTAGGCATCTATCTATCTATCTATCTATCTATCTATCTATCTATCTATCTATCTATCTATCTATCTATCTATCTATCTATCTATCTATCTATCTATCTATCTATCTATCTATCTATCTATCTATCTATCTATCTATAATATGATTTATTACACTGAGGTAAAGAAGTCATAAAAGCTCTTCTCTTTATGCAAGTTGGGTGTCTTGCGCACATATCGTTCTCTGACCACTAGGTGGAATACTTGCACAGCTCTCGTCATCATGCGTGAGCCTGTACAATTGGCACAGACGTCACAAGGCCATCCCACACCAAATATGTAACTTTTGTGCATTTTTTTATCATTCTGTATAAGCTTTACATCTTGGTTAACATTTATTTATTTATTTATTTATTTTCATGCATTTATCCAAAATCGTTTTACAAAAAAGAACAAAGGCAAATATTTGAGAAAAAAATAATAATATTTGTAATATACAATACCAATTTTATCAGACAACTAGATTAGAAAGCAAGGCAGGGAAAATTATTTCAGAGGAAAAGCTAAACTATACCCAGTATATATGACATTACATAACAACAGTGGATGTAGGCTATGTCCCTGTGCTGAAAGGCAGTGATGAGAGTATGGGGTCCTCTGCTGTGTTTTGTTTTTGGAAGGTGCATCTGAATAGTCAATATGAAATGAAACAATAGTGGAGGTTCAGGGCACTTGAAGATGTACAGGGGCCTCCAGTTCAGGGGCCATCGCTAATCCTGCCTTGGAATACCCCGGGTCCCTCAACATTTTAGCTACTAATTTCCTACACTTATGATAATGCATGGAGCAATCTGGGTGGATCACAGTAAATGACTTCATCTCCTCCCACCTCTGAACCACAGGGAATGACTCTTGCTTTCTAATATTAGATTTTGGTAGGATTCCAGGTGCTGCAGTGTGAGTGTGTGAGTATGTGTACGTGAGCTCATGGATGGGATTGTGTCTCTCTGTGCTTGTGACACCCGCCCTGATCCTATTCCAAGCTTGGCTGTTAATCGGCTTAGTTGATATCCTTGTGTGTCTGTGTCTTCCGTCTCAGTGCTTTTGTCATATCTTGCTGTCAGATCACAAGTGAAAGCTGCATGCACAATAAACTACAGGTAGAAGCTAGCCTTTAATCCAGGACCAGACTCTTTTGTTAATGCCATGAACCGGCAGGCTTGAGACTGTCCAATTGAGTGCCAAGTAAATAGCAATGTCAAGGTCCAGAAAAGTATGAAAGACATTGTCAGAATAAACCATCTGCCATTAGTGATTCAATTGTAACAATATGAAGTGACGAGAATACTTTTTATAAGCAAAGAAAACAAAAAACAAAAATAATGACTTTATTCAACAATTCCTTTGTCAAAAGTCTCCTCTGTCTCTCTATATTAACATATGCTGCATATGCTCTTCTGTATTAGCTGTGCCACAAGGATGCGCTGTTTATATGTATATTTAGCTTTGATTTGAAAGAAAACAGTGCATCCTTGTGGGCCAGCTGATACAGAAGGGCATATGCAGCATACAGTGATATGGAAAGACGTTAAGGTTGAATGATGAATGATTATATAGATAGTGATGGCAGATGGATTATTCTGATGATGTCTTTCATATTTCTCTGGACCTTGACAGTGTTATTTACTTGGCAGTCTATGGGAGAGTCTCAAGCATCCCGGTTTTCATCCAAAATATCTTAAATTGTGTTCCGAAGACGAACAAAGCTTTTACAGGTTTGGAACAACATGGGGGTAAGTGATTACTGACAAAATGTTCATTTTGGGGTGGAGTAACCCTTTAAGGGAACCGCAAAGTGATGAACATGGCTGGAACATATTTATCAATGTTTATTCCGATAGGTGAGATTTTTGTTTATTTTAACATCCTGTTCATTTGATTCCTTAAAGCTTTTTATTTTATTTTTTATTATTAGCCTAAAGCTGATGAAATACACAATTACTGTAACTGTGTTATGTAAGCTGGCTAGCTTCATTTTTTAATTTCCCTTACCAAAATTTACTTTTAAATTTTTTTACTATTAAGTTAATAAATAGGCATACATTATATATATATATATATATATATATATATATGGCTACTATTAACCATGGATTTACTACAATAACCCTAGTTTTACCATGGTATTTGTACAACTGTGGTTATACAAATGGTAGGAAAAAACAACAACCTTATTTAATTTTAAGTTAAAGTTAAGTTAATTTAAATTTTTGGTCTGTAAGTGTTTTATTTTATGTTCTTGGTGGATACTTATGGATATCAGGACCTTACTTCAAGCAAGGGCACACCTAAAAAACCTAACCCTAAATATGAGCAACAATGCCTCTTCTTCGAAAACTGTATCTCCAGGTGCAGGCATTCTCTGACATTCAGCATGTAGTCGACAGATAACCTTCATCTCCTTTAGCTCAATGAAACAGTCTATGAAATGCAATAATTCAATTTCAGAAGGGCAGACGGATATTCCCACCGTCATTCCCCAAAGGAGTTACAGTCCAGCACCTTACATGAATTATCACTCTTCCCCACACAATACGACGTGAGATACTGAGAAAAATATTGTATCTGTATATCATTATAGAAAGGAATAAATTAGGTGAAGGGATTAAGAATTCCTCAATTACAATGACCAGGTTGCTCTTTACTAAATGAAGACACCAACACAATTGTGGAATCCAGTATGGTATAAAGCAAATGTAAGAGAAGTGTAATGAGTGTGGGAGAATTTTTGCAAGGACAGTGGACTAGTAGTGTGAGGATGCTTTTGATCCAGCATGCTGTGTGCGTATGATGGAAGAGTTGGGTTGGGCAGAGAGCTCAGCAGAGTGTGCCATCTGAACCTCCACAGGCCCTGCTGACTCTATCTTAATTGACCAAATCGTACAACTTTAAAGGTGAAGTGTGTCATTTCTGCACCACCAGTGTTACCAAAGAGAACTGCAAAATATTGCTTCAAAAACACTCCTTATCTGCTATGGGTAAGACAAACAGGCAGTTCCACCCAAATTTACTGTATTGGTCAAGCCACTGTTATTATGTCCAGCCCAGTCTGGGTGCTTAAATAGATTTCAATCTATTTGATGCAGAATGAAAAAGCAAGATAAAAAAAAAATCTGAACAGCTGTACAACTGAACTGTAAATGACCTTGCTTTCACTCTGCTGTGAGATGAATTGTATTCAGGAAGGGGTCAACACAAGTCAGCACGAGCCATAGAAACACAATTAATGTTTCCACACAAGCCTTGCAAGTCATTGATTGTATATGTCACATGTCCCAGCCTGCCACATCCCTGCAGACTGGCACCTAGTATGACCATTAAAACATATCCCTATGTCATGTACTGATTTGCTCAATCTAATCTTGTCATTTTATACACACACACATATATATATATATATATATATATATATGCATTTAGCAGATGCTTTTATCCAAAGCGACTTACAGTGCATTCAGGCTATCTATTTTAACCTATCATGTGTTCCCGAGGAATCGAACCCCCAACCTTGCACTTGATAGCGCAATGCTCTACCAACTGAGCTACAGGAACACTATAATATATATATACTGTATATATGTATATATGTTTTTTTATGTTATGGTCTTAAGTTTTGATGAGTATACTATAGTTGTTTTTCTTTTTTTGCCCCCACAGTCCCATCAGAAACCACATGTGACCACTGGTGCAGAGTGAGTGGAACTGCACTGGTGTTGCCAATATTTTTTTCCACAGAAGATGAGAAACATGCTTGCACAGGAATTGTAGGATTGAGAATGGAGGAAAAGGTGAGAGTGTCAAAAAGATCAGTCATGCTTTATGCAGTCAAATCTTTTTTTATTTATTTTTTTGCCTTATGTACAGTTTAAATTGAGATTAAATTTAAAGTGAGCTAAAGTAACATGATTTTTAAACTTTTTGTAACAACTTAATTTTACTGTGTTCACTGTAGTACCGAGCATACTTGGCAAGGGACTGCATTAGGATAATAAATTGAGGGATTAAGTGTTATTTTATGTTTTCGGGGCATTTCTAGGAGTTTCTGTAATGTTTTTTATTTTCTGGTTACCATTATGCCGAAGAGTGTTGCCTGTGTAGGCTGTGGACACTCACTGAATAATAACTATTGTAATGTCAGTACTGATACCACCCTTTTCTTATTTGTTCATTATATATATTGTGTATAATGATAAATAAGTGTTTGTTTATACAGATGAAAATTAATTAAACATCAGTAAATTCATATAAAAAACAGTCCCAAAAATGTAGTTTGACAAATCGTGTGTGTGTACATTAATAAGGCTCAAGTACTCCTTCTCAAACATCAAACCAGAAAAGCTTTAATTATTCATATTATTTTTCAAAATTCATGTCTGGTCTGGGAATAGAGTTGGAGAAATTTTAAAAAAATTGATACGTGTATACTTGTATATACATGTACACTCATTTAACATCATTACAACACACAAAAAAAAGAAAACACAGTATTTTCCCTGCCTATTACATGACTACTTACAACAACAAAAAAGTAATATATAAATATGAATTTTGAAGTTGAAATTATTCTCTTTATGTAGAGTCTGTGAAGTGACAGAACATAAACTGTATGTAGGAAACAGTTATACAGTGAGCAACAGTTATTGATCATAAATATCTGGGAGGTGTTGGCACCAGTGGTTTGTGGACCACGTGCTGACATATAGTCCTGTTGTGCTATGGGCATCCTGTGTTCGAATCCTGGCTCGAAGACCTTTCCCAACCCCCCCAAACATTGCTTCTTATCATCTCTATACTGTCCTATAATTTATTTATTTATTTATTTATTTATTTATTTATATATAAAAGAAATAAATATCTGGGAGGATCATCATCACCACTTTCTAATATGCAAGATAATTCATGTGTTTCTCCTCATCAGCTTCCATCCAATTTAAACCAAGCCTCATATTAGACAAGCACATATTATTTTAATCAGCTATTTGAAAGAATCCGTTTACCAAGGTGCATTAGTAAAATAATATGTGCTGCAGTGAAAAAATATGCCATCCACAATTCTGCAAATCACAAATAAGCACAAATTCATCTTCCTTGTCCTGTGAGTCTAAAGTCTGGTGAGAACAGCTTATGTCTAGCCTACAGAGGATTTTGAACTGTCCGTGTCATCATAAGCAGCTTTACCGCTTTGGTCAGAAGTCAGTAGAACTGAAGACCACCTGAAATCTGTGGAACTGATTAGGTGGTTTAGAACATCATGTTTACGTTGTCAAGCCATCATTAGCATATAACTCTACTGCTGATTTAATATTTACAATACACCAGTCGTAAAAGACAATGATGAGCTTTGTTATGTTTATTATAGTAAGCCGGATTTCTGAAGAGCAAAGCATAATTGCAGACCACACATTCTGTTTTGTTTATTTATTTATTTATTTTATATATTTTTTTTTCCAAAATGAGAAGAACTAGGATACAGGGGTAACTACAGCCCCCTGTGTTTGCTATGGTATGCTTAAAGGGTTAGATCACCCAAAAATGAAAATTAGCTCATAAATTGTAATGGACAGTAATTCATGGGTGGTATATATATATATATATATAAAAAGAAAAGTGAAGTGACATTCAGCCAAGTATGGTGACCCATACTCAGAATTTGTGCTCTGCATTTAACCCATCCGAAGTGCACACACAGCAGTGAACACACACCCGGAGCAGTGGGCAGCCATTTATGCTGCGGCGCCTGGGGAGCAGTTGGGGGTTCGATGCCTTGCTCAAGGGCACCTAAGTCGTGGTATTGAGGGTGGAGAGAGAACTGTACATGCACACCCCCCACCCACAATTCCTGCCGGCCCAGGACTCGAACTCACAACCTTTCGATTGGGAGTCCGACTCTCTAACCAAACCTCGGTTTTAAAGTCACGGTTTCGGTTCATTTTCGGTACAGTAAGGGAAAGAAATGCAAACATTAAACTGCAGGTTGTTTATTACTATAAACTTTTTTTTAACAATTTTATTTTATTTTTTAATACTTTTTAATAAAATATATATAAAATAAAAAAAGAATAAGAAATAAAATACTGCTGCAAAGTTCTCCACTAAATAAAATACTCTCAGTCTCAAACCAATATCATATAATAAAATTTAATGAAATATATAAATAAATAACTATGATTGCAATGCAGCATTACCAATCCCTGCTTGTAGGCCTGCTCAGATTTCGTAATTGCGTTGGACCGATCGGAATTAAGAGCAAAGGTCTGTTTAAATGCCTACGGGAGCTGCGTTTGAATTACAATCGTTTTTTTCCTAGTTGTAGTGATGTTCACACTCGCGAGATGCCTTTTGAAAACCTTAGGCCGGTGATACACACACACTGGCATATTGCACCTGTCAAACATAGTCTATTTTGCCGTCAATATTGTTGACGGTGTCCTTTATCAGTAGGCTTTATATTTATGCTCAACATGAAGTATAGATATTGTTGTCATGAAGACAAGATCCTGGTCTGTCGGCACCTCGGCGGCCTCCCTCTATGTCACCTACAGTAGCAGCAGCGCGCCAGCGCCGTGTCAGGCATGACAGAAAATGTGAAGCAGCCATCACGCAACTGACACGCAGCAGAAACGCCACGCAGCCAGTGTGTCACCGGCCTTAGAATCAGCTGCAGGGCGGGATTTGCGCTGAATGCGGAGACTGCCGCCACTTAATATGTTCGTTTGGAAACACGAAAATGTACCTATGTTCCGCACACAAAATATTGCATTCGGTACACACGTGCACCGTACCGAAAGCCCTGTACCGAAACGGTCCGGTACGAATACACGTACCGTTACACCCCTAATATATATATATATATATATATATTAGTAATGACCAAGCGGCAAGCGACAGTGAGCCTACTGTATGTTTGATCAATTTAGCCTTCTAAAATCATCATGACATGCCTAAAATAATATCTATTGATATAAAACAGTTCAAGCATATAACAAAGTTTAAACGTTAAACCTAGATAAATGTGCACTATATCCAATAGTTTGTGCGGAGATGCTTTGCAGGACATGGAGGTGCCAGCATGATCACTTGCTTTTTTTTCTGTAGATACGTCATCATTTTTGCTCATAAAGGTACGAGTAATCATTCTGCAAAGAGTCTACTTTAATTTGTGTGCACTCACAATATCAACAAAATGTTGTGCTTTTATTAAATAAAGAAAACAAACATAATGCTGTTACGGTTGGTAAACCGTGGTCTCGGGTTTTGCACTATGTGGGTGGAGTTGTGTGTGTTTCGCGTCAGCACTGATTGTTTCATGTGGGCGTCTCCGCTAATTGTTCATGATCACCAGCTGCTACTCATTACCCTTCCCTATATATTGCCCTGTCTGGCGTCTTGTGTTTGTCAGAGCGTTGTTTGTCGATCTCAGTGTATCTTATGTTCTATCATTCTTGTTTATGTGCTTCTCGTCGTTGGATTGTCCTGTCTCCGGAACCCCGTCCACACCTCCTCATCCCCGGATCTCACCTTCACGGGTCTTCCCCCGCAGTTCCTCCTTGCGACACCGACTCAGAAAACTAGTTTATTAGTAAATAATTAAAATATCTCCTTACTATTTTCCCCATCACATTTTTGATAATTACTTTTGCCGGTGCTTTGTGGCAAGCTTAAGCCTATTGTGTGCATTTGAACGCAGAACTGTTCAGCTGCGCTGATGGTTTTCCTTTGCTTAAGTAAGGAATCTTTGCTTCCTTTGCTCCTGTTAACAAACGTTGGTTTTCACTAGACTCCCCATATGTCATCAGCCTGGAGCAACTTTGTGTACAACTGTAGGCGCAAGATACATTAAAGTGATTAGTATGTTTTAAATATGGATATTTTTCTTATAAAAATGCATCAGGGTGCTTTTTATTTAACAATTTTTGGACTGATGCATGCAACACCCACTGAGTGCCATGAAACAGCTTGTACTTTCTAAGACAATTTTTAATATAACTCCGACTGGATTTGTCTGAAAGAATAAAGTCATATACACCAAGGATGACTTGAGGGTGAGGGTTCATTTTTGGGCGAGCTAACGATTTAAATGTATAGCATGAGCAGATGTATATATAGAACATACTGTACATGTTATTCGTTAAGACCTATTCATTTGTTCAGTGTTATTTTTCAGTGTAAAACTCTGTATAATGAGATTGAATAGTCAATATTCACTGTTCTTAAATCCTAAACAAAATACATGTCTGGTTTGCTGTTCTTTATAAGAAAAAAAAGAAAAAGAGGATTAATGCTTTCATTCTGCTTCGGTTTATTTTTTCATCAATTGCAGGACTTCAAAGGCACACATCAATAGGATGAAGAAGAAGTGCATGTAAGAGAACAGACACAATGAATGGCTCATTTCCACTGTAGGAGAAAAGGAAGCAGAGGCAATTTGTGATTAGCATAACCAAAGGCTACATCAAACGACTGGTTCTACTCAAACAGGCAGGTCAGATGAGAACAAAATCTGAGGGGTCTACTATTTTGTTGTTGTTTAAACATTAGTGTGTTAAGACTAGTAGACTAAATTACAGTGCTTTTTTAAATGTGCTTTTAACATTTTCAAAAGTAAATGTGATATGGTCAAAGTAAATGTGAGGTTGAGGTCTCAAACCAAGTAGCATCTGGAAACAAATACTGAAAGACCTTTTTTTTTTCGAACTGGAGAAATTACTAGTAGTTCATCACTTGAACATATTTCACTGACTTTTGACAATTTTGTGTCAATTTATTGTATTTACACTTAACACTTTACACTTACATCAAGAATGTTCTTTATAGGGCTAGTTCAACCCAAAATTAAAATTCGAATTTATTCACTTTCATTTCATTGCAAACCTAGACTTTCACTCATTTCCAAAAAACAAAGTAATATATTAATGTATGTTATATATGTTATATATATATGTTCCATTCCACCAAAGCTTTGAGCTTCAGAAAGTTCACAAAGACACCATAAAATTAATCTAAATGAATTGAGTGGTTTAATACAGACTTCTGAAGAGACACAATCACTTCATGAATGGATTTGATTGAGGCTTTTATTCACATAAAAACCCAGATCAACTATATTTAATTAATGCACAAGTATGAAACTCATTGGTTCTTGCAGAGGCTTGAACAAGCTTATGTGGCACGTGAGAACAAACCTTTTGAATTTTTTGCGCCAAGCAAGCATGTTTGTGTTTCTGAAGTTCTCTGCTAAAAAAAAAAATCCTAAATTAAATCTGTTCATAATAAAGTGATTGTGTCTCTTCAGAAGACTTGGAATTAAATATGGATTTCTCTAACAATCTCTTTATTAACTTTTTGAAGTGTCAAAGTTTCGGTGGGATGGACCTTCAGTAGGGTGACAAAAATCTTCTAAGAACAAAAGTCTTGTAGCAACATGGGTTTGAGTAGATTTTGACAGATTTTTTAATTTATATATATATATATAATATATTTGTTTGTTTTTGGAAAAAACTAACCCTTTAGGACAAACAAACTGACAGTAAAGTTCCTATTAAAAGGGTTTACACTTCAGTGGCCTCTCTCAGAGGGCCCACCCCAACTTATTTCCATTCGATCACATTACTGAAGTCACTCACAATGGCTCTGTTTAAAAAATGATGTTTCTCTTCACCATAATTTGGTACAGCTCAGTTGGAATTCATTAATTGAGTAGAAAACACAGAATGTATATGTAAATGATGAATTGGTGTCGTGTGCCATGGATTTTGATTAGTTTAGAAGAAAACTTGGTTAATTGAAGAGTTTTATGAGGCTCTTGTGAGAGCTGATAAAGGGTGTGTTGGTGTCATTGTGTTCGGGTGTGCGCATGCTTAAACAAATATGTGTGCAAGGCAGCACATGCTCTCACACATTAACAAACACTTGCATTCATACAATGCAGCCATCCCTTAGTCCTCTCTTTCTTGAACAGAGGAAGCTATTGTACAGCCTGGTACATGGTTACAGGGACAAGACTGCCAAGGCTCTGTGGCGCTGCTCCCTCTTCTTTATTTTCCCCTTCCATTCACTCTTTCTCAACAGAAACCAGACAGCAGGACTCTCTGTGCCTTCCATTAGTAGAAACAGCCTTCTGATCAGTGCTCATTCACTGGCTTTACTGGCACAAGGCCTCATTTTCCTTATGTGGGATGTGGTCATAGCTGCATAGACTGCATGGGTCAACGCCCAAAGTACACTCTCACACCGCACATATATCTCTAAAACAGAGTGTCACACCAGGATTTGCTCTGCCTTTTTGGTTGGATTAGTGTATTGTGGCTATACTATATTTGTTGAGTTCAGTGGAAAATAAAGTCTAAGACACAGAACAGACTTGCTACTGAAATGTGCCACATCTTTATACCACAACCAAGATATTTTGGGTGTGGTATTTTTTTTTTTTTTTTTTTTTTTATCTCATTTCAACATTTTAAAGAAAAAAATATTTTTTTTATATATCAAGAATAATGAATGAATGAATATAAGTTGCACCACATTTAGAATTTTACAACTTAAACTAACTAACATTGCCTTGTCATAAAAAGGTCTAATTATCTCATATTTTAAAGGAACACTCTTTCCAACACCACTAGAGTTAAATGGTTGAGTTTTACTATTTTTGAATCCCTTCAGTCGATCCCTGGGTCTGGTGGTAGCACTTTTATCTTAGCTTAGCATAGATCATTGAATCTGATTAGACCATTAGCATCTCGCTCAAAAATCACCAAATAGTTTCAATATTTTTCCTATTTAAAATTTGACTTCTCTAGACTGATGGACTACACAAACTAGCTGGGCACTATTTTCAGGTGCTGCGTAATATCATTGTGCCTGCTGCACCCATGGTACGAAAGCAAAGTTAATTGATTATTACACCAAAATGAGAGTATAGTTCCTAGCCATATTGGCCTAGAAAATTGCAACTTTTCATTTTTCTTTCTGTCACAGTACACGATGTAACTACAGAAGAGTCAAGTTTCACATAGGAAAAATATCAAAACCCTTTGGTAATTTTTGAGCGAGATGCTTACAGTCTAATCAGATTCAATGATCTATGCTAAGCTAAGCTAACAGCCTATTTTCAAAAATAGTGGAGTGTTTCTTTAAGAGACTTACTAGCTATGTCCCAATTCAAAGGCTGCATCCTTCAAAAGTTGCAGACTTTAAAGGCCACACCTCCAAAGGGCACAGTAGTGATTGAATGGTTGAACAATGGTTATTAAATGGGATGGTCTTCTCTAACCTATGGATCATTACTCTTGTTGCCTAAATATGTTCACCATGGTCCATTCATTGAACATAATAAAAAGTATAAATCTATGAAATCACATTGTAAGATATAAGAAAATATTGAATTTAATGTAATCATTTACATAATTTTAAGTTTTTAAGTTTATGTTTTTTTATTATTATTGCAACGTTAGATATTTTATTTAGTTGAAACACTAAACTTGGATTTCAATGTCTAATCTGACAATTTCTTTCTCTCAAAAAAAAAAAAAAAAAAAAAAAAAATTAACCAAACATTAATAAATAATAAAATGGTCACAGGCTCACATAAAATCTAGTCTGGGCCATGAAGAATTCATCTTTTGAATACTTCATGGCCAGGAAAAAAAGATGCATTTCAAGGCCACATTTGTAGAAGCCTTTATTGGAACAGCTTTTGCCTGAGCATACGTAACGTAATATATGAGTATTATATGATAGAACATGAGTATGTGCATTATAGATGCATCCTATGCTGATAGGTCACAGTGATGAATTTCCTGTCATATGACATATGACAAATCCCTTCTGTTAAAAAAAAAAAAAAAAAAGCTGTTAGGCAGCACTGACCCATAAATGTGATGGACAATGAAATTGATGTGCGAGAGTGAGTTACCGTACTGTGCCAGAAATGGATCTAATCTCTTACAATAGCTTTTTTAATGCAGTCACTCAGTGTAATAGACCCAGTTTACTTTTTTAGAGCAGTTTTAAGAGCAAAATGTCTGATAATATGGCAAACTACTGTTTTCTCTTCATAATGTGTGCATATTGCACACTCTCACAAGGTTAGACTTGTATAGGTTTATGGATATTTAATCCACAAAAATCAGTTTTATGGCATTAGTTTATGATAATTCTTCACATGGATTTTACCTATTGTTGTGTTCTCTGTTATTCTGGGATTAATCCCTGGGGTCAAAGAAGCTAATTCAAACCATTATCTGTCCACCGCTGGGATTTGTTCAAATCAAGAGCGGAATCAAGTATGCACAGATTACACTGCAAAAAAGCAGGACTGTCACTCAATAATAAATTGCTTCCTATTAAGACAAACATTTTTGGAAGATTTAATATGAATGTCTCATTTCCAATCTAATAAAGATGCCAACTGGCATATGTCCACATGAAACAATTAGTGATATGATATGCTATTACTGTTCTTTCATTGAATTTAGCCCCACTAAGGAAAAAAATTATTTGGATTCTTTATGCTACTTTACAGTAATGGATACAAATCAAGAGCTTTTCTAAGAGAACAAGTTGCTGTTATATACAGCTTATAATGATGTCCTTATTGTCTTATATTTTTCTAAGGCATATGCATATTTTAAACCTTTATTTGATGAATGTTAGTATCCAAACATTTATACGCCCCAGCTGATGTACATAATGGAGAGAAATAAAATTTATTGCAAATTCTTGGATAACTATATATATACTCGCAGAATGTAGTTTTAAAGGGTTTTTTTAATGAGAAAATGTACTTGTTTAGACTTCAAACAAACGGTTTGTTAATGAAGATAGCGTATATTTGAAAATTCGCTTCAAAGTTTTCATAGACGCTCCAGGGCGTCAGCGGCTGTTCAGCGCTCATGAACCTGCCGAGAGCAGCCTCACCAGATCTTCTGGAATTTGCCACTGGCTCTGATGCCTCTATAGTGGTTAAACATGAGATATAATTCTGACGGGGGCACTCTTTGATCTCATTAATCTATTGTTTGTTCCAAAGCAAATAGTTTTGGCTGAAGGCAAAATCTTTAACTTAACTAAACTTAACTAAAAACTTTAATGTATATTAGAGCATGGCTTTTATGATGGCTGTTGTTGTTGTTTATTATTCAATAAATAATATTTTATATACATAGTAGTATTTAGTATTGGGAAATAGTGTGTGTGTTCGTGATGGTGATTTTTGCGACATTGTTCCGCCATTGTTCCGCAGTAAAGACTTTTATACTGAAAGAGACTGAAATGGAAGTAATTTTTACTTTTAATAACAGCTTGTAAGACACAGTTAACAAATGCATTGAGCAGCGCTGTCAACGGAAATCATCCTTAAAGGGATACTCCATCCCAAAATGAAAATTTTGTCATTATTCACTTACCCCCATGTGTTCCAAACCCATAAAACTTAATTCGTCTTTGGAACACAATTTAAGATATTTTGGATGAAAACAGGGAGGCTTGAGACTGTCCCATAGACTGCCAAATAAATAACACTGTCAAGTTCCAAGAAAGTATTAGAAACATCATCAGAATAGTCCAACGGCCATCAGTGATTCAACTGTAACATTATGAAGCGATGAGAATACTTTTTGTACACAAATAAAACTAAAAAAACTTAATTCAACAATTCCTTTCCGTGTCTCTCCAAATCAGCGGAGCACCATTTTGGCAATTCTGAGCAGTACGCAGATGGTGTACGCTCTTTTCTATTAGCCGTACCACAAGGATATGTTTTTTACGTATATTTACACTTTGGTTTGAAAGCAAACGTGACACATCGCGGCTGTCACAGAAGAGGCTATGCCATCTGCGTACTGCTCAGAATTGCCAAAATGGCGCTTTGCTGATGTACTATACCATATAGTCCTGTTCATATTTTCCTAATTTACTTTTTATGTATATTCTCTTAATTTTCATGCACACCAACAACCCCTTGAATTATTTTGCTGTGTTTTTCCAGACACTACTGCAGAATGTGTGCTACTGTCTCCCTAGTGCTCTGTTAGGCCTGCTTGGATGTTGATAAGACTTCCTGTCTTGTGTATTAATACTACTGTGGGAGATTACATTAACAGACTTATTTTATGATGTAAGGTGGGATTTGTAGGGTGCCATCTGGCCATTCACATACACTCTAAGCCCCTTCCCCTATCATCTAATCATGACATGATCAAGGGGCTGGAATAGATTAAAGAAAATCTCCCTTCACATGAGAGTCAAACTTCTACCAAAACATATGCAAGCAAAATATAGTATGATACTATGGTATGGTACTCTTTTCTAAATAGTAAGTTATCTGTAGTAGTACAGATAACAGAAGTTAACAAAACCATTACGGACAATGTTGCTATTCCCCTATACTTTTTAATTTTTTCACAAACCTTTGCACAAATCTAATAAAAATATATTATATTACGTTTTAATATATTTTATTACCTCTGACAGTCCTGAGATGCATTAACACTGTGTGCAGTAAAGTGAATGATGTTGTAAAATGCTCTTATGATAAATGAAATTAAAACAGTAAAGAATGCATTTGGTTCACCATTGAATACTAATAAAGATTTCAGCAGGTTGCAGATTGTTTCAAATAAATACTTGGGTGTAATTATAGATAATTTGTTATCTTGGAAAAATCATATTGGAAATGTTTCATAGAGGACAAAGCAAAAAATATTTTTTATTTGTGTCTTAGGACTTTTGGAGCAAGTAGCAAATTACCAGAGGTGGGTAGAGTACCCAAAAACTGTACTCAAGTAAAAGTAAAAGTACTTCTAGAAATATTAACTCAAGTAAAAGTAAAAGTACTAGTCTTGAATAGTTACTTGAGTAAGAGTAAAAGCGTATCGGATAAAAAATCTACTCAAGTAGTTAGTTACTAGTTACTTTGGGTCATATATTTTTGCCTATTTTTATTTAGATATATAGATAAAATGTATGTTATGTGTGTGTGTATAAATGTATATATTTCATCAGCCTTTACTCTAATTTATAATTTTATCTTCCTCAAACAGATGCAAAAGCCTCTAAGTGCCATCTGAAATTTTCTTATGAGCTTTTTTTTTTCAAGCTCGTATTTAAGTTCAGTAATTTAAATGATAATTAATAGGTAATTTTCATTGCCAGTAATGTGAAATAAGTGAACATAAACATATAAGCTTGATAAAAATGATCATTATTGAAGGAAATTTCAGATGGCACTTTGAGGGTTTTTCATCTGAACTCTTCATATTTAGAATAACCTAAATAACTGCATCAAACAGAGGGGCGTGTTTTACTAATAATTTGTTTATTTTTGCACAAGGCACTACATCGTTTTACATATTTTGGTGTTATCAGAATACATAACACTTTAAAATTAAACTTACCAAAATAATTGAGTAAAAATTCAATAAAAGCCAATGTCATGTATGTATTTGTGGTGGTATGGAATACTATTTTATAAAGGTTTCGAGGAAATAAAAAAAGTTAAATTACTTAAATAGTTCATTTATAAATATTGTTATTTTTAAAGTTTAATGTTAACTTATTTCTACTCAGTTTTATTTATTAATGAACCAGATGCAGTTACTCAGATTTACTACATTTTTTAGAGTGTATCCTCCATCTGTTTGCATCTGTAGATTTCTTCTAAATTCAACAATTTAGATTTCTAAATTTCAGGGGGAAAGACTCTTGATGTAAGTCAATAACTGGGGACGTTCTGTATGCAAATTAGGCGTCAACTAGTTAAAATGCGCACATTTGCATCTAATTGACAGGGAAATGCAGGTAAATAGGATAAACAAAATAACTAAAGCATATCATCTGGTGGTGATATATGCTTATTTTATTAACTTATTTTATTACATGGCTTGGTTGAATTCCAATGTAGAAGCGTTGCTATGGACTCACAAGATTCTAACCGTAGAGACGGAGCGGACTATTTTCTTTAGCGGAAGCAATACAATCGGGTTTAACAATCGGGGGAGAGGGAGAGGGAGCGCTTCAGAACTCCTGACCTGATATTTAGATACTATATTTCAATAAATATATTTGTTTGACAGGGAAGTTGTGTGCAAACAGAAATATATATTATTTTTCAAAAAATAAAAAAAAGCATCCCAGAAAAAAGGGCACTTTCTCTCCAGGAATAAAAAGGGCAGGTGCTCAAGCCCCCTTTGTGTGCACGTGCCTGGCCCAAGTTATTACCTGTTAAACAGTAGACAGCACACGCGGTGTTCATCTAATAAGGATCTCCATCGCTAGCAAATAATAGCCTTTGCAAATCTGCTTTCAATTCAATGCAGTTCCAGCCACGTTTTCAACGCTGCTGATGTTAAACGTTACAACTCCAAGTGAACCACTTCAGACGCTCAGCGCGTGCGGCAGGGAACTGAACGACTCATTCAAACTGATTCATGAACCAGTTCACTCGTTTGCCAATTGGTTTGATCAAGCCTTTGAACAGAATTGACTCAAAAGAATGAATCATTCGCGAATGGGCATCGCTCATTGCCCAGAGAAAAGTAGACGGCGCGTTTGGAATAAACTGAAGCAGTTATAACATGTATTGCATTAAGATAAAGTAACGAGAGGAGCGTCGGCCACAGTAACGAAGTAAAAGTACAGATTTTCCCCCCAAAATTTACTCAAGTAAGAGTATAAAGTACCCATCTTTAAATATACTCCGAAAAGTATTAGTTACCCCAAAAAATTACTCAAGTAAATGTAACGAAGTAAATGTAACTCGTTACTACCCACCTCTGCAAATTACTTTCTTTTATTTTTATTATTATTATGATTATGAGTGTTCTGCAATACAAAAGTGTTTTCCACCACCCTAAGGTCAAAGATATTTCATTAAATAAGTATGTGTTCAAAGATAATTAAGTCTGGCAAACAGTATTATTACTAATCATATCCTGCATAACACAGTGTGAATATACAGTCATGTGAAAAAGTTAGGACACCCTACTGAATTCTAGGGTTGTAACGGTATGATATTTTTACAGTATGATATCATCTCAGAAAATATCAGGGTTATACAGTTTCACAGTATACGGTATTAAACAATTCCAATTTTTTTTTTTGGTTGAACAAATGTTTGAAAGCATGTATTTATTCAAATTTCATTAATCAAAAACAAGAAAATTTAATCACTGATTATTTATTAGTTTAATAACATATATTTATCATTAATTATACATACAAATTAATAAATTCTGGTTTCTGTACATAGATTCTGTACTTTTATGATTTAATACAAATATACTGCATAAAAATTTAACAATTTAATTAATGTTTTAAAATCTACTCTTTTATGTTTTTGCAAAGGCTGCACAACAGAGATTTACTCAATTAAAATGAGGGAAAAATATATATTCCTTAAATTTTTTTATGTAAATTATGATTATTATTATTATTTTAGAAGTAGGCTACATTATAGTACCATCGTAATTTCTGTCAGTTTCTTCCAGTTAAAAAGCGGACTTTTATTTTAACATGTGGTTGTGAAGAGCTTTGAGTGTCCGAATGTAATTGTTTTTGACAGCGTTTTCTCACTAATAAAATAAAATGATGAAATGATTATTAATTGTTCAGTGTTTGGGTTCATGTCTTCAGATAGTGAGACAGCAGGCACTGTTAAACCTGGCACTTTAAGCCAAGCCGGCGCATACACAACACAATGCCGCTCTTTCACAGAGAGACATGCAAAACAAACAGATTAGCCTATATATTTATATAGCAGTGCTTTTGTCATTATTTTACAGCTTTGTTTTTGATTTATTCATCAATCCATCAAATCGAACATTTATGAGACATCTGCATTGTAGCTAGCTACTGTAAATTCATTGTCATGACTGGATTCTGGGATTCACTCCACATCACAGAAATCATAATGCTTTAACCTTAAGTTATAAATTGGACATAGCTGTATCTGCACGGAGGGATGATATTCTGAATAAGTAAACATTCGATGCGTTTCGTCATTTTGCAGCCGCTTTCCGACCACAGTTTTTGCAAACTGTGTCTATCCTCGAGGACAAATAAGCATTTGTCTGTTCTATATAAAAAGTATTCCCATACTAATGCCAGTTTGAACTCATATTTCAACGTGGGATAGATATTAGAGATAACGGCCTCTGTCTCTGCTGTTGTCTCCGCTGTACGTGTGGGTGGAGCAAGACAACCGTGGAAAGGTGTTGCCTAGGCGCAGGTGAGATTCTGTGTCTGTTATTTTTTCCCAATACCGTAGATAAGCAAATGTACACGGTATGATAATTGTACATGTTTATATCATGGTATATCGTCATACCGGTATATCGTTATAACCCTACTGAATTCCATGGTTTTCTTTATCAGGGCAAAAATAATCTGGTCTTTGGCAGGTCTTAAAATTTGGAAAATAAATCCTCAGATGAACAGCATCACATGGCATGCTGCTCTATGTCATTATTTATTAGATATTAGATTTTTAGATGGAAAAGCCATTTGTGACAACTTAGGACACCCTTTGATTCAGTTGCCTGTAGATCCACTTTTAGTGGCAATAACTTGAAGTAATCATTTTATATAGAGACTTTATCAGTCTCTCATATCGTTGTTCAGGAATTTTGGCCTTCTCTTCTTTCCAAAGTTGCTCCAGTTTATTGAGGCTTGTGGGTATTTGTTTATGCACAGATCTCAAAACAGCATTTCAGTCAGGATGAGCTCTGGACTTTGACTGGGGTATTGCAAACACCTTGATTCCTTTCTTTTCAGCCATTCTGTTGTAGATTTGCTGGTGTGCTTTGGATAATTGTCATGTTGCATGACCCAGTGTTGGCAAAGCTTTAGCTGTCAGATCAGATGGCGTCACATTTGACTCTAGAATATTTGGTATACAGAGGAGTTCATGGTTAACTCAATGACAGTGAGGTGACCAAGACATGTGGCTACAAAACAAGCCCAAAATCATCAGCCCCCCACCAGCATGTGTGATTGGTATAAGGTGTTGGTGCTGATATGCTTGTTAGGTTTTGTGGCGCTGTGAATTATGGCCATTTTGGTCTTGTTTGTTCAAAGGACATTGTTCTTAATGCCTTATGGTTTGTTCAGATGCAACTTTGCAAACCTAAAACATGTTGCCATGTTCTTTTTAGATAGAAGAGCTTTCTTCTGGCAAACCATGCAAACATGCCATATTTGTCCCATATTTTTCTAATTGTACTGTCATGAACTTTTTCATTTAACATGTTAAAGGGGTCATCTTGATAATTAGCACATTATTAGGAAAGACGATTTGGAAAGATTCATTAAAAAACCTTCACAAATTGTCATGATCAGATCACAGATGATTTGCGCGAACATTGATGCATTTAGGTAGATCAGTGCATATTCCCTTCAGAAACAAATGTAACGTTAATCCACTGCATCTTCAGCGGCTCAGATGTCGGGAGTAAATGATGATTGCTATGTTCATTATTACATCCAACAACAGAACACCTCAATCGCTTAGGAGACATTCTTGTCTACATGTGCTCCGGCAGTAAAACAATGGCAGACTGATGACAGCTCAGTCAGGGCAGGTCTAAGGTAAGATGCCAGTACAGTCTGTGCTGAAATGCTACTGTAATTCAAACTATTGTGGGAGGGGCCTGTCTGACATCATCACAAAGACAGGTATTGGAGATTGACTCGATTTGAGAAAGGGGTAAAGATATTAGTAGATTAAAAAAAACACTGGGTGAAGTGGATTTTTATAATTATAGGGTGGTTGTGTACAAACACTGCTAACACGCATTTCAGTTCAAACATCTTGTAAAAGTGCATGTAGCATTCGATGACCCATATAACTGAGGTCTTTAGAGTCTGCAGTTTTCTGACATTTCTCTGAGCGTTAAATGGTCTAATCTTGAGTGAATTTGCTGGGATTTCCACTCCTGGGAGGATTGGGTTCTGTTTAAATGTCTTCCACTTGTGAATTATCTTCATCACTGTGGAATGATGGACTTTAATTTGTTTGCAAATGGCTGTATTACTGTTCCCAGATTGATGGCAGCAACAATTGCTTCTCTAAGATCATTGCTGATGTCTTTCCTTCTTGGCGTTGGGTTAACACACACCTGAAGGCTCCAGACCTGCTTTTACAGATGTGCTCACACTTGGTGATGATCAGTTAATCAAGGTATTTGATTAGCAGTGCCTGACAGCTACTTATCCTCTTATTTCCTATGTTAAGAGTAAGGGTGTTCTAACCTTTTCACACATGGCTTTTCCATTCTGGTATTATTTTTGTTAAATAAATAATGGCACAATGTCTTGTATTGTTGTTCATCTGAGGGTTTTGTTTTAAAAAATGTAAGACCTGCTTTTATATGTTTTATATCCGTCCTGACACCATGGAATAAACAAAATTGGAACTGAATTAAGCTGGATGATGACACTATTGTTTTCTGTAGAGCTGCTTTACAGCTGAATCGCATCTTGCAACATCACCACTGGTATTGAATTGAACTGAATCAACATTGAACTCACTTGAGATGAATAAAACACTGCTGTCTTTTGTAGAATTGCTGATTGAATAAATGGAAACTGACTTGAGCTAAATAATGAAACTACTGTTTTTTTTAAGAGCTGCTAAATCGGAACTGTCTCCATACCTGAGTTTCCATAATGGATTCTGTTACTGTCATTTCTGTGAAGCTAGACATCCATTCTCCAAACCAAATAGGATCATGGGGATGTTGGAGCATCTCTGGCCATAGGCAGGGAGACCCTGGATGGATGGCAAGCTCATAACAGTGTTACATTCTAGTCCTGGCATGTTCTCCCCGTGTTGGCATGGATTTATTCCAGAAGTTCTTGATTTCTCCTACAATCCAAAGATATGCAGGATAGGTGAACTGGATGCAAGAATTTTCCAGAGAGTGTGAATGTGTGCATCCATCCATATTTCCCTGGATTATGTGCTGAGAAACAGGAATAGGCTCCAGCATCCCTGTGACATAGTACACAAAGTTTGGAAGAATTATGGATGTTTTGTTTTTCTTAAAAGTTTATTAAATGATGATGTTTCAAAATGAATGTGCATGTAAGATCACTAAATTTTACTTCTCAGGGAATCACAACATAATCATCATTGGAAGCGTAAAGTGTTGGCATTACGACTAACATTTCTCATGGGGAGAGTACCTTTAATGTACTGAGATGCAGCATAAATGAAAGATAAGCTGTTACTCTGGATCGATCATGTCCTGGCATTCTGACAGCCCATTGAAATTATGCCAGAGAATGATCTGTTTACAGGCTGAGATTTGTTTAATAGGCCATCATCACATTAATAGAATAAAATAAAATCACATGCCATGCTGCTGTACGATTATCATAATACTGAAAAGATTGATTATAATAAAATGAGCATTACTGGTAATAATAACTAATAAATAAATAAATAAATAATAACAATGCAGCAACACAACAGCATCACATTATCATTCTTGGTGACAAAGTAAAAACAACTAAACAAAACAGTCACAAATGATTACATGTATGCGGCACTAACTGCCCAGAGAAAATCCTACACCATTTTAGTTTTATTTCCCTTGTTGTTGACAAAATTTCATGTCATTACGCTTACCAACTCTGCTGCCAAAATCCTGATTTATGCCAAGATTAATTGTGAGCAATTTATCCAGAGATGACAGCAAAAACAGCTGCTATAATCACTGTTCATTATGAGAGAGCCAGAAGGGATGGACATGTGCTGGGTAGCGCCAATGTCATATTGCTTACAGATTCACATTCTGTCACAGAGAATATGCCCAGTCTCAAATGGAAATACATGTTGATTACATTGACACAGTTCATTAATATTAAACTAAAACAACTATTTAAACAAATGAAAGTATGAAAAGGTCCACAAAAATGCCAGACTCCCAAGAACCTGTACACAAAGCATGCACTTCTGTCACCAAGATTGATACGCTGACCTAAAGGCAAAATGTAAATAAATACTCATAGCAAATCAACAATGTTCATAAGATACAATGCAAACCTGACTGCTCTTGTATACTGTGGCAAGGAGGAGGTAGCCTCTTCAAGATCAGAGAGGATCATTCATAAAACATTACCATCTAAAAATAAAATCCTCTTTTTACCATGACTACTTTCCAATCTGGGCCACTGTTTTGGTTGTTTGTGTCGGTATATGTGAGATTTGATATATTTGAACCATATCAGAGGCTGATTCATTGTGAGTGTTTGTGGTGTCAGACAACCTTTATTGTGCATTTTGGGATAGAAGAACATTACTACGTGAGAAAATTAATACATTGACCTGGTTTAGATTATTTCACTGTTGATTTTTTTTATGCATGCACTTTTTAGCAACAAATGCAAAAAATATTGCAATATTTGTATTTTAAAATATAGTCAATCAACTCAAGTCACCTTTATTTATATAGGGTTTTAAACAAAAATGATTGCCTCAAAGCAACTGAACAACATTAATTAGGAAAACAGTGTGTCAATAATGCAAAATGACAGTTAAAGGCAGTTCATCATTGCATTATTCTATAGTAAATTACACACACACACACACACACACACACACACACACACACACACACACACACACATATAGATAGATAGATAGATAGATAAATAGATAGATAGATAGATAGATAGATAGATATGATCAATAAATATACCAACACCACAATAGTTCTACCCTAGGGTTAAGCATTAAACTCCTGGATTAACACAGGGAACTTTTTGCAGCCGCATCTCAAGATCAGGTTCTGAGTGGCTTTACATAATGCCCCCTCAGTTGAGCTTTCTTGGTGGCGGCTTGGTAAATCAAAGCAGGTGTAGGCCTAATCATACTCGTGAATGTTTCATTTGGACTGAAAGACAAAGTCTAGGCATAGCAATGTTAAATCAGTCCCGCATTACCTTGTAAGAGCCCATTTCCTCAAATGGACCTTTGTTTATACCACTTGCCTGCTTATAAGTTAGCGAGTCTCCTTTAAGATAGTGTCAAGTCTCACCTTCCCAACCCTGAGCTGAAAGGTAGCTCAGTCCCATGATTGGGCGGTCAAGGGTAGGGTCTATAATCACGTGACATTCTTCCAACCCTGGGACGCCATTTTGGAGGAAAGTTTGGAATTATTGACACATAGGAAGAAAAAAGAGGAGGAGATAACGAAAGAAGTTTGACGTTTAGGAAAACAATCCTTATTGCACCGAAGGCGAAGAAGAATGTAGCAAACTGCGGACGTGAGGATTTGAATCGCTTGTGTTCACACTGAGCCCTTGCAAACGCACGGCAGGGAGGTGTATATTTGCAGTTTGGGGAGTTTTTGGAAACCCTCCTGCAACTGGCGGCGACATAGGTTCAGTTTTTTCCCCGCAGACGCGGAGCAGATTGGCGGTGGAGGCTGAGTCGTCGCGTCTGTGTGTCTTTTGAATGAAAGCGCAGGGCTGTCAGTAGAGTAGCTCAATTCTGTGGTGTCGCGCGACTGTCAGGTTGAAGAAGTGCAGCTCTCGCTCTACTCTAAAGACCCAACGGCTCATTTTCATATCAGCCTGAACCGTCCCCATGTTTACCGGATAAACATTTGAGTTTCATGCCAACTGCGTCTGACTTGCTCCTCGTAGACACTCTGGACGGACTCGTGTTGGGAGAGGAGCGTTTTAATATCGCGTGTATTGTTAATTTCTAACGCGAGCTCTGCTGGATTTGTTATCGTGCAAGAGCCCAGGCGAAACATGCCAGTAAGGAAAAAAGGTGAGATAAACGTGAGGAAACTCTAATTAAAACTCGGATATAACTTCTACTTTTACACAGTCTGACATTGTGATTGGTAACTCACTACTTTGCGGCGTATCTCAACAATTTTACTGTAAATTTTAAATATATTGTCGTTTACGAGGCTTTATCTCAAGGTAACTGAATATAAACTTTTTAGTCATTTAGTTTTTCCGTCCAGTCAACACCACATAGGTTAAACAGTAAAGTCTTTTTAAGCTTTATTTACAGAAGACGTCAAACGTAGAAATCAGTTTTAGATATTTCGCCTTATGCTGTTTGCTGCAGTATCGTGTTATTATGTAAACTTTCTGTCTGCCCTGTATAGATGCACAGAGGGCTCTTTTACTGCTGGAGGATTACCGGTCAAAACTCAGTAACACCGAAGACAGACAGCTGAGAAACTCCATCCAGAGAGTCATTGACATCTTCCAGAGTAACCTCTTCCAAGCGCTAATAGGTACTACATTCAGCACTGCCCTAGTAATAATGAAAGTACTTTGTCATGCTGTGAGAGCTACTATTTATCACCACGAGTTGTTTTAACTATCTATCTATCTATCTATCTATCTATCTATCTATCTATCTATCTATCTATCTATCTATTTAATGTTACTTTCAATTAAATTTTTACATTTAGGGAGAATGACTAAACTTTGTTGTGAGCACTGTAGGAAATAATCAGTATCAGTTTTACAATCTTGGGGTGTTCAGTCTGTGGAGGTTGTGACATTTTCCCTCCAAAAGTTTGGTGGGTTATTGTCGTTACACAGAGGTGTTGAGTAGTAAAAGCCAGTCATGGCTATGTGTTACTCAAGCTATACTGACATTTAATTACCATTGCCGCTTTCAGAGGGTGAGAACTTCTGACATCTAGGTGACCATGATACTAAAGCATTTAACTTTGTTTCTTTACTTTAACAGCTTTCCTGTCTACTCTATTCATATATTTTCTAAAGAGTACCTGTAGCACTGTGCTGTCAGTGGTAAATTTGGAATAAATACTTTGAAGCTGTATAACAAAGTCTTTTTGCTTGAGGAGCCACAATATAGTGTTTCTTAGTTCTCTTAGGCCAGCGATTGCAAACTAGGTGAGAAAGGCAACCACGAAGAATGCTGAACAGCCTGTTTGACTGGCCATGTGCCAGTGACTCTCTGTTTTTGGCCCTCAAGGTGTGGAGGCTTCCTGTAATAACTTCATCCTCTGCTTCCTATTCTTTAGAAAGAAAAAAAACTGGAAGCTTTTGCTTGAGTGGCTAAAAGGGAAGAGTGTTAGTTAAGGTATGCTTAGTTAAATTTTTTAGATTTGTCTACTGAAATAGTCACGTGTTTTAGGTAAGCTTAGACTGGTAAGCTTCCTCATTGTGAATAATTTCAATTATGTGTCTTGCTTCAGTTTTAAAAGCCTGTTTGTAATGTACTTGGTTTGTAAAAAGCAGAAAAACGTAGTAATAGATGAGGGAATGTAACCGATATTTTAATTTTGTATCACAAGACGACAGGCTGTAAATATTTACTTCCATTGTCCAGGCCGAAGTGCTGTGCAGTAATGTTATGTGTGTCTCAGCACTGTTCTCAGAAAACCATCTTACTCTGAGCAGCCATGATGAATGTTTGTGCTCAGCAATGCTAAATTCACACACCATACATGTGTAATCACTCTCATGCATCATTCAGGTTCACACAGTCACATGCAGAAATCCCTCTTCTCATATATGTCCAACATGCACGTGTTCTTAAGAGCACCACTAATGAAAAATGCATTGGAGTGACCGTTTCCAATTTGACTTTTATTCAGATATGTATTCTAAAGGACAAACAAAATGTAATCCGTCTGTTGACATGATTACCCTAGTCCTAATCTGTAGGCTGATGATTTATGATGGTTTCTCAGAGAGAGCATCGCTGCAGACTCTGTGCATGTATCTCAACGATTAGAACCTTAAGATCCCTCCCTTGATGCCAGAGAAGAAGAGTTAACCAGAGCAGGGCAGGTCTCCTCTAGCATGAAAAATGTGGGTCACAAGATAGACCAGGTTTACCCTTGACAGAACCCACCTGCCTCATGAGTTCCTAGGTAATTGTTTTGAAAATGAGACTTAAGGGTCAGTGACATTATCTAAAGTAGATAATGGCCAGGTTTTATTCACACACAGAAGAACCTTTTTTAAAAAGCTCTTAGTGCTTTGTAAAGAGCTGGAGTGGTGAATTTGATATCACACAGGCAGGCCGATATCTTTTCCCAATCTTTATTCAGAGGTCCTGTCTGAAACAGAATATGTAATGGATTAAAATCACTTCCTCAAGTAGATAGAAAACATCTCCTAAAGCATATTGTAATCATTTTGGCGAGCATCAAGCCAGCTAAAAAGAAAATATTTTATTTTATGGTTTTTAATTATTTCCTCATGTGCTGATTGTGGTGTTGTAAATGGTTATAATTTCCAAAGTTGGTCATCGCAATCATTTTATTAATTATCTACAGAAGCCATTAGCATTCCAAAGTCTCTAAATGAGCCATCAGATAATGAAGACGTGTCTGAGTTAAAAGCATTTGGCAGGCTTGGTGAACTGTGGAAATTCTATCCTGTGGTTGCAGAGGTCTGTTAATCGGATGTCAATACAGCACTCTGTTTAAGGGCTGCCTTACCATAGATCTCATTCCGGAGGGATAAAAGTGAACATGAGACTCCAAGAAACCTAGGAATCGGCTGATAGTTACACCTCTTTTTTGACTGGCTCAACAGAGAGTGTTTGTCTCAGATAAACTTGAACAGTCATCTCCACTATGGAATATAGCAAATATAACCGATTTAAGGAAATTAACTCAGTTTTTTAAAATTCAGTCTTGTTAAACTTTAGTTGTGAAAGATCATAAATAGTTCTAATCTAGTTCTAATAGTTGTAAGTTCTAATCTCTATTAGATATATATGTGCAGGTCTCGACAATAAGGACTAGGGGTGCTCCTATTGATCGGCTACAGATCTCAATCGGCCGATAATTGCTTTGGGATGATTGATTGGCGGTCTCTAAAAAGGCAGATCTCATAAAACTGATCTCAAGCTGATGACGTGCCTGCCTTAAGTGGTTTGGTGTGACATGCAGCAGCACCGTCTCAGTCTCTGTCCTGCATGGGTGAAATGAATTATAATACTTTAGGTGAGGTACAATTCATATTTCTTCATTAAATAACTGATAAAGTAATTTGAAGAAGTTTGTTTCTGTGAGACATAATTTCACGAACAGCGTGAATGAATCACCGCAAGCTCTCTTTCTATCTCAAAATGCAAATGGCTTCAAATCACATCGCGTCTGCTCTATAAGTGAACTGCACACTGCACAGTTGACACAGGAATTTTCACTTGCACTATCGAGGCAATGTCACGCCAACACTAAAGTTTATAAATTGCATTTTTGTCTTTTTAATTCTTGCCAGTGTTAAATAATTCCAGTGCACACACATCATAATGTCAGGCTCACATTACTTGTTTGCATTGCGTATGTGGTGTGTATTTTTCCACGTTCATATTAATGGTTTAAAGCGGTCACACTGCACACATGGTTGCAGTCTGGCAGTGCGTGTTTAGGAGTGGTGATTCTGAAACAGTGCAGAGATTGTTTCTGCACCTAATGTTTTATTTTTTTTTTGCTGCACTGCACGCAATGAATTAAAGTAACAGTGCATTGTTTGTGTTAAATTTGAACATGCATTGACACAAAAATGTAGTAATGTGAAAGTCTTGACATTTGCCAAGTATTGTAACCCATACTCTGTATTGGTGCTCTGCATTTAACCCATTCAAGTTCACACACACAGCAGTGAGTAGGGAAAACACACACACACGCAATTTTTGAGACCGCGCGGACAGTGCGTGTACAACAGCGCATGCATGAGGTGAATGATGAGACAAAAGTGGCACTGCGTGTCGAGCTCGTCCGCATTTTGAAAGCTGTGCGGACGCAAGATGGAATGGAGCACGGAATGTGAAGTATACCCGGGTCTGGCCTTAAAGCAGCCTCCTTAACGCACACCTAAAATTCAAATGCAACGTTTTGCATTCGAATGTGGATTTTTACTTTAAATTCAACAAATATTCGAAAATCTAATTTTTTTTTCACAGCCAACACATTTAGGTTTAAAGGAAAAGAGCACTTCTAGATAAACAAGGCAATAATTTTAAAGTTTTTAAAGTTCTTTATGAACCGCAGGATTGATTGTAATAAAGATTTAAATGCAAAAGAAAAGGCAGTAGAAGCATTTTAAGTAACAATGTTTGGATTTGAAATCAAAATAATGGATAAATGTTATGTTTGTGGTAAACAATCATGGATCAGAAGCAGACTCCTGTGTGAAATCACAGTTTGCTTCTGTACCACACATGGACTACATATGCACTGCAGAAAATACTGTAGCAGACAGAACAAGATCACTGTTCATGATTCACGAAATAAAGGAAGAAAATCCAAACATTGAATTTTATATGTTTCTGAGGGGAACAGAAATGACTGTTTTCAGAAATGTTTTTTAAATTTAAATTTAAATGCTGTGGTTGCCTCTAATTTCAAATGGCAATGAAAAATCAAGGTGCCACACAGAGTGAAGAATATGCAAATGTTATTTTATATGTGATTTTTCAATTTCTGTACCTAAACGTCTACAAACATAACCTAAATCATAATTTAATTTCTATTTTTGTGCTATGCCTATATTTATCTGTGCTATTACTTGTAATTTGTTCTTATATACTGGCTGTCACTTGTCTTTAATAATGTTTATACTTTATATTTTTATTTTTATTTTTTAGTTTATTTTTATTTTATTTTGGTATCGAAATTGAAATAGAGAATTGTAAAATGTAATTTGTATCTAAAATATTGTTGTCATGTATGCTAGAATGCAAGATAACGGATCAATAGAAAAGTAGAAAAAATCCTTAGCGTCGATCCCTGAGTGATTGTTCCATTGATCATTGTGAATATATCATTGTGTTATAAAAGGCCTAATTTTAAATTACTGTATTGTCTGATACAGCTTGTGTTTTCTAATGGTTTTGAATAGTGCACCTGGACACGTTTGGGCTGATGATATAAAGATTTTGTGTGAAACAAGACCCTTTGTATTAACAGCAGGTTTGATGTTTCATTGTAGTACTGCTTAAATAGGCAGAGATTAAAAGAGCTCAATTTTTATCATGCACATTGCATTCTTTGCAGAGTAAGGATGGGGTCACTGAACTGACATGAATAAACAGAACCCCTCATAATGACACTGGTATCATACTAAGGGCAAAGTACAACATTCAGT
Source organism: Carassius carassius (assembly GCF_963082965.1). Lineage (NCBI taxonomy): Eukaryota > Metazoa > Chordata > Actinopteri > Cypriniformes > Cyprinidae > Carassius > Carassius carassius. The sequence goes on from NC_081774.1 coordinate 24,562,919, forward strand.
ATTAACCTCTTAAAGGTACAACTTGTAAGATTAGGGCAGGACGATTAATCGAAAATTAATCAAAACCGAAATTAAGAACCTGTAACCGACATAATTTTCCCATGTAGTAAACGACGTGAACGCCGGTTTAACACATAGTGATGGCGCGCGAGCAGTGAGCCTTGAGTCTTCACTAATCTTTGTCAGTTGCATTTGTTTTATGGTTTGGACGTTCAAACGATTAGAAGATCGGATGTGTATTATTACATCGAGCTATGTTCGCGCAGCTGCATTGTGGCACGAAAACTCATAGCTGTGAAGATCGTGCACACAGAGGAACGCATGTTGTCATGTTCAATCTTTATTATCTCTTACACCGAGCAATAAAGAAATGTTACAAACATAGATAAAATAACTGCTGATAGTGAGCTATTATCTTCAATAGGACAAAAAAATATATCCCACCTTTAATAGTCGATCTCAACCATCTGGCTGAGGCAAGTCTAAAAAGACACTCAGGACAGTTGACAGAACGCTGCTGCGTGTCGACACGAAAGCGTATCATTTTCACGTGTTATTAAGCCTTGCCACTTGCAAATGTAACCATTCAAAAGACTTTAAGGCATTCAAACACAAGACGCGGAAAAGCTGAACTGAGTAGCTGGTTACTCGGGCGTTGTGCTCGGTGCACACATGGAGAGAGAGAGAAAGCAACACTGAACCGACCTCACAGAAAGCAACACTGAACCGACCTCTCGTTTGCAAAGATCTCCTTTAAGTTCCTGCACCTCAACGAACAAAAACAAATCGCAGTTTAAACAAACAGAAAAGGATGTGTAAGAGCCCACTTCAGCACCGCTGTGTTCTGGTGTTCAGGGCCCACGCAGAGAGAGAGGCGTCTCAAAACACTTGAACACAGAATTTGTCTGTTTTTCCTCTTGTATCGACAAATACATAAAAATATGTGAAAATACCCATCTTGGATAGTATGTTCAAAAAACTGTCAGTTATGTCTTAAGTTAAAGTAAACAGTTGAGAAAAAAATCTTATGTGTATTATATTGAATGCATTCATTGTCTCTTAAAGTGACCGCACCTAATAGGGCTTGGGCGCCGCGTTGTATTCTGGGACGTGGCGGCCATGTTGATGAACAAATAAACAGAACGAACATACAAATTAAACACTTTCAAACAGGGCCCACTGGTACAACCTGAACCGGGGCCCCGCAAATCCAAACTACTGCCCAGTTTACAGTACAAACCTTGTAAGTGAACTATGAGGGCAAAAAAACAAAACAGAAAACAAAATAATGGTTCATTAATCGTAATCGAGGTTTTGACTTTAGGCCAGATTCGTCCAGCCCTATGTAAGATATTTGCAGTAAAATATCCAAAAACCACTAGGTTAGTGTTATATATTTTGTCCAGCTGATTAGTGATTACCAACAATATCTCTAATGTTTTCAACTACTTGTAAATTATGAGAAAATTCCCATTCTAAACAGTGACATGGGGCAGTGCAGTCGCCTGTCAATGAGGTTAGTTACCCTTTGTTACCGCCTTTATTGACGTAGAAACCACATGACAACAGTGTCGTGGACAAATTGGGAAGTAGTGTCTAGCGTCCAGCAAACCACTAGCTTGCTTCAAGCAGTTCCTTATTACTACTACTTGCATGTTTATGGTGGATTGTGTTATTTATGGAACATAATTACTGTTTACCGTCTGCCGCTGGAGCTTTGTGACAATCTTCAACTAGAAAGAGATGCCGATCTCGCTTGTGTTTTACTCGACAGGTGAGTTGTTTTGATTCATATCTTTACAGAAAACGTATGCTATTATAATGATCAACAAGGTTAGTATTATGGGGCATACATGCCAAACGTGGAGCATCTCATCTCTAGACCTGCTCGAGGAGGCATCTGATCCATAGTCTGATCGCGTCCTTGCATCCGTTAAATCCATGATTTATCTTTCCGTCTGATTGATGGCCGTCAGCGGTTGGGTAGAAGACGACAAATCCCATCATTCCACGCTCCTCCTTAGCATCATCAAACCACGCGATTGTTATTGTTTTGGTAGTGCGCCCTCTCTTGGCAGGTCCTACAAACCTGTACCTTTTAATAGCTGATTCTTAAACAGTGATTAAAACTCTGTACCTCACTCAGAATTGCATGCTTATTAGTCATTTGTTTCAGTCATAACTATCTGAAGCCAGGCTATTTTGCCCCAGAGAATAGATTAAAGATCAAACTTAATGCTCCTTTACTTTCTTTCATCATATGCATGTTTTGTCCTGGTTGACCATGGACGGCCAGGATGGCCATGTTGTTGTCTGTACTGCTTATGATAGAACAAACAGATGTTATAATCTTGGAGCTAAAATCTTGATTTGAAAGATTCTTTTTAGCACATTTGAATGGGATTAGTTTTCCAGTGATGTTTGGGTTATTATTAAGTATTAATAGAGGCCATCTGCAGTTTCATACACTGATTGGGATGGGATTGGGATTTCTGTGTCTGCTGGTTGTAGCCTGTGCAGAATATACAGAATGTAATGTGCTCTGGATGTTTGTGTCAAAAACTCATTCAGATTAATAATTTGTATATGTGATTATAATAATTACATTATGTACATTATAAGGGGATGAATTAATTAAGATTAGGATCATACCTCACATGGCTGCCCCAGTGGCCTTTCTGTGTAGTCTGTAAACAGCCAGACCTTTTTGTCAAATGGTATTCCAACAGTATGTAGACACCAACTGTTATTTTAAGTTGGCAAAAAGTGCAAAGAGCAGCACAATGTGAAATTAAAGGGTCACTCCACCCATTTGCATTAAGAGGTCCATTGTTAGAAAACCAGTCATACTATTGAATGGTTGTGCAACATTCTCTCATTTTCCCCTGAGACGAGAGAAATCCACTATTTACCTTTTTCACTTCCTCCTACAATGACGCAAAAATCGTCATTTGACGTCATTGTAGGAGGAAGTGTAAAAAGGGTGGATTTCTGTAAAGACTACAAGCACAAGTAGTCTGCCCATAGGGGGTTGTACCTAATGCGCTAACAGACCTATCACAGATCAGTGCCCGTGCGTTTGATTTCACCGGGAGAAACTTTTCGAAAATATGGAGGAAAATACAGATTTTTCAGACGGATGCATTGGGGAGGATTTTGATTTAGACGAAGTTATGGTAGAAACGGATGTTCGTGGCTACCTTTATGAGCCACAGTACAGCGACGAGCAGCTAAAAAAACATGAAAAGCGTCAAACTAACACAGTAAAACATGGTTGATTTACATCGATAATAGCAAACTTATATATAACTTTTAGCTAAGTGTCTAACGTTACATTATTACGTTACATACTTACTTTACTTACTCATTTCTTGATTTAAACAACAAGCGAGCAAAACATACAAGATATTTAGTTCGTAAACAGAAAAATCATAGGAGATGTGTTTCTTTACAGCAGACGACTATGTCAGTGTGTGTTCTCAGTAGCCACTAGCTGCTAATAGAGTCTAGTCAGAAATAACATTACCTCCAGGCAAATGCATTTAGTGCTGCTAGTGCTGGTGGTTCCCGACGTTCCTGGCTTTTCGTCGTCATCGTCTGGCAAGGAAAATACTGAAGGAATTGCGTTTTTCAAAAGCGCGGGTCTCTTCAATCCTAGGGGGTTAGGCGCATAATCTTCGGGCTTGAAATGTAAACTGCACACCGTCTGATTTTTTTAGTGCTTCAAGTGTTGTGTCCTCACCGAACTTAGGGTTATTGATAACGTTAGCCCGTAGCCACTTTTTGCACAAGTCCGTGTCTTTCGGGAATCTGTGAATACTTACTCCGGGTATTTTCCTTGTTCTTGAACAACATCCCGGTACTATGCAAAGTGCACATCATTTTGTCACAAAAACATTAATTGGGTCGCAAAATAACTCTTCACAACAAATTGTGGCAAATAATTTACAATCGGTAGCGTAGAGGAGAGCTCAACTATAATCCACATTGATGGGCGGAGTAGTGGGAGTGGCCTGCGGAGCTGAGCATTGCAATGCACTATGGGGATTGTTGTCTACAGTCCACAAGCTCTAAAAAGTTATTTTCTGCCTTTTATAGGCCCAGAAGGACCAAAAAAAAAAAAATTATACTATTCTACTACATATATGACCCACTTTCAATACACATTCATGTCTCCACGGGTGGAATGACCCTTTAAGATGCATGTTAGTCGATGAAGGTAAAAATACATGTGAAAAGCATTATAAAACAATCTCAGACTCTTCTATCCAGATGAATTTAGATTTCTCAATTTTCCCCAGAAGCCCAACTCATAAGCTCTGCCATTTCTGTTGCATTTGAGAAACATCAAACAGCAAAAGAAACGAAAGCAAAACTAAACCGCGCTATGTTTCAGCTACGCAGCACGGACCGAGCTTGTCCGAGCTCAGAACAGCTTTACTCGGGAGCCAAAGTTGATTTTGCAACACTGTTACTGCACAAATGAAACAGTGCTGCGAGATCCAGTGAGAAGCATTTAAATTTGCCACACAATGATAAGGTTACTGAGAGATCTAGAGAGAATCATTCAAATTCTGCACATGAAGCTGTTATAAACAGCGCTGACATACGTCAGGAAACCAGAAGCAGTAACGCTAACAGTAACCATGGTGCTATGGTAGAAATAGTTGAATGCACTATATCTAGGGCTGCACGATTAATCGCATGAAATTGTCATGCGTGTCTCGTCAGTAAAGCCGGTTCTGTGATTAGCAGTAAATGTCCATCACCTGCATTCAAATGGAGCAGCACTTAATATACAGAGTCATAGTTCGCTGACAAGCTAGGCAATATCGCGTTCATAACCGAATGCGATTCTTCTGCGATTATGACACAGTATTGCATAGCTTGTTAGCAAACTATGGCTCTGTGTAGTAAGTGCCGCTCAATTTGAAAGCAGGTGATGGACATTTAATGCTAATCACGGAGCCAGCCTTACTAAAGAGACATGCATGAGAATCGCGTGCGATTAATTGTGCAGCCCAAATTATATCATTATATAATTTTTGAGAGAGAAATTCAAGCACTTTTCAATGACTTTCAAGCATTTCATACTACGTTTTCCAGCAATTTAATGCTCTAAGATGATCCAGTTTGAGAAAATACTTTGTGGTAAACAAACACTTATTAGATTAGATTAGATTAGATTCAACTTTATTGTCATTATGCAGAGTACAAGTACAGAGCTAATGAAATGCAGTTAGCATCTAACCAGAAGTGCAAGAATATAGTGTTTTATATACATAAAATTGCAGAGTAAGTAAAGCTATGATATACAGAATGTACAGTGGAGTTGATTATATACAATATTGATCCGAGTATATACAGAATATAAATATGAATGCAATGTAGGGATTGTATGTACATTATGAACAGAGCAATGAAGGATTATATATACATTATGAATAGCAGGAACGTGAGAACAGTGGTAATAAATACAGTTGGATGAGTGTGCAAAAGTATTGTTGAACAATCTATTATATGCAAAAAAAACTGTAGTGCAATGATATTTTTTGTAGAAATAGTTTACTGTGCTTGTACTAGGGATGGGACGGTATGAAAATTTAATATCACGATTATAGTGACTAAAATTATCACGATTATCAATATTATCACGGTTTTGTTGAAACGAGATGAAAGTGTTCAAAAATAGTTGATGCTCACACTGAAAACATTTCAGCAAGTTTTATATTTAATAATCAACAAACAACTAATAAAACAAGCAACTCTATGCACTTAATTTAAAGAGAGATTAAATTCTGTGGCATTTCCTTCCTTACAATGAAAAGTGTAGAAGCATAGAAAAGTCACTGACTTTCGCCATTCCTTCTCAAAAAAAAACAAAAAAACATTGTGCGCTGCGCTTGCGTCAGACTGTTGCTGGCTGGACATGATTTAATAGCGAGTTATTAAAACCGCGATAATCAAACACGGTTTTAATGATAATTCATTTTTAAACGATATTACTAACCTTCAGCACATTTTATCACGGTTATCGATAAAACCGGTTATCGTCCCATCCCTAGCTTGTACACTAACAACTTTAGACAGTTTATAGTGTAATAGCTTTTACCATGTGCAGTCTGTGCAAAATATGAATAGTGGAAATAATGTATGTAAAGTACTGTGACCAGTGCAGTAAAAGAGCAGGTGCAGGTTAGATTGGTGGTGTGGAGTTCAGAAGTGTCACAGCCTCGGGGAAGAAGCTCTTCCTGAGCCTACTAGTTCGAGAGCGTAGGCTCCTGTAACGGCCTGCCGGATGGAAGGAGGGTGAAAAGTCCATGGTTAGGATGAGAGGCATTCTTGATTATGTTTCTTGCCCTGCCCAGACAGCGCTTCTGATAAATGTTCTCGATGGAAGTTAACTGGGTGCCGGTGATCCGTTGAGCAGTTTTCACCACCCGCTGGAGTGCTTTGTGGTCAGATGCAGAGCAATTGCTGTACCATACTGAAATGCAGTTTGTGAGTATGCTCTCAATGGTACAGTGGTAGAATTCAGCAAGGATCCTGGGACTGAGGTGAACTTTCTTAAGGCTCCGTAAGAAGTAAAGGCGCTGCTGTGCCTTTTTGACCAGGGTGGAGGTGTTTAGGGACCAGGTGAGGTCATCTGAGATGTGGATGCCAAGGAACTTGAAACTCGACACACGCTCCACTACAGCTCCGTTGATGTAGATGGGTGTGTGTGCATGATTCCTAGTCCGCCTGAAGTCCACAATGATCTCCTTAGTCTTCTGGGTGTTTAGTTCCAGGTTGTTGGTGGCACACCACACAGCCAGGTGCTGCACCTCATCCCTGTAGGCTGACTCATCATCATCCTTGATCAGACCTACCACCGTGGTGTCATCTGCAAATTTGATTATGGTGTTGGAGCCATAAACAGGAACACAGTCATGGGTGAATAGGGAGTACAGGAGAGGGTTAAGTATGCAGCCTTGGGGCACTCCAGTGTTCAGGGTGATGATGGAGGAGGAGAGGTTATCTAACTTAACAGACTGAGGTCTGTTAGTCAGAAAATCTAGAATCCAGTTGCAGATGGGTGTGCTGATTCCAAGATGGCTGAGCTTGGAGATCAGCTTGGAGGGGATTACCGTATTAAATGCAGAACTGAAATCTATGAACAGCAATCTCACATGTGTGTTCTGACTGTCCAGGTGGGTGAGGGCAGAGTGAAGTGCCGTTGAGATGGCGTCCTCTGTTGACCTATTGTTGTGATAGGCAAATTGGAATGGGTCTAATGTAGCAGGGAGACAGGATTTTAAGTGGGATCCAACCAGTTTCTCAAAGCACTTGGCAATGATGGGGGTGAGTGCAACAGGATGGAAGTCGTTAGGGACCGAGGCAGTGGAGTGCTTCGGTACAGGCACGATGGTGGAGATTTTGAAGCAAGTGGGGACCGTTGTTTGGGCCAGGGACAGATTGAAAATGACCATGAAGACCTCAGCCAGCTGCTCCGCACAGGCTTTAAGCACACGACCAGGTATTCCGTCAGGGCCAGCTGCTTTCCGTCCATTCACTTTACGCAGAGTGGAGTAAACATCTGATGTGGAGAGTGTGAGAGGCAGTTCACTGGGTTGATGCTCAGCTTTGAGTGAGATCTCCTTATTATTTTGATCAAAACGAGCATAAAAGTGATTGAGCCCATCTGGGAGGGAGGCAGAGCTGGAGGGGGGCACAGAGTTAGGTGGTTTATAATCTGTGACTGATTGTATGCCTTGCCACATACGCCGGGGGTCTGAAGAATTGAAGTGTTCTTCAATCCTCTGTTTATGTTTGAGTTTGGCGTGGCAGATACCCTTCCTCAGGTTGGCTCTGGCTGAGCTGTAAGCCTCCCGGTCTCCAGACCTGAAGGCTGCATCTCTTGCTTTGAGCAGTAGGCGAACCTCTCTGTTCATCCAGGGCTTCTGATTGGGAAAAATATGTTTATTTTTTTGTGTGTGGTCACTCTGCTCACACATCTGTTGATGTGCTCCAGGACAGAGTTGGTGTAATTGTCAATGTTGATCTGAGAGTTTGTGGTGGCCTGGGCAGCAAACTCACTCCAGTCTGTGTGCTGGAATTGATGTTGAAGAGTGGAGTCAGCACCTTCCAGCCAGATTTTAACAGTCCTTATTGTAGGTTTCATACATTTGATAACCGGGGTATACTTGGGGAGCAGGAACAAAGAGAGGTGGTTAGACTGACCCAGATGGGGGAGGGGTGTGACTTTGTAGGCATCAGTCACATTAGTATAAACGTGGTCCAGGGTCTTATGTCCCCTTGTAGTGCAGGAGACATTTTGATGAAATTTAGGGAGAACAGATCTTAAAGTGCAGTGATTGAAGTCCCCAGCAACAATAAAGGCTCCATCCAGGTGCAGGGTTTGTAATTTGCAAATAGCAGCACAAAGTTCTTTCATAGCCACGTTAGCATTAGCGTCCGGAGGTACATAAACTGCAGCAGCAACAATGCAAGTAAACTCACGTGGTAGATAGAATGACCTGCACTTGATGATCAGGAACTCCAGATCAGCAGAGCAGTAGGTATCAACAATGACAGAGTCTTTACACTAGAGCCCGACCGATATATCGGCCGGCCGATATTATCGGCCGATATAAGCTAATTGCATTTAAATCGGCATCGGCATTTATAACGGCCGATGAAACATGAGAAACAGAGTCTCATGCTTCACTCATGTTATGAGTGTTGCACAGTGTGCCCACCAGAGGGAGCGCTGGCAGCTCCAGAGTTAACAACAGCGCCAGAAGTCCACTACAGAAGAAAGCGATCAACTGTTTTAACGGTGAGTCTGTCGTTCGTCATGTGAAATGATTGTAGATTTAGTTCATACCCTGTATATAAAAACTGTGTGGTAGTTCTAGCTAACGGTCCTATCATTATCACTTCTAAATATTCTGTAACATCACTTACAGCCGCTAATGCATTGCTATATTAGATTAGCCTCAAAGCTAATACCATGTTTATCAGTAGAAGAGCGCAAACGTTAATAGGAGGTCAAACTATAACGTTAGCGTTTAACTTATTCTTATTCTATTGCGGTGTGTTTCCCACATAATGACCGCGTAATTGGGCCTTTTTCACAGTACGCGGTATGCACGGCGCTTGCCGCTGGGCTCAGCGTTGCCCTTCAGATACAACGCGATTTGCGCTGCGCTATGGCATAGGCGGAGTTTTAAAAACGTTTAGCGGGAGCTCTTTCATAGTCTGTTCCTCCACCTTTCGGTCAGCAGCAAACATGTATCTGTCCCGTTGTAAGAAGCGAGCGATAGCGCTAGTCCTGCTGATGAGAATTAAGAGAGAAGCAAGGAAGAAGAGGCTACCCTCAGGTCCAGAGAACAATTTGGTGAATTCAGGCTGGTTACGTTACTCTAACGCTAATAGCTTCCTTTTTAGCAGGCCCCTTAAATGCTTGCTATTAACTTGTTTGAAGGTGGTTCTTCTCAAAATTGACAGCGGTGTGTTCATGACACTAACGTTAACCATTCAACTTCGAATTGATTCCGTAATCTTCCGGTAATAGTAGGCAAGACGATGTTTTGATTCAGACTGCACAAAGAGAAGAGGAGAAGATATACGGGTCTGTTGTGAATGTGTCTGTGAGAGCAAATATAGTGTAGTTACAGTAACTACAGTAGGTGCGTCAGAAATGATTAAACCAGAGGGGACATGTAAATAAATGTGAGCTGAACAAGCGCTTTTTTTTTTTAACATATTGTTTCAAAGCAGCTTTACAGACATAACAGGAAAATGTTGAAATAATATTGTTAAATATAAGTAGGTAATACCTATTGCTTGACAAATAAAAAAAATATATATATATTTCTCATTTTTGCCTATGTAGGAGATCCCAGTTTATTATTATTATAATTCTAATGATGACATGAGTAATAATACATGGTGATATTATTAATACACATGCTTATTCTTTCTCTGTCTCTCTTTCTGCCTACAGATGGCTGAAAAAGGTGAATGCTGTAGCAGCAAAGTGTGGGACTACTTCTGCAAATACTTTAACTTTAGTATTATAATTTATTTACAGTAAACACACAGACTGTTAAAACCAGCTTCAACTGGAAGAAAGTAAAAGTGTTAAATGTTTAAAACCAGACTGTTTTTTGATCATTTAAAAAATATATACTTTTGATGTGCAATTGTTTAGTCATTGAGACTGTAATCTAAGGCTGTTTTTTTTTCAACATAGTCCATTCTGGAAAATGGTTTATACAGCCCACATACATAGAACAGGCAGATATTTTGCTATTGAATGTTGTGTAAGTGCAGTTTATAGGAAATGGGTCTAATATCCAGATTATTTTTAAAATCAAAATATCGGCTTATAAATCGGCTCTTTTCGAGTTAATATCGGCATCGGCATCGGCCCCCAAAAATCCATATCGGTCGGGCTCTACTTTACACCATGATTTGTTAACATAAATGCATACTCCACCACCTTTGTTTTTACCAGTGGTTGCTGCTACTCTGTCAGCCCTGAAGAAAGAGCGTCCATCCATATGCACCACACTGTTTGGGACATCGTTGCAGAGCCATGTTTCAGTGAAAAACATATCATTACAGTCCATAAGCCATTTCTGTGTGAGGGTCCAGATCTTTAGTTCGTCCATCTTGTTCATCAGAGACCGTACATTGGCAAGGAAGATGCTGGGCAGAGCTGGTCGATGTGGGTTTAGCCTTAGCTTAGTCTAAGACTAAGATGGTGGTGCGATCACACCGCGAGGCTCAGCATCTTACCAGATTTCGGAAATTAGTGTTAATCTACCTGGTTATTTCATTCGTGTTCGCACGATTCAGCTATGCGAACTACAGTTATACTAAACAGTCACTTTTGGACATCAACAAATGGTGTTCCAACATAGTTTTAGATCATCCTTTCGACTTCAGCGAACTCCCACCGGAGCTACTGAGATCACCGCGGAAAAGCGGATCACTTGTACCGACCGGAAGTTCTCGGCCTCTGCGTCGAGACCGTAAACAAAGAAGGGGAAAGCGTGGAGGGCTATGTAAAATGTTTTAAAGCGACAGCAGCAGAGGAGCACTTACTGGCTTGTTAGTCATTCATTTCTACTTTCTCTATATTTTGAAATTATAAAACCACTATTATAGAATATCAAATCAAGAAATCAGATTTTGTCAGAACATTGAAGTAAGAAATGAAGTAAGAAAAGTCACAAACTTTTCTTTAATTTTCTACTAAATCACACATAATCACTAATTGGTCAGTTCCATATGCTAGAAAAATAATGGTACATTTAATATGACTGGAATATATACATTTCCTGAATATAAAAAGTAGATTTTGCACACTTAACTGTTGTTAATAAAAGTAAAAAATTGTTATGCATCTTAACTCAAGCTTAGTGCTTTGTCAAATCTGTACATACAAAAGAAAAATTAACAAGAAATGACCATGAAATATTATTAGTAATGGCACTTATTAATTCAAACAATAGTAATTTTATGATTAAATTATCTTTATTTTGAATAGCCCCACACACCACCCCCAGTGTTACCAAATCTGCTCCTGGCGCCAACATCTGTTGAACTTAGCTGTGTTGGTGCCACTGCTCTCAAATGTTAGTCTGGAGGCCTGATATGATCTGACCAATCATAACCTGAATCTGCCATTTTTGTCTGAAAGACAAACCAGATAGTTGAGTAGATCAAAAATGGTAGACTTGAAGTTAAAAAATAGTGTGTATTGAGGTCTTTTTAAAACAAGATACCTTCTGATGTTCAGTCATTACATTTACATGTAGTAATTTTGCAGACGCTTTGATCCAAAGCGGCTTACAGTTAGGGAATACACAAAGCGATTCTCTTTCAAGAGGCAAAGAGACAGAAAGTGCTCGTAATACCAAGTTACAGGCATTTGTTCAAATAAGGACAAGCTGGAAAGGGAAGGAATAAATAAAGAGAGAGACAATTTTATTTAGGATGAAGTCAAGTAGCTTCGAAAGATATGAGGTTTCAACTGTCGCTCAATCTTTGCACTTAAACAGTGACAGGAAATACTAGCATTATAGCATGCCACTAATGTTTGCACTAATATAGTTCGCTGCTAGTAATGAGGATAAAAGAAATGTTCCAGTTCCCATTTCAGTGTAAGCTGAAGTGGGTGTAATTTGGGCTTTTAATGTCCACCACAGGAACGTGGCACAGGCGCCCCCTCGGTTCCGCCGCTTGCCACATCCCGTGTGGAGAGCCTTCGCATGGGGCATGGTGGGCTGTAGGGTCACTGTGCGACTGCAGCTTTCTCTTGTGTTGGCGAGCGTTTTGTGCAGTTTGGGCGACGCTTGCGTCACAGTCTTGGCGATTCCATGCTGAACATAAATACAACCTGAAAAACCTGTGAAATCCAAGTGGAAAGTTTCTGAGAATGTCTAACCTATGTATTTTTTTAATTGTTCAAATTTTTTTGGTTCTATTACGAGAGCTCTCTCGTACTGCGTCTTAGCTAAGACGCTACGGGAAAGTCTCTTTTCACGAAATACTGAAGCAAAAAATTATCCTTAATTTTGTATTTTTGTAAAGCGCATTTGCAGGAGTACACAGCCATAGGCGAGACGGCTCGTTCGCTCATTGGCTTGTTCTGCGGCAACTGCACAGCCTATCGAGCGGAGGCTGATGCAACATCAGACCGCTTCGCGCCCTTCTTGCCACTTCCTGCCGAAACGGGTGTGGCCCAACCTATAAAAGAAGCTCGAAAAGGCTGACTCACCTGATTTTTCATCTCTTCAGCGAAGCTCACGCATCGCTGGATCACGAGGAAGCAAGCGCCGTCTGGAAGAGCATATCAGCAGGACGAGCCATCCTGAAGTCGCTGGCATCGCCGCCTTCCACTGCCGTTCCTGCTGCGCTATCCGGCGCCCATATCCTTTACATCCTTATTCTGTTATATCCTGTGTCTGTGTTTGCCCTGCGACGCACATTCACAAAAGAGCTGCGTCTTTTTAAAGATGCCCTCGTGCGGCTCAAGCAGAGCTTGCCGACGCGTCATCTGAGGAAGTGGATCTCAGGCCCGCGTCGGAGGAAGAAGACACGTGCTCTCTGCTTGCTTCGGGCAGTGAGGGTTGGGCGAGCTCCGTGGATCTCGCGCCCGCTGCTCAGAGGCCCAGCAGACGGGGGGATATCGATAAGGAGCTGATGCGTGTACTCTCGCTGGCCGCGGCGAGCCTCGGCCTCGAGTGGTCTGCACCAGCGCCCCCTTCACGTTCCCGGCTGGATGGTTGCTATCTTCCGGATGAGCGCTCTTCCTCAAGCTCAAAGCACGCCCCTTTTCTTTCTGAGCTTCACGAAGAAGTGGCGAAAGCTTGGGACGCTCCATTCTCGGCGAGAATCCGCTCATCTGTTTCGCCAGCATTCTCCACACTGTACGGTGCTAAGAACAGAGGCTACCAGTCACTTCCGCCGGTGGAACAGGCTATAGCAGCGCACCTTTGCCCGCCCTCTGCTGGACGGCGGACTAAGGCGGCGTTGCCATCCAAAGCCTGCCGCATGACGTCATCGCTGCTCGCACGGATATTCTCTGCTGCTGGGCAGGCTGCGTCTGCGTTACACACCATGGCTACGCTACAGATTTTCCAGGGCGATCTTCTCCGCAAGCTGGATGAGATGGGACCTGAAGCGATCTGTCTCGCGGATCTGAGGAGTGCTTCGGATCTCTCCCTCCGCGCTACTAAGTCCGCTGCACAGGCCATGGGACGGGTTATGGCTTCCGCTACGGTGGCTGAGAGGCATTTGTGGCTGACGCTTTCTGACATCAAAGAGTCTGAGCGCGCTGCGTTCCTTGACGCGCCGCTAACTCCTGCCGGCCTCTTCGGATCTTCCGTCAACGAGTTTGTGGAGAGATTCGCCGAGGATCAGAAAGCTTCGCAGGCGTTCAAGCACTTCTTGCCGAGGCGCTCCAGTTCTGCAGCTAGCCGCTCTAGACCGGCCCCACAGAGCTCTCAGTCACGCCCACCGCCTCCTGCTGCGTCATCGCGACAGCGTCAGCAACACAGCTCGGGACCCCGTTCTCGCTCTTCAAGCCGTCGCCCCGCGTGACGATGTTGTGACGGTGCCCACTCCTCAGATGCCCACTCCTCAGATAAATGTTGTGACGATGCCCACTCCTCAGTGCCCATCTCCACATGTAAGCACAGCCCTGCACACAGGGCCTACGCCCATAATGTCGACTCAAGTCGGTCGCGCACACTGCATAGTAAACATGCCCACCCCTCAGTGCCCACAATTACTGTCACACGCGTCATGTGGTTTCTGTAAAAACGAAACCCGTGCACGCTCGTCCGGCCACGGCCGATGGTGCTATAAATGCAGTGACGATGCCCACTACCCAGTGCCCATCTCCACATGTAAGCACAGCCCTGCACTCAGGGCTAGCGCACATAAGATCGACACAGATCGGTCGAGGGCGCCGCATAGTAAACATGCCCACTTCCCACTGCCCACATACACTATGTCACATACGGCGCGGGGCTTCTGTAAAAATGAGGCCCGTGCACGTACATTCTGCACAGGTAGACAGCGAGTTGAAAGTGGTAAAAGTGCACACATGCAGCCCACGGTTACTCGCAGATATATCGAGTCCCATGGGACCCGCTCAGCCTCCCCCCAGTCGGTTAAGCGCCGGAACGGGGTCGAGGAAGAGCGATCTGCCCGCTGTGATCAGCGCGCTCCCCGCCTCAGATGTGCAGCACACTCGAGCGCCGCCGTTGCCCAGTCAACAGAGCGCGTTTCGCATCCAGCCCTTAGCCATTCATGCAGATGCATGGTCAGTGCTTCCACGGGTTTCGGATTGGGTGCTAGGCATTATAAAGAGAGGCTACTCGCTACAGTTTTCTCGATGCCCGCCGCGCTTTTCAGCGCGCGTCGAAACTACGGTCAAAACAGAAGTAGCACACATACTTCGGGCCGAAATATCAAAACTGTTAAGCAAAGGGGCTGTAGAGCCTCAAACGCAGTTTCAAAATGCTCACGACCAGGAAGCTCCTCGCGCAGATTCGCAGAGGGGACTGGTTCATGTCAATAGATCTGAAGGACGCGTATTTTCAAATATCTTTGAAAAAATTCTAAAAGATCTTTCTTTTAGAAAGATTAATTCATTTATATGCGGATGACACTGTATTATACTTTTCCAGTTCTGACATCTCACAAATTCAAAACTCTTTACAATTTGATTTCAATTTGGTTCAAAGATGGTTTTTGTCAAACAAGCTTCTCCTGAATAAGAGAAAATCATATAACATGTTGTTTTGCACTCGACCTGATCCTTCGTTGTTAACTAACTGGTCTATTACCCTTCTTGATGGAACAACTATAGACAAAATTGAAGAACTTAAATATCTAGGCCTCTGGCTTGATTCCCGGCTTTCCTTTAAATATCATATTAATACGATCATTAAGAAAATATCTGGTTGTCTGAAATCACTTTATCGTTCGGCTGATTGTTTTTCACAAGAAGTTCGGAAAAGAATTATAACACAACTAATATTCCCAATATTGGACTATCCTGACGTGATCTATGGTAACACCTCTGAAACTAATCTCAGTCCTCTTAACGTATTATATAATAGTCTATGTAGATTTGTGCTCAGGTGTCCTTATAGAACCCATCACTGTTTAATGTATGAGTCCTTGAACTGGCCTGCACCGAAGTACAGAAGGCAACTCCACTGGTTAACACTCATTTTCAAATGTTTCTATTTTAATTTCCCATCATATCTGAAAGACCATTTAATCCCTCTCAGCTCTCAATACAGCCTCAGGCACATGGGCCAACTGTTTCTAGTTACTCCTAGAATCAGTAAAGAAATTGGTCGTCGTGCTTTTAAATTCAAAGCTCCATCAGATTGGAATAATCTTCCTTCCTCTCTTAGGTCGATTACTTCTTTTCATATTTTCAAATCATCTTTAATTACCCATTTTCTTGTTTCTGAACTGTTTTAAGACTCCTATTACTCACGGTCCAGTGTATTGTATATATGTGTGTATTTTTGTATAAATATGTATTGCATATTTTACCTGTGCATGCAAGCTGCTGTATTCATAAGGGGTGCATAGTATGCTTATGTGTGCAAATGTCAATTTCTATTTTTCGCAGAGGGATTTACTTTATTTTGTGTTTTTGTATCTCAGTATTTTTATTATATTTTTTATCATATCATATCTGTGCAAAGTTTGTGAAATACTGGCTGGGGGCTGGGAGGTGCTTGTTTCGGGGAGCATTGTTGGAGTGTGCGTGGGTATGTGAGTGAGTGTGTGTCTTTGTGTTTATGAGTTTGGAATTATCTTTAATACTTACTCTTTATTATTATTATTTTGTATTGTTTATCATTATTGTTAGGACCCCCACGAAAATGAGGTGGCACATCTCAAGGGGCTATCCTTGAAATAAAGAATAAAGAATAAATACAGATAGCGTCAAACCACAGGCGATATTTGAGATTCGCCTTCGAGGGCCAGGCATACCAGTTTACAGTCCCGCCATTCGGCTTGTCCGTAGCTCCTCGTACGTTTACGAGGTGCATGGATGCAGTGCTCGCTCCTCTCAGACTCAGAGGCATACGAGTGCTGAATTATTTGGACGACTGGCTGGTTCTGGCCCGATCACGAGCGGAGCTCGTGGACCACAGGGCCGTTTTACTCGATCACCTCGAGAAGCTCGGCCTCAGTGTCAATTGGGCGAAGAGTTCGCTGAACCCCAGTCAGATGATCCTGTTTCTGGGTATAGTTCTGAACTCGTGTTCCATGACGGCGCAGCTGTCACCACAGCGCGCAATGGGCATTCAGCGCGCAGCGAGTTCTTTCCGCTGCGGCGCGACCGTGTCGCTCAAACACTGTCAAAAGACGCTGGGTCTCATGGCCTCAGCATCTCCGGTTCTGCGGCTGGGCCTGCTCCGCATGCGCCCCCTGCAGTTTTGGCTGAAGTCTCGGGTGCCGCGCAGATCGTGGGCGTCTGGCCGGCTGCATTTCAAGGTCGATCAGAGCTGTGTTGCGACTCTAGCACCTTGGACAGCGAACTGCTGGTACCGATCAGGTGTAAGCCTGGGGACTTCCCCGAGTGTGAAAATGGTGTCGACGGACGCCTCCACTTCGGGATGGGGAGCGCTGCTCGAAGGCAGACCGTCCTTTGGCCTATGGTCAGAACGGGAAAAGCTCCATCATATCAACTGCCTGGAAATGCTGGCAGTGGAGAACGCGCTGACGTGCTTTTGTCCCCATATCAAGGATCACCACGTCGTAGTCCGTTCGGACAACATGTCCGTGGTGTCCTACATAAATCGCCAGGGCGGTCTCGGGTCCCGAAACCTGTGCAGGCTGACGGAACGCCTCGTGGTTTGGGCTCAGCGCAACCTGCGCTCGCTGAGAGCAGTGCATGTGCCTGGACTGCAGAATCTGGGTCCAGACAGGCTGTCCAGAGGCGATGTTCCTACGGGCGAATGGTCTCTACACCCGCAAACAGTCCGGCTGTTGTGGGAGAGATTTGGCATGGCGGAGGTGGACCTCTTTGCGTCCCACGAAAACGCTCACTGCCCCGCGTTCTTTTCCAAGAACGAAAGCGCGCTGTCACGGAAATGGCCGTGCTGCCCACTTTATGCGTTCCCTCCCGTCTCCCTCCTTCCGCAGGTGATAGAACGGGTGAGAGAAACGAGATGTTCAATACTGCTTGTAGCACCTCTTTGGAAAAACCAACCATGGTTCCCTGATTTGCTGCAGTTAGCAGATGTCGCCCCGTGGCCGGTACCGTTGAGGAGGGACCTCCTCTCGCAGGCCAGGGGCTCGATTTGGCACCCTCAACCGCAGTTGTGGTCCCTCCATGTGTGGGCACTCAACGGTTACCCGCTGATCTCGCAGTGGGAGTGCTAAATACCATCACTCAGGCTAGAGCTCCGTCAACACGACGTCTGTATGCCTCGAAGTGGTCTGTGTTCTCCAGCTGGTGCACAGCTCGAGGTTATTCACCCCTTAGTTGTGAGGTGACGGAGGTCCTCTCCTTCCTGCAGGAGCTGTTGGATAAGGGCAGAGCCCCATCCACGCTCAAAGTTTATGTGGCGGCCATCGCGGCGTTTTCTGAAACGGCGTCCGGTCAGTCAATAGGAAGGAACGATTTAGTCATCCGGTTCCTCAGAGGAGCTAGGAGGCTGAATCCTCCCAGACCTCCGTCAGTCCCTATGTGGGACCTCGCGGCGGTTTTGGAGGTCTTGAAGGGTCCCCCTTTTGAGCCTATCCAATCAGTTAGCCTTCAGCATCTGTCGTTCAAGACAGTATTCTTGTTGGCTCTCGCTTCTGTGAAGCGTGTGGGTGATTTGCACGCGCTCTCGGTGAGCCAGTCGTGCTTGGAGTTTGGGCCCAATGACTCAAGAGTCATACTCAAACCTAGGCACGGTTATGTGCCGAAGTCCCTCAACACACCGTTTCGGGCTCAGGTTATTGCCCTGTCTGCCCTGCCGGTGTCGGGAGGATGGAGACTCGAGTCTTCTTTGCCCTGTCAGGGTTTTAAGAGCTTATGTGTCTCGCTCTGCTGCCTTTCGGCGGATGGAGCAGCTGTTTGTCTCGTTCGGTGGACGTTCCAAGGGAATGGCTGTTTCGAGAGACTCTATCCAGATGGATAGTTGACGCCATGGCGTTATCTTACGCTTCCAGGGGCCTTCAGTGCCCGTTGGGCGTCAGAGCACACTCCACAAGAGGCGTCGCCTCGTCGTGGGCGTGGTCTACTGGGATCTCCTTGCAGGATATATGTATGGCGGCAGGTTGGGCCTCGCCGTCTACATTTATCAGGTTCTATAACCTGGAGGTTCCCGCCTTGCAAGCAAGGCTGCTGTCGGTATAGTCGAATCAGGGCCCTGAGGGGAATTCTGAGTTCACGAGCGCTATGCGCTGCCGACTGTTATATGGGCAGTATTGCGTAAGACCCGCATTGCCACATTGGTCAGGCCTTGCCTCGACTGTGTGATGTCATATTGCCGCATCTACGGATGCTGCTAGATATGGGACGGAGGGCTTTCCCCCTTTCTGTCCTGGACTCTCTGGGAGTCCCTCAGGTGACTGTGCACTGTAAATCCTGGGCGTTGCTTCAGGTTTATTGGTGTGTGATCCCTGCGCGCACGGTGTTTAACATTGGGTTCCCGTAGCGTCTTAGCTAAGATGCAGTACGAGAGAGCTCTCGTAAGAGAACGTACTCGGTTACTAATGTAACCTCGGTTCTCTCTAGAAGAGGGAACGAGTACTGCGTTCTCTGCCGTGCGTACGATTCACTCTGGTTCGCTTCGGCGATGAAATAAATCAGGTGAGTCAGCCTTTTCGAGCTCCCTTTATAGGGCTAGGCCACACCCGTTTCGGAGGGAAGTGGCATGGAGGGCGCGAGCACCCTCATTGGTCTGATGTTGCATCAGCCTGCGCTCGATAGGCTTATGCAGTTGCCGCAGAGCAGCCAATGAGCGAGCGAGCCGTCTCGCCTATGGCTGTGTGTGCTGCTGCAAATGCGGATAAACCTGGATAAAAATAATAACAAATAAAAACAAATAAACCTGGAAGCGACGCCCAGGATTTACAGTGCACAATCACCAGAGGGACTCACAGAGAGTCCTAGAACAGGAGGGGGAAACCCTCCGTCCCATATCTAGCAGCGTCCGTAGACGCGGCAATATGACATCATATAATCAAGGCAAGGCCTGACCAATGTGGGAATGTGGGTCTTACGCAATACTGCCCATATAACAGTCGGCAGCGCCTCGCGCTTGCGATCTCAGAGTTCCAATCAGGACACTGATTCAACTATACCGACAACAGCTTTGCTTGCAGAGCGGGAACCTCTAGGTTATAGAACCTGATAAATGTAGACGGCGAGGCCCATCCTGCCGCCATACATATATCCTGTAAGGAAATCCCACGATGAGGCGACGCCTCTTGTGGAGTGTGCTCTGACAACCAGTGGGCACTGAAGGGCCCTGGAAGTGTAAGCTAACGCTATAGCTTCAACTATCCATCTGGATAGGCTCTGTTTCGAAACAGCCATTCCCTTGGAACGTCCACTGAACGAGACAAACAGCTGCTCAGTCTGTCCAAAGACAGCAGAACGAGACACATAAGTTCTTAAAATCCTAACGGGGCAAAGAAGACTCGAGTCTCCATCCTCTTCTGACACCGACAGGGCAGACAGGGAAATAACCTGAGCCCGAAACGGTGTGTTGAGGGATTTCGGCACATAACCGTGCCTAGGTTTGAGTATGACTCTTGAGTCATTAGGCCCAAACTCCAAGCACGTTGGGTTCACCGAGAGCGCGTGCAGGTCACGCACACGCTTCACTGAAGCGAGAGCCAACAGGAACACTGTCTTGAATGACAGATGTTTGAGGCTAATCGTTCGGATAGGCTCGAAAGGGGAACCTTTCATGGCCTCCAAAACCGTCGAGAGGTCCCATACAGGGACTGACGGAGGTCTGGGAAGATTCAGCCTCCTAGCTCCTCTAAGGAAGCGGATGACCAAATCGTTCCTTCCTATTGACTGACCGAGCGTTGTCTCAGAAAACGCTGCAATAGCCGCCACGTAAACTTTGAGCATGGAGGGGGCTCTGCCCTTATCCAACAGCTCCTGTAGGAAGGAGAGAACCTCCGTCACCTCACAACTAAGGGGTGAACGTCCCCGAGCTGTGCACCAGCTGGAGAAAACTGACCACTTCGAGGCATATAGCCGTCGAGTCGACGGAGCTCTAGCCTGAGTGATAGTATTTAGCACTCCCATTGAGAGATCAGCGGGTAACCGTTGGACGTAATCCGTCAGCCATAGATGCCTCTCAGCCACAGTAGCGGAAGCCATAACCCGTCCCATGGCCTGTGCAGCGGACTTAGTAGCGCGAAGAGAGAGATCCGAAGCACTCCTCAAATCCGCGAGACAGATAGCCTCAGGTCCCATCTCGTCCAGCTTACGGAGGAGATCACCCTGGAATATCTGCAGCGTGGCCATGGTGTGTAGTGCAGACGCAGCCTGCCCAGCAGCAGAAAAGATCTGCGCAAGCAGAGATGACGTCATGCGGCAGGCTTTAGATGGCAACACCGCTTTCGTCCGCCGTCCAGCAGAGGGCGGGCAAAGGTGCGTCGCTATCGCCTGTTCCACCGGTGGAAGTGACTGGTAGCCTCTGTTTTTAGCATCATCCACTGTGGAGAATGCTGGTGAAACAGACGAACGAGTTCATGCTGAATATGGAGCGTTCCAAGCCTTTGCCACCTCTTCGTGAAGCTCAGGAAGAAATGGGGCGGGCTTTGAGTTCGGGGACGTACGCTCATCCGGAAGAAAGCTACCGTCCAGCCGGGAACGAGAGGGGGGGCGCTGGTGCAGACCACTCGAGAACGAGACTCGTCTCGGCCAGCGTGAGCACTCGCATCAGCTCCTTCTCGATATCAGCTCGTCTGCTGGGCTTCTGAGCAGAAAGTGCGAGATCCCCGGAGCTCGCCCAGCCTTCACTGCCCGAAGCTAGCAGAGAGCACGTGTCCTCTTCCCCCGACGCGGCCCTGAGATCTACTTCCTCGGAAGACGCGGCGGCAGACAGCGGGTCGCTGACCATCGGGAAGCGATGCAGGGGAGGCCGGTGAAGCAGGGCGAACCGGCAAGCTCGGTTGAGCTGGAGACGGTTCCGGAATCTGCTGGGAGCGGCACTTTTTACGGCGCTGCAGCGCAGCGGGGAATGCAGGCTCGGAGAAAAATGCCAAGCGAGTCCTCAGAGTCACCATTGGCAACAGCTCGCAGTGAGGGCAGCCGCCGTCAGCGAGCGCGAGCGCTGCATGATCCTCACCCAGGCAGGAGACACAGATGACGTGACGGTCTCCCTCGCTGAGCGGGGCTCTGCACGGGCCGCAAGAGGGCATCTTTAAAAAGACGCAACTCTTTTACGAGTGTGTGTCGCAGGGCGAACACACACGAGGATACGAAAAAAGGAAATAGGCGCCGGAACGCGCAGCAGGAACGGCAGTGGAAGGCGGCGTTGGCCAGCGGCTTCAGGAATGGCTCG
The DNA here is from genome assembly GCF_963082965.1 of Carassius carassius. Classification (NCBI taxonomy): domain Eukaryota; kingdom Metazoa; phylum Chordata; class Actinopteri; order Cypriniformes; family Cyprinidae; genus Carassius; species Carassius carassius. Next base: position 24,584,977 of record NC_081774.1, read on the forward strand.
TCCCGCTGAGATACTATCTGACGACGCTTGCTTCCTTTCGTGATCCAACGATGCGTGAGCTTCGCTGAAGAGATGAAAAATCAGGTGAGTCAGCCTTTTCGATCTCCCTTAATAGGGCTAGGCCACACCCGTTTCAGCGGGAAGTGGCATGGAGGGCGCGAGCGCCCTCATTGTTCTGATGTTGCATCAGCCTGCGCTCGATAGGCTTATGCAGTTGCCGCAGAGCAGCCAATGAGCGAGCGAGCCATCTCGCCTATGGCTGTGTGCTGCTGCAAATGCGCTTTACAATAATTCAAAATTAAGGATAATTTTTTGCTTCAGTGTATCGTGAAAAGAGACTTTTCCCGTAGCGTCTTAGCTAAGACGCACTATGAGAGAACTCTCGTAAGAGAACACCGTAGCCTAATGGAGATTCAATCACAAATGTATTAACAGTGAGTCATAAACAGGACTGACTGGATTATTATTTTTTTTACTTAATGGTTGAAACAGTAGGTTATCAACTTGAAGATGAATATCAACTTATATGAAGTGCCACAATGCATATCCCACAACATTAGGCTAAATAAAAAAAAAAAAAAAAAAAAACCCGATTCAGAACAGGCACAAACGATAACGTGACAAATTAAACCGCAGCAGGAGTAAGGTATATAGCCTAGCCTAATTCATTTCTTAATATTGTTTGCAAGAAAAACCAGTCTATCAACTTGATCAAGTGCTGCTCTCTTTTTATTGATAATGTTCCCCGCGGTGGAGAACACCCGTTCGGAGAGCACAGACGTGCCTGGCTACTAGCTAACATTCGCTTGATTTGGTCATGGGCCTATGCTACAATACGTCTAGAGTGCCCTCTACTGGATAAGATGGCAAAGAGTAAAATAAAAAACAAACGGTCTAAGACTGTAAAAAATGCGCTACACATGGCATTTTAAAAACCGGATATTTTATTTATAGTTCTATTACGGATATTTCACGTCATGTTCGAATGCATATTTGAATTTTGAATAAAAGTGACAGCCCTAATGCTCATTGTCTGAATCATCTGAATGCACATAAATGTTTTAAAATGCTTGAATGTATAGATCGCCAAGACTTAGAAACAAGTGCAAACTAGTGTTGTCACAGTACCAAAATTTGAGTATTCTGTATCAATACCAGTGAAAATCCACAGTTCTCTGTACCAATTTCGGTACCAAAGCAAAACACAAAAACATGCTAATTAAAAAATTTGAATATACTTTCATTTAATCCAAACTGTGTACATATTTAATTTTAAAAGGGATTTAGAATTTTAAAGCCAAGAATAACAACTAAGTTAGCTTAGCCCAGAACTGCTTTTCTGACTGATGACACAATGTTAACCATTTGTACATTCTCTAGCACGCGTATTTTAGATTCACAATTCACAATGTAAAAACAGTAAATATCATCATGTTTTTTTTACTCTAGTAAAAGTTATGAGAGCATTAAATAGTTAATAAAAACTAGTGCTAGCATTCAAATGAAAATATTTAATAATATTCATAACAAAACAGACTTGCACTCTATTTGTGGCAGCATATATATGCAAATTCATTCTCTGCCAGTAGGGGGTGATTGTAGAGTGCGAGAGAGAGAGGTTTCTCCGGTAACAGCTGTAATCAGAAAAGCGCTGAGCCTGCACTCGTAAATGCTGCTCAGGCATTACAGGCAAGATGAAATGAAAATGACAACCATAATTTTCTGAAGACCGTCGGTTTTCATTAGAAATACAGTGATATAAAAACACCCACATCGGGTTTCAACTTTGACTCGTGAATTGCTAATGTTTATTCAACGAAGACAAAGCCTTTTGGAAAATCTGTTTGTGGTGGTCAGTTTTGATATTGTGTCAGACCACCACAAATAAATGAATGTATTGGAAACACTATGAAACTTACCTTTTTGAACTCTTTTATTTGATCTGGGTGTCTGTCTTTAAAGTGTTTTGTTAGTTTGATGTTTCCTCATTTTGATGTCACCACGTCTCAGTGCTTTTATGAAGAGAACACATCTGCGTGAAGTGGTTCAATAACGTTGAATGTTACAGGGACTGATTGTTGCAAATGCAGATCCCACTGTGTTTTGGTTAAATCTGGTTAAGGTTTGCTTATGGTGGTGTGTTCTTTAAAAGCTTTCCTAAAAATGTAACTGTAACAATGTTCTTTCGTGGGAAGGAGGAGGCGGGAACCGGCAGACAATCAAAATGAATTTAATAATAAAATAAAAACAAAGCAGCTGCCGCGCACAAACAAAAACCAAACACAACTAAAATCCAGGCCTGGTCCTCTCTCGTCCTTCACTGTCTTCGCTCCCCTTTTGTATCCTTCCAATCTCCTCCGTGGGACGCGAGACCGGTGAGTGTCGCAGGTGTCACAGTGTGCAGGTGTCCCACTCGTCACAGTAACTTATTCCTAAAATAATAAATATCCCAATATATCACCTTGCTTACAGTATTGCAATGTTGCAAAATATCGTATCGCAACCCCTGTATTGTGATACATATTGTATCGCCAGATGCTTGCCAATACACAGCCCTAGAAGAATGTGGCAAAATCATCAGCTGTTATAGAAGTTGAGGGAGGTGGTGGAGGAGGACAGAGGAAAGAATTAAATGTTTTGAAGAGATTGCATATGTCTGGAGTAGAGGTCTTCACAGTGCACCCAAGACCCGTCGACCCGGGACCCGGGACCCGGGACCCCATTTATATTTTAAATGATCAGCCGGGTCCGAAAGAAAAGTGTGAGCCAAAAAAAAGCGATCTCTCTCTCTCTCTGCCATTAGAAGTAGAGCGCACAGTTAATGCAAGTGCCCACACGTTAATAATGCTTGCAGGCTTGACACACTGATATTTAATATATTTCAAATCAGCAACACAATCTGAGGTGAACTGTAACATGAATGTTTTCTATGACTCTCAAATTGCATTAAACATATTTTAGGTTGATACAGCTAGCATGCATGTGCAGTCTCCAGCATGTTTCATGTTTCTATGGCAACCAGTGAGGGACACTTCGACCGCCAAACCGCGCTTTAGATTTTCTCCCTTTTTTATAATAATATAAATGAACCGTTTAATCTTAAAGTTTTATCGGTCAGATTCAGACTCGACGCAGAGCAGAGAGCACAGAGATGATAGCAAATAAATAACGTCAGTGGCATTATTATGTTCAAAAGGGCAAACAGTCGAAGTTATTATGCGAGTTAACTCGAGTCAGAATGTACATGTGCACTAGGGCTGGGTAAAAATATCTATTTTCCGATTAATCGTTTTTTAAAATGTGGTCGATTCAAAATCGATTCTCAAAGGCCATGAATCGATTTTTTTTTCCATATTTATTTTTCCGCAGACATTGAACATAAGATTAGCGTTAATCTAATTACAAATCTTCTCCACTAGATTTCACCCTCTTATGTGCCTTGTGCGATGTTACCAACGAACCTGTCATTCATTCAGTTTAAAGCAGTGGTTCTCAACCCGTGGCCCATCACGAATTCAAATGCGGTCCGCCATATGCTGAACACACACACACACACAAAACATTTGCAACTCACTTGAAGAAGTTCAAGCAAATGGAAACACCATATACTACGCAGCAATCATCTTTAATTGAAGAAATGTGACAAAACATCTCTGGAGAGAACCTCATATTATTTAATTTGAAAGTGCTTTCCATATTTGGATCAACATAGGCTACATTTGTGAACGCACATTTTCTGCAATGTCGCACGTCAAGTCATGCTCCCGTGCGCGTCTTACAGACTGCATCTTAAAGCCTCTGTTAAACTTTCCTCGTCCGCGAGTCCGCTATGGACCGCTAGGTAGGCGTGACGTAAAAATCGCCATTGGAGAGTGTGTGGCGAGGCTCTGAGCAGACGACAGCGTGGACAGGTGCGCGTGATCAGTAGTCTTCAAAAGCACAATTGCATATGTTCAGGCAGTGTGAAGAAGCCCATTGCCAAACGAACCTGTGCAATCCGTCAATAAAGAATATAAAGACAGCGATGTGCAATGATTCTGGGCAATTGTTTGTTCACAGGTTTGTTGCAGAGCGGACCATCAGTGTACACTTTCGGAAGTATAAATTGAAGAAGTCCGCGTCAGCGCTGGCCGTGTCTGCATACAGATTGCTCATGCGGAAAGTATAACACAGGCTTTACAATCGCAACTTCATTGTGCTGTTACTACATCGAGCCGAATTTCACAAAATTGTTCAGCTCCCGACAGAATCAGGTGTAGTAGAATTGCCACCTTCACATAAAAAGTCAGAGGTGTGGAAGCATTTTAGATTTCATAAGCAAGACGACGACGATAGTGTTGTGGACAAGAACAAAGCATTTTTCATCTTGCATCAAACTTGTATTTATTTAACATAATTGTATGCATTTGAAAATTAGAGATGGGTTCTGTTTTAATGTACCCAAGTGTACCTAAAATAAAAAAGTTTAATATACAGGTTTGTGGCTCTTAATTTCTTTTTATTAATTACCCAATTGTAAACTTATGTTCACTGTTCTTTTTTATACATATAGTATTTGTATTAAATCTATATTCATTGATTTGAATCGAGAATCGAGTATAGAAAATAGATCTTAAGATCTTTGCCCGAATCCGACGGGACCCGATCAGACTTAATTTCGATTCAGGCTTCATTTATATCATTTTACACGGGCTCGTGCTTGTGCGGTAAATGAGCGGTCATGTAATGTGTTTCGATTAGCGCGAGAAAGATGCGAAAATGTATGCCGAGTAGTTGAAACGGAGGCTTGCCTCTGACGATTACATATTGGTAGCACCAGCAACTAAAGCAAAGTCTGAGGTTTGGAAAAGTTTTGACCTTGTTTATAATGAGAATCCTCGAATAATGAGTTAGAGGGTTACATTGCTGTAGGCCTTACCTAATCTTGGTGAGTAAATGTTTTTCAAATAATAACTAAATATTAATTGAGTCTTAAATGCATAATGTAGACAGAGTAGGCTATATAAGCTAATGTTGGCATTATTATTTTATTATGTCAGCTGCTATGGCGAAGCAAATCCGGCAGAGCCTTTATCTTAATTTCATTATTGCCAAATACCCATCTTAATTTAGAATTTATCTTAATTAAATTCTTTTTATTTTTAAGAAATTTAAGAAAGGCTTGTTTTTATTGGTGCGTTGGCCTATTTATATGCTAAATGAGCCTATACCTAGGGCTATTTATAGAGTGCTGAGATATTACGATGTTACAGAGGACTTATTTTATTTCTTTGTTCAAACTTGTGGCCTATTACGTTAGTCATGTATAAATTGTTAAAACATGTATAAATGACTCATTCCTGACAAAAGGCAAAAGAGCTGCATGCGTGCTACATTTGAATAATGTCGGGTTGTAAATGGGTTCGGGCTTTTAAAAAGCTGTCAATCAAAATGTACTTGTCGGGGTCGGTCCGAAATCTGTCGGGCTCGGGTCCTGTCGGGCTTAACTTTTAAAGTCCGATTACAGCTCTAATAGAAATTCGAATCGAGAATTGAAATTGAAATCGAAAATCAAATCGAGAATCGAAATCGAATCAACTTGAGAGCTTGTGAATCCAAATCGAATCGATCTGGAACATCTGAATCGATACCCAGCCCTAATGTGCACAGTTGCATTTGTCATCCGTCACTGTGACATCAAGTGGACTTTTGAAGCTGAAATAATGAGTGGATTAAGCTTGGACTTGGAATAACGAGAGGAATAACATGGATAACTTGTCGGAGGATTGTAATGCATTACAGGCAATCAGGTACAAGGAAGAGAGACTACGGCTCCTTAAATTAGCTGTAATTTTAACTCTAATTTTTTAAAAAGCTGTATTTTTTGCAACAGGTTTATTGACTTGTAATAGAAATTAAAGGTGGAATATGTGACAGTCGGGTCTGTGTCTTCCCGGCGGGTTCGGGTCCAGCTTTCAAATAATATACGGGTCCGGGTTGGGTCCAGGTAGGCATTACTCGGATCTACACGGATCCGGGTCCAGCTTTTGAAATAATAGACGGGTCCGGGTCGGTTCGGTGTAGTACATTACGGGTCTCTTTCGGGTTCGGGCACAAATTTTTGGACCCGTGAAGACCTCTAGTCTGGAGTGCTGTTGATCTTGTTGTGGAAATATGAAGGTTTGGAAGTATGGATTTCAGCAGAGAAAGATGAAAAGGAAAGACTGATACATACTCAGGTCTGACGGATCTGTTGATTTGCGCCATTTTCTCTCTGCTGCCCTGAGTTTGGTCCGATGCTCAAGAAGAACATCGGATAACCGAGGTTTAGAAGGGGCAGCCCATGTTTGCCTGGAGGAGAGAGGACAAATATAGTCTATGCTGTTAGACATTTCAAAAGGTTTTTACAGTGACTGGCAACACTGTTAATCCATATACTACTGTAATTCATTTATTTTAATATAGATTTAATTAGATTTTATATATATTTTTATATATAATTCATTACATTTTTATCTTACATACTGTATGTACTACTGCCATTAAATTAAAACGGACACAATAAGTTCATAATATCAAATTCTTTATTTAAACCATTGCATGTTTAAAATGTAAAAATACAGTCTTCTAATGTTGGAACAGTTCACCTTCACCATTTCTCCTATCTTAGGACATTTTGCAGTGCATTATGTTGTATTCTCTGGATTTATCCTCACAAAGAATCTTTAGGCAACCGAAACATAATGGGAAAATAAATACATAGCCGTCTGCAAAACCCAGGTGCTGCTTCAAAACGTGGCTCACCATCCAAATTGTTAGTGACAGAAATGTGTTCCCTGAAAAACAAGTAGAAATGACACACTTTTAAAGGGAAAACCCCATATGGAATACACAAACCTCTCAAGACCTTAATTTATTTGTTCTCTTATCTGAATTATCAGTTTCAGTGTGGTTGGCATGCTCATGTTGTTTGAAAGGACAGCAAAGTTTACCTTGGTAAAGTTAACTCAATGTTAACAGGTAATTTGTTAACTGGTGTGCAAAAATCTGACAAAACACAGACACGCACAGACATACATGCATATATTTTTATCTTGCTTGCTGGTCTTATTCTCTCGTAAGGTGCATCAATACACATCGTATATCCGGAAGTTCTCCGGAACTTTTCCACTCTCACAGTTAAAATGTAATGAAGATATGGTCAGAGATATGTAGGGGTTCTACCAAAATGTTGTCTGCCATACAGTTGCATGTGTAAATTAAGTGAAGTTGGTTGCCTGATTTGTGCGTGCTTGTAGTGGTAAGATATTGAGATCAAATGAAGCTAGGAGTGAATGGAAGTCTGTAGCATAAGGCTTGTCAAGATGAATGTCGAAGTTGCCAAAGACTAAAAGTGGACTGCCTTCCTCCGGGAATGAGGACAGCAGCCCATCAAGCTCCTCTAGGAGGGTGCCTAGAATTTGCCCAGGAGGGTGGTAAATTACAACAACCTGGAGTTTTATAGGAGCTTTTGCAGTAAACGCACAAGATTCTGATGATTTATAATTGTATAGGGGAGAGTGTTGAGTATTTCCAATTGTTTGAAGTGAGCAGACCAGTGCCCCCACCCCAGCCAACCTGACGGGGGGTGTGAGAGAAAGAGAAATTGTTAGATAGGGCATTTGGGGTTGCTGAGTCTTATGGACTATTATAGGTCTCAGTCAAGGCCAAGAAAGCTGAGTGTGGGTTGTAAAGAAAAAGCAGAAATGAAGTCTGCTTTGTTGACAGCTGACTGACAATTCCAGAGACCCACAGAGAAAGAAAGAGGTGCAGTAGATGATGTAGAGATAGGATACAGGTTAGAAAGATTGCGTGTCCATCTGCGTGTGATGTTAGAGCGTTGTTGAGAGACAACCAGAATGTTTTGGAAACACATGATAGAGGTGGAAAAGAGAGGACAGAAAAAGAGAGTGTGTAAAGGGAAGATAAAAATAATACTTAAGTGCGTTGCCAGTTTCGTTGCTTGGTGAAGTCGTGCAGGTAAAGTCGCAGGTCTTCACACTCGTCGGTCTTCACCCGAGGGCTGAACTCACAGACATCAAAGAAAATACACAGTCTAAGAGACCAATGTGAAACAGCTATGGCCGCCTTCTAATTAGCACAGACAAGAGCCGATAGCTGGGCAATTGCTCAAATCTACAATTCACACTTAAGTGCAGGAAGAGAGCAATGCAAATAACACAGGCTCCTTCTAGGCCGAGGGCAATTATTATAATTACTAGTAAGTGCAATCAAAAATACAAGCTACAATGAAAATACAAAGTAGAAATAGGTAGACAACGAAATATTCACATCTGATTTTGCTCCCTTTGTGACGTGGCAAGTCGTGGCCTAAAGGTTAGAGAGTCGGACTCCCAATCGAAAGGTTGTGAGTTCGAGTCCCGGGCCGGCAGGAATTGTGGGTGGGGGGAGTGCATGTACAGTTCTCTCTCCACCCTCAATACCACGACTTAGGTGCCCTTGAGCAAGGCATCGAACCCCCAACTGCTCCCCGGGCGCCGCAGCATAAATGGCTGCCCACTGCTCCGGGTGTGTGCTCACAGTGTGTGTGTGTGTGTGTTCACTGCTCTGTGTGTGTGCATTTCGGATGGGTTAAATGCAGAGCACAAATTCTGAGTATGGGTCACCATACTTGGCTGAATGTCACTTCACTTTCTTTTCACTTTTTCTTTTCACTTTCAAAGGGGTCTCATTAAAATATTACTGCCCCCTAATCTGTAAGCTTCCACCCATGGTGCCTCATTTTGTTTTCGCAAGCGACAGCGGTGTACCAGCTCTAATGCCATGGTGAAAGTTTGAGCAAAGCATATTAACTGTTCTGTCTTTGGCTGCACAGACAAGCACGGACCACTATTTACAGTCCCTGCCTTAGAGGAGACCAGAGAGCAGTGGAATTTTGATTTATTTACTGTATATTACTGCACCCACACAGATCTAAAACCTTCACAGACATAACCGACTGTTTTTGTAACTCGTGTGTTTTAATGTAAATAAAACATCCTTATGGAAAGTTATTCTATAGTTCAACAGCAGTAGATCAGATTTATGTCCATTTGCAGAGACTATGTGGCCAAGTGTAAATGTAATGAATGTTTACCAAGTTTAAAAACCCCACGAGTGATTTTTAGCAAACATACAAAATGTGTCAGTTATAATTGTTCAGCATAACTGTACATAAATGATTTGCTTGCAAATGAGGGTCTTTCACTATCTGTTTCCTGATGTGCTTCAATGACATTTACATATGAAGTTATGAAATATTTTGCTCCGATAATGCAGCTGACTCTGCTACAGTGCTATATAAATGCACACTCTTATATAATGCATTTTTTATTTGTTTGATGCATGATGATTCAGCACTTGAAAAATTAAATTCTGTCATTAGGACCCTTGATATATTTGTCTCTGATTGTTTTAGGGCTGCAACTAACGATTATTTTGATAATCGATTAATCTGTCGATTATTTTTTCGATTAATCGGTTTATGTACTTATATTTTAGTTTTTTCCATTTTTTCCCCAAGTAAATTATTAATAAATGGTCTTTATCCTTCAGCATAGATTTTTAAGAGATTTTAACCATTTTGCACTGTCATATCCTAATCAAAAATATACCTGGAGTTGTTTTATTGTGTTAGTAATCCTTTGTCGAACTCTTCTGCAATCAGAACACTGACCCATACTCTAGCAAATTTCACAAGGAGATTTAAAATAATGTTTTCACCATGGCAGTCCTTAGAGCTCCTAAAGTAGTTTAACATCCCGAACAAAGCTTATTAAGGAATCTTTCAGAACATATTTTCACGAAGAATAAGGATAAAACAGAATAAAATTGCAGTGCATTGTATTTTATTATTTACTGGGAAACAGCTTTATAGCTTATGCTGTGAAATTGTAAACAATCCTTCGAATAAAGTGCCAGTGGCATGAAACCTGAATGGAACTCACAATTTAAAGTAAAATCCATCAGAAGGTTGTCCAGAAAAAAAAATTGGACAGTCACACACAAAAAACCTGCTGTGTGAAAAAGAGCAGTGAATACTTAGAAAAAAAGTGCATTTCAAATATCTTTAAACATTTACCTCTCTCATTCAGTCATAATTAGGCTGCACGACTGAATTTTGAACTGGTAAACGACAAACTGATCACAGAACATGTTTGTAAAGCTTTAAATGTTAACTGTTAAAAAGCAATGTTATCAGCTTTTACGACTAAACATTTGCAAACAACATTGTACTGGAGAATCTGCACAAATAAAAGTCTTAGGGGCCGTTCACATATCGTGCCTAAAAACGCGTGGAAAACGCTAGGCGCGCCGCTTTCTCCTTCTTTCCAAAGCGCCCCTGAGGCGTCTGCCTTTGATAAGCAACCATGACGTGCTCTCTCCTTGAAGACGCGGAAATTTCAGCAAAGGATAAATGGATTTGCAGCTCAAAAATCGCTTGCAGTAGCTCTGCTACTAAATTTATTTCAAAATGGAAATCCATATACAACTATGATCAGCTGTTCCTTTCATCTTGACTGAGCTTTTAACGTTGTTACGGGAAAGGATGAAGCTGATTGGTTACTTCTTGTCACATGACCCGCGATGCGCTTGCAGCATTCTGAAAAGTTGAGATGTTTTTAACTCGATGCGGTGCGGTGTTGGAAATAACGAACTTGAGCGCGCAAAAGACGCGATATGTGAACGTCCCCTTAAACAGTTCAGTAGTGCAGAGTTTACAGGTTACTCTTCTTTTTTTGACGGCTCAAAGTAAAGTACTCCCAGTCTCCCACATCCCGCTAAATGCTGCAGAGACGCTGTTCGGGAAGCACGTGACATAAAACGAGGCCAGCTATTGGCTATTCGCTACTTCTCCTGCTGTACTGGCTGAGTAAAACCTCCGGTGGCTCATTACTGCCACACTTTGGTCACCGCAGATTTGAAATATGCACGAAATGAGCCGCTTACGGCAAATAAAAGTTATTTAGCAACGAATCGATGACTAAATTAGTTGACAACTATTTTAATAATCGATTGAATCGATTCGTTGTTTCAGCTCTAGATTGTTTTCAATAAACCTAAAAGGGGCGATGAATCCTGGGGGATAGAAACATTTAAGAAGCTGTGGGGAGGAGCAGTTTAGGGGCGGACTGGCCATCGGGACAACCGGGACATTTCCCGGTGGCCTGATGGTCATTCTGGCTTGCCTGCTGCCGCTGTGCAGTCGATCAGGCTGACGTGCAATAGGCTGTTATGCAACTGCGAATTAATTGACGGACTTATGAATCTAAGAATCAGGCGATCGCGGAGTGAAAATGACACCACCACATGACCAAACATCAGCGAAGCACTGCCTAATTGGCTATATCCAGAGGCAGGCTTTATCTTAGAAAATCGCTCAAAAAAATGGAACGTAAACACAAAGGAGGAGCAGAGACGGAAAAGAGAAAGGCCCTGGCCACAGACGCAGCAAGTTGCTGCAAAATCCCAGCCATGTTCGCCAGTAAGGGAGCAGGTCGGTCAGAATTACATTTATATTTACTAGTGTTGGGCGAAATGGTCATTTTTCAAATCGTCATATCGTCAGCCCGTGAGATCGACGATACACAATATTATCGAGCATGGGTGGAGCAAGAGAGAGACTCTTTGTTCTTGTCATAGCATAACTATTTGGTGTTTTAAACTGCGCAGGTGCGCGAGAGAGAGCCTATGGAGTCACCAATAATCAAACAAAAAAAATTACTTTCAAACATACTGACTGATTTAACTAACGTTAAATATAAAAATACTGTATTTAAAACAGCTAGTTCATACATAGTCGGACGCAACTGTCATATCGCACGTCCGCATCTGCGCAGGGAAGTTATCAGTCTAAATGTTCTGCAAAATCAGTCAACGGTGAAAATCAATAGCAGATTTCATTTAAAGTCCAACAGTTAAACACTAATATTGGGCATAAACGAACATTTAAATATAAAGTATTTAAAACAGGTAAGTTGATATATTTGTAGTAAAGTTGAATTGAACTGATGCATCAGTCATACAGCGCTCCAGACCGCGCGCCTCATGACAAGTCTGACGCACCTTCACAGAAACAAGAATGAGATGCATTCTGACATAACTGTGGCATTAAACTCAGTTAGTGAGGGCTCGTTTAATATATTGCACATACAGTATATAGGCCATTTAGATTACTTGTTAAAGTGCAATGAAATACCTTATATCTGCAGACGATGTACGTCTGTTTGTGGATGGAGACTTTGTAACGGCCAAAACTATGTATTTTGCATGCATCACATTATAGTGCGGTGTGCATGAAAATAATAACAAGGCGGCAGATTCAACTTATCCATAGTGGTTCTCACGTAGTCCTTCTACATCATCACCACATAGTGTGTTTTATAAGTTAAGTGATCAGTCTTTAAGAAAAGGACTACGTGAGAACCATGCACTATGGATGATAAATTCGCTCTGCCGCCTTGTTAATTATTTTGTCTTTACTTTATTTGTGACACCAAGAAAGAGTTAATCTCTCATGTATGAGAAGAGCGCGTTGCCGTAAACCAGCCATTAAATGTGTGGGACACCAACTCGTCGTTTTCTATCTCTTTCATTTCATGGATTTAATGAATTATCCGAGTCAAAGCGTTACAACTTAACCGACTACATGCTCTAATCCTCCTGCGCGTGCGAGGTGTGTGTGTGAAATGTGGGCAGTGAAATTAAGTGAAATAGCTGGTCAGTTTAAAAGCCGAATTATAATAAGCAACCTAATAAAAATAAAAATAATAGTTATTATTATTATAATCTAATACATTAATAGGAAAATGAGCCTAATATCGTCTTGATTATCGACAGAGAATTCTGTTTATGTCTATCTCTGACGATCGTTGATACACGATACTATTGTCTATCGGCACAACCCTAATATTTACTATGGTTCACTGAAAAAACCGAACCGTTCAGTTTAGCACACACTGTTCGGCACACGCTGAAACCGCTGTTCAACTTAAATCTGACAAAGCATCTGTAATATGGTTTACTATAAATAACATCTAAAACAAACAGGGTTCAGATAATATACGTTTCTGTTGATGGAAGCGCATTCTGGATTCCCAGACATTACAACATCAGCGATGAGGGGGAAAAAAAAAAAAAAACTCTACAAATCATTGACTGTTGTTCAATACTAATACGAACACTGTATCAGTGCATTCTCTTAAAGTGACAATCTTTATATTAATCGAACAGCAACAACAAAAAAATCACTCACTGCTCTTGATTAAAAAGCTTTTTTTTACTTGAATAAAGAATAATCTTTAATTTATAGTCCAAAATGCAATGCTGTTTTATATGTGATTACTTTAATTTCTGTACCTAAAAACTAATGCAAGACCTACCTAAAAAACCCTGAAAGTCAGTTTATTTTAATTTGTATCTTTACTATATTGTATTTATTTGTGCTGTTGCTTGTAGTTAGAATATTCTTAATAATATGATAATATATATATATAAAATGTATTTATTATTTATTAATTTTTTTGAAAGTATAGTTTTTCCATAAACATAGCACATACAACGGTACCGGAACCGTTACTCTAAAACCGTGAAACAAACCGAACTGTGAAAAAGTTGAACTGTTCCACCCTAATATTTACATAATCATTTGGCAGACGGACGCTTTCATTCAAAGCGACTTACAATTGATATATATATACTAGGGCTGGGACAACGCGTCGAGGTCATCGTTGACGTCGACGCAAAAATACGTCGACGCAAAATATGCGCATCGATTCGTCGACCTGTTTTTATTTCTCTAAAAAACGTTTGCAAAACGTTTACCTTATGTGCGCTGAATATACGCGATGGCCGGATCAACATTCTGTCCAACGTTATATAACCAATCCAGGGGTTTTTCTGCATTGATCTTTTTTTATTGGCGGCCTGCAAAGCCTTATTTGATCAGTGAGTGACAGTGACAGGGCGCGTACGAGAGAGAGCCCCGGTTGTGCGCACACTCACAGTCTTCAAACTACACGAGCGCTTCTTGCTCTCTCCCTCCCTTGTGCATATTAACCAAAATCATTAGACACGATAGAAAAAGGGCGGAACGCCAAAGTTTCACGTGGAGCATTCGGAGATTTTTTTTCTCCATGACAGGCTGCTGGCTCCCACTGTTAATTTTTTTTTTTTTTGTGAAAGCACTCTCTGTATTAGCTTAAAGCCCTCAAGTTTACATTTACATACTGTATTCTTTCAATTGCTCTAAACAAGTATTTTGGGTGACCTTTTGTATTGAATGCTAGACATCAAGTTGTTGTTATTTTCATCTGAAAGAACTTATTTTTTTCAGTAAGCTAGGCCCTATGTGTTCAGTAAGCTTGTTTCAGTAAGCTATGTGTTTTCAAGGTTTCAAGGTTTTATTGAATGCTGTCTCTATATAAGTGCCATAATGTAGCCTATATAATGAAAAAAAATTTGAAGATTGTTATGAAAATGAAAAAAATAAAAATAAAAATCTGACATGAAAATCTGTCTATGAAAACATGAACACATGAACACATGATTAGGACAGGTTAGATTATGATGAAGCAATGTTATTAATAAAGGAACAAGATCTGCCTGAGGTGAAGAGTACTATACCAATAAACGGAAGCTAATTCTATGACACATCCTATGATAAATCAGATAACTGAGATACATATCAGACGTAACATTACAACTTGTATGAGCACAATAGGATGCTAAGTTTATGCGTGGTTCACACCGGACGCCGAAGCGACGCGGAACGGAAAATCGCGCGCGGTCCGGCGCCTGCCTGCCTTCTTTTTAACGACACCATAGGTTAACATGGGCGCCGAAAGGAAGCGGCCTCAGTTCCGCACCGCTTCCGCGTCGCTTCGGCGTCCGGTGTGAACCACACAGAGAGAGAGAGAGCGCGCGCGCCAGCCTGATGCGTTTTCATGACAGCGCGCTGAAAGATGGGCAAGGACAGATTTTACTATAGATTCCTATAAAGTTCTCATTATAAATGTATGGCAGATTTGTGCTATATTTTCATCTACGTTATTAAGTGTAATAGTTGTAATTAAGTTTTATTTTTAAGTTAAGTTTTATTTTCCATAAACCAGCTGCGCGTTTTCGAAGCCATATGAATTGCATTTTATGCACACAAATTAATTTTTTTTATGTATTCTAATATTTAATTAATATTTTGTATTCCATTTGCACTTTCTGATCAACCAAAATATTACTTAACAGGATGGAAATCACTGATTATTGCTAAATAATTGAATAAGATTTAAAATATATTTAAGATAAAAACTATGACAAACAAATAATTTTGATTTTCGTCATCTCTACGAATATGTTTAATGTAATTAGGCTACAAATATATCCAGTGCATTTTTATTTTATAAAGACCATTTCATTAGTTGTCTGTGATTTAAAAATTAACACACAAAGATAATTTTCTTTTTTTTTGCAACTTTATTCAACTGCATTTTTTTTAACAAAACATTGTCTTCCAGTATAACTTTAGCAGCATATTTTGATCCAGCGGTGAAACGTAGTTTTTAAAAGATAAAGAAAAAAGTTCACCAAGTTTAACCAAACAACTATTATAAGGTATAAACAGAGACCAAATAGCCTAGATATTTTAACTATGGCTAAAACTCAAAACTAAAATAATAATTATTTTTAAAAAATGGATATTATATTTACTAGACCCGTGAAACATTCAAATGTCTATTCAAACGATAAGGCGGTCTACGTGCTCCGATGAGAGCGGAGTGCGCAGCCTGTTCACATTTAGTGGAATAAATTCGCTCCGCTGGAACAGATGTTGCAGGAACAGCCAGGTACCACTGGACAAGTAAACATTCTCTGTCCTTGAAACTAATGGGCAGCAAATCTTTCACCACCATTTCAGAGAATAGCTTTGTCGTCTTCTCGGTTCTGCCTGCTCTGCATCTAGGTCTTACGGCAAGTGATTCAATGCTCGTCTGAGTTGCCTCTCTGTTATCGCCAGATATTTTATGTACACATTTTAGATGATAGCGCATTGTATTTGTTGTAGATTTGTGTGACAGCTTGGCGCTACACAGCTTACCCTGAACTGTATTTTCATCGTTCTTCTCAAAGGGAAGCCAGCTATCACTACGTGACTTTGAGGCCATGATTATCTGTCTTCTTACGTCTTTTGAGGCATCAAGTGGGAAGCTAACCAATCAGAGATCAGGGCGCCGCCCAACGTGCTGCCATAACCAATCAAAAAAAATAAAAATAAATATAATTTCGATCATCGTTTACGTGATCGATCATCGCTGTCGCGGTCGAGTACTCGAGTACTCGATCACTGTTGCACATCCCTAATGTAGCCTAGTGTACAATGCTTATTTATTTTGAAGGTGATGAAGGAAGCAACAGTAGCACTAGTGCTGCAAGTGCTTCTGCTGTTGAACAAGAGAGGGTGGACAGTTCAGCTTTTGAGTCAGAGCAGGAACCTTCAGGTAAAGTTTAAGCTATAAGCAAAACTAAACATGCTGGCTATACTCTTAGAACAATATGTGCTTTTATGATTTATAAGGTCATCAGTAGTAGGACTGTGATCATTGGAACATACAATTGATGGCTGCATAATTAATATAGATTATTGAAAGTGCTTATTTGCATAGAAAATCAATGTGCAGAGTGAGAGAGAGGGGGATTAAGGAAAGATGATAGAGACAGTGTATGCCTTGATACTTTGATTTATGTTTTAAGTGTAACCCAATTCAAACAACTGAAAGAGCCAAAGAGTTTAGCAGTCTGGTGGACACATGAATTGGGTGGTGGTGACTGCAAGGAACAGAGGTGGCCTGGGGTGGAGCCAAATTCCCGGCCTGATTTACTGTCCCAGTCCGCCACTGGAGCAGTGTAACTGTAGGACTTATTTCCTGGTTTCATTCTGAAAGGGCGTTTATTGTGAGTATGTAAATGAGGTGACTTTTGTTTCTCCATTCTTTGTTTAGCTCACAGGAAGCATTTAAAACTGCATGGCTGCCTGTAGTGGGAAATCTACTCAAACTCCGATAAAAGTTTGTCTAGTTCACATATTTACACATGTTTGAGGGGACTTGCCTGTTTAAATAGCTGTTATTCAGCATTAACTTACTAGGTTTACATTGAAATTTAATGAATTAAATGGTTAAATATTTTGTAATCTGTCTCTATATGTTTGTATCTGAGGGGATACGTCGCCATTTTAGGGGTATAAATTAGGGATGCCCAGATACCGCTTTTTCCAGTACTCGCCCAATACCGATACTTTTATTTTTGGTACTTGCCGATACAGAGTACCGATATTTTTATTGCATTTGTAAAAAGAATTTATGGGTAGAGAAAACAAAATAGCATGGATAATGTTAGCTCGTTAACTTCATTTATTAAGTAGATACAGTCAAACCAAAATTTATTCAGAACACATCTTTAACATTACACATTATCACATTTTAATCTCTATAGTTTAGAATATGTTAATAAAATATCAAAAGAACTCAGAGATAAACTGTGTGAGAACAACAACTTTGATAGAATGTTATGAAATGGATAACAGACTAACAGACAGCTGTTAGTATGACAATATTTTCACATCTATCAATACTTAGTCAGGTAAACCTTAGCCTTAATGACTGCCTGTAATCTCCTGGCCATGCTGTCATCCAGGTTCATGCAGACTTGGTCTGAAAATGTTTTTGTCCCAAATTTGTTTTACTGGTAGTCCAATGTTTTAAGATTTTTTGGGGTATAATTTGTCACAGTTTACTTTATTGTTTTAACCTTACTTACATAAATAAACTATAGTGTCTTACACCCACTAGTAAAAAATATAAAAAATTATATCTGGTCTCTGAATAATTTTTGGTTTGACTGTATATCCTTCGGTTATTTTCACACTTAATTATGCCCATTAAAA
This sequence comes from Carassius carassius, assembly GCF_963082965.1. Taxonomy (NCBI): domain Eukaryota; kingdom Metazoa; phylum Chordata; class Actinopteri; order Cypriniformes; family Cyprinidae; genus Carassius; species Carassius carassius. Next base: position 24,602,933 of record NC_081774.1, read on the forward strand.
TGTATTTTACAAGTTTTTGCTCTATGGTTCATCATCTGTAATTTAATAGCATTAGAGCTGCTCCATTGCAGTGACTTATTTCTGTAATGACGCGCTTTGCTGTGGAACCACTCATTATAAATCTGTGATATTTTTCACAAATAGAAGTTGCGTTTTTCGTTTTTGTTTTTATCTGAAGCATGCTGCGATTTATATTCCACACAACACGTGCATGTATTGGTACTGTTGCAGTACCAAGTACCTCTGAGTGGCGCCGATACAGGATGGCTGCCTCCGTGACGTGCTCTGCAGTTGTTTTTGTGTTTTTGTTAGTTTGTCCTGTCTTTAGTTATATTCCTGCAATCAGTTTCACCAGGGATGAATTGCTGGATATTCGGCAACACACATCTCCCGATATTTCACCGGTTTTCGACTATTCTGATGTTTTGCTGGACATTCTTGTCGGCGGAGCGGCTGCCCTGATCACACGCTTCAAGAGGACGCGCAGGCGGGGAAAGCGAGCGGGAGCGCTCGTGAGACTCAGAAAACGCGGATTTCGAACGCCGTTGCCTAGCATCCATCTGGCAAATCTCCGCTCTCTACCCAACAAAACGGACGAACTGCTTCTGCTCTCTCGGACAAATAAAGATTTCTCCCACTCTGCTGCTCTGTGTTTCACGGAAACTTGGCTGAATGACGCCATACCGGACAGCGCGCTCCATCTGCCGGACTTTCAGCTGTTTAGAGCGGATCGCGACGCAGAATCAACGGGGAAATCGCGCGGCGGCGGGACATGCTTTTACATCAATGAACGGTGGTGTACAGATGTAACTGTGTTAAAGAAGACGTGCTGCTCAAATCTCGAAACGCTCTTCATTAACTGCAAGCCGTTCTATTCGCCGCGGGAGTTTCATTCGTTCATTCTGGTTAGTGTTTACATCCCTCCTCAAGCGCACGTGAGCTCAGCTTTACAGAAACTCGCTGAGCAGATCACAGAGACAGAACAACAACACCCAGACTCTGTTTTAATCATTCTTGGGGACTTTAATAAAGCCAATCTCTCCCGTGAACTGCCAAAATACAGACAGCATGTTACTTGTCCCACAAGAGACAGTAATATATTGGATCACTGTTACACAACAATAAAGGATGCATTTCACTCTGTTCCACGAGCAGCTTTGGGACGTTCTGATCACCTTCTGGTTCATCTTATACCGACCTACAGGCAGAAACTAAAATCAGCTAAACCTGTATTAAGGACTGTAAAAAGATGGACTAATGAAGCAGAGCAGGATTTACAATCTTGTTTTGACCTCACTGATTGGAGTGTTTTTGAAGCTGCTGCCACCGATCTGGACGAACTCACAGAGACCGTAACATCATATATCAGTTTCTGTGAGGATATGTGTATTCCTACCAAGACTCAACTAAATTACAACAATGACAAACCGTGGTTCACTTCAAAACTCAGACAGCTCCGTCAGGCCAAAGAAGATGCTTACGTGAAGGGGGACAATGTCTTGTATAAACAGGCTAAATACACACTGGAAAAGGAGATCAAAGTGGCAAAGAGGAATTATTCTGAAAAAATAAGGACTCAGTTCACTTCGAACGACTCCGCATCAGTGTGGAAAAGCCTAAAGAAGATCACCAATTACAAGACACCACCCCCCAGCACTGTGGAAAATCAACGACTGGCAGACGATCTGAACGAGTTTTACTGCAGGTTTGAAAGAACACCCATCACCTGCCCTGAACACCTCTCCACACAACCGTTCACACCAATAACAACTCCTGCAACCAACCCTGAATGCCTCTCCAAACAAACGTTCACACCATTCACAGCTCCTGCAACCAACCCTGAATGCCTCTCCACACAACCGTTCACACCATTAACAGCTCCTGCAACCCATCCTGATCACCTCTCCAATCAACCGCTCTCACCATTCACAACTCCTGCAACCAACCCTGAATGCCTCTCCAAACAACTGTTCACACCACTCACAACTCCTGCAACCCACCCTGAACACCTCTCCAATCAAGCGCTCTCACCATTCACACCTCCTGCATCCCCCCTCTCCCCCACACCTGCAATACAGATCAGCGAGGATGCGGTGCGCCAGGTCTTCAGGAAGCAGAAAAGGAAAAAAGCACCAGGCCCAGATTGTGTTACACCAGCCTGTCTAAAATCCTGTGCTGACCAGCTGGCCCCCATCTTCACAAAGATCTTCAACAGATCGCTGGAGCTGTGCGAAGTCCCTTCATGCTTCAAACGCTCCACCATCATCCCCATCCCAAAGAAATCCAAAATTACAGGACTAAATGACTACAGGCCTGTGGCTCTAACGTCTGTAGTCATGAAGTCATTTGAAAAACTGGTGCTGGCCCACCTGAAGGACATCACTGGACCCTTGCTGGATCCTCTTCAGTTTGCCTACAGAGCAAACAGGTCTGTGGACGATGCAGTAAACATCGGACTGCATTATGTTCTGCAACACCTAGACAGACCGGGGACCTATGTGAGGATCCTGTTTGTGGACTTCAGCTCTGCCTTCAACACGATCATCCCAAACCTCCTCCTGCCCAAACTAACTCAGCTCTCCGTGCCCACCTCCGTCTGTCAGTGGATCAACAGCTTCCTGACAGACAGGCAGCAGCTAGTGAGGCTGGGAAAATACACATCCAGCACCCGTACAATCAGCACCGGTGCTCCCCAGGGCTGTGTTCTCTCCCCACTGCTCTTCTCCCTGTACACTAATGACTGCACATCTAAGGACCCCTCTGTCAAGCTCCTGAAGTTTGCAGATGACACCACACTCATCGGCCTCATTCAGGACAGTGACGAGTCTGCTTACAGACAGGAGGTTAAAGAGCTGGCTGTCTGGTGCAGTCTCAACAACCTGGAGCTTAACACGCTCAAAACAGTGGAGATGATCGTGGACTTCAGGAGAAACCCCCCTGCACTCCCCCCACTCACCATCATGAACAGCACTGTGACTGCAGTGGAGTCATTCAGGTTCCTGGGCACCACTATCTCTCAGGACCTGAAGTGGGACATTCACATTGACTCCATTGTGAAAAAGGCCCAGCAGAGGTTGTACTTCCTTCGCCAGCTGAGGAAGTTTAACCTGCCACAGGATCTGCTGAAACAGTTCTACTCCACCATCATCGAATCCATCCTCTGCACTTCAGTAACTGTCTGGTTCAGCTCAGCTTCTAAATCGGACCTCAGAAGACTACAGAGGGTAGTCCGGACTGCTGAGCGAATTATCGGTACAACCCTCCCATCTATTCAAGAACTGTACTTATCCAGAGTGAGCAAAAGGGCTGTTAAAATCACTCTGGACCCCTCACATCCAGCACACTCCCTCTTTGAACTGTTGCCATCTGGTCGACGCTACAGAGCACTGAGCACCAGAACGACCAGACACAGGAACAGTTTCTTCCCTCAGGCAATCCATCTTATGAACAGCTGATAATAACTGTGGGACACACTACACTATTTATATTTATATACACTACACTTTTTATCCAACACACATACTTAGCGTACACGTAAATCTTTTGCACATAATATACATGTACATACATGGAACACACTATACTACTTATATTTATATTTATATACACATACACTTATTTATCCAAACACACATACTTAGCGTACAGTTACAATTTTTCCACATAATATACATGTACATACATAAATGCTCTTTTTAATATACCTGCCATACATTGTCACTTTGTATATTGTCAATCCTTACCCACCTATTTGTATTTTTTTGTATTTTTTATTCCTTATTGTGTTTTTTGTTCTGTCGCTGTTATGTTGCACTGCGGAGCTCTGTCACGAAAACAAATTCCTCGTATGTGTGAACATACCTGGCAATAAAGCTCATTCTGATTCTGATTCTGATTCTGATTCAGAACGAGAGGGACAGTAGTAACATACTGCCGAGTGCATTACACACAAGCTGCTAGATTCACTTTCGCCAGAAAGTCATGTATGCCTAAGGTTAAAAATAAATTTTTTATAGTAAATGCCCCTATAAATTGTCTTTTTGATGATTTAGTTTTAATCCATATGCGTGTGCTAATAAAATAAAAGTGAATGAAAAAGTGAGTGAATAAAAAAAAACCACAACAGAAGTGCGCGAGTGTTCTCTCTCTCTCTCTCTCTCTCATTCACACACACACACACACACACACACACACACACACACACACAAACAACAGAAGTGCGCGAGCGTTCTCTCTCTCTCTCTCTCTCTCTCTCTCTCTCTCTCTCTCTCTCTCACTCACACACACACACACACACACACACAACAGAAGTGTGCGAGTGTTCTCTCTCTCTCCTTCCCTCCCTACCATTAAAGGGTTGGTTCACCCAAAAATGAAAATTCTGTCATTAATAACTCCAAACCAAGACCTCCATTTATCTTCGGAACACAGTTTAAGATATTTTAGATTTAGTCCGAGAGCTATCAGTCCCTCCATTGAAACTGTGTGTATGGTATACTGTCCATGTCCAGAAAGGTAAGAAAAACATCATCAAAGTAGTCCATGTGACATCAGAGGGTCAGTTAGAATATTTTGAAGCATCGAAAATACATTTTGGTCCAAAAATAGCAAAAACTATGACTTTATTCAGCATTGTCTTCTCTTCCGTGTCTGTTGTGAGAGAGTTCAAAACAAAGCAGTTTGTCATATCTGGTTCGCGAACGAATCATTCGATGTAACCGGATCTTTTTGAACCAGTTCACCAAATCGAACTGAATCATTTTAAACGGTTCGCGTCTCCAATACGCATTAATCCACAAATGCCTTAAGCTGTTAACTTTGTTAATGTGGCTAACACTCCCTCTGAGTTCAAACAAACCAATATCCCGGAGTAATTCATTTACTCAAACAGTACACTGACTGAACTGCTGTGAAGAGTCAACTGAGGATGAACACCGAGGCGAGCCAGATAATGACTCGTTCACGAGTCAAGAACCGTTTCTGTCAGACGTGTCCGATTCGAGAACTGATGAACTGATGATACTGCTCATGTGTGATTCAGACCGACACACAGAGTGTCTGAACCGAACTGATTCTTTTGGTGATTGATTCTGAACTGATTGTGTTCCTGTAGCTCAATTGGTAGAGCACTGCGTTATTAAGCGCAAGGTTGGGGGTTCGATTTCCCGGGAACACATGATGTGTAAAAATTGATAGTCTGAATGCACTGTAAGTCGCTTTGGATAAAAGCATCTGCTAAATGCATAAATTAAATTTTTCATTTAATTTTAATTTAACTGATTCTGTGCTAATGTTATGAGTATGGGTAAACTGAAGGCTTAAATGAAGGGCAATCATCGCCAATGACGGCATTACGTCGAGCGCAAAAGAACCGGTGAACCGTTTTCTTCAACCGGTTTATTGAATCGAACTGTCCAAAAGAACTACTGGTGATCCGAAAACCGATGCAACCGGTTCTTGACTTGTGAACGATTCATTATCTGGCTCGGCTCGGTGTTCATCTTCAGTTCTCTCTGTACAGCAGTTCAGTCAGTGTACTGTTTGAGTACATGAATTACTCCGGGATATTGGTTTGTTTGAACTCAGAGGGAGTGTCAGCCACAGTAAAAAAGTTAACAGCTTAAGTCATTTGTGGATTAATGCGTATTGGATACGTGAACCGTTTAAAACGATTCAGTTCGATTTGTTGAACTGGTTCAAAAAGATCCGGTTACATCGAATGATTCGTTCGCGAACCGGATATGACAAACTGCTTTGTTTTGTCGTAGTTTTTGCTATTTTTAGACCAAAATGTATTTTCGATGCTTCAAAATATTCGAACTGACCCTCTGATGTCACATGGACTACTTTGATGATATTTTTCTTACCTTTCTGGACATGGACAGTATACCATACACACAGTTTCAATGGACGGACTGAGAGCTCTCGGGACTAAATCTAAAATATCTTAAACTCTGTTCCGAAGATAAATGGAGGTCTTACTGGTTTGGAACGACATGAGGGGGAGTTATTAATAACAGAATTTTCATTTTTGGGTGAACTAACGCTTTAAGTAACTTGTGCATTGTTTTACTTGTTTTTGACCTATCCGAGCGAACTACAAAATTTCCAGTGATGAAATGTATGTTCACTCGACAAGCTCGCGCATCTCCGCCGCAGCGCCTTCAATCCACTCAGCGTGCTTTATCAGCTCGTGCATGTCAGCTGTACATGCGTTAATACTGAATGTTTAACATTATATTTATTGCATAGATATCCTACATAGAAAACCTTAATCTAATAACTCCATTCTGCTGTCTGTTGTTCTGTTGTCTGTGTTTCTTTGTCTGAATATGCCACTTATCACATGCCGTGTGGTATCGGGGCATTTTAACGAGTACGAGTACAGGAGCTCATTATCAGTATCGGTGCATTCCTAGTATAAATCAAGATATAAAAACATATATATAGACTGATTTTGTGGCTTGTGCTTTAGAAAATCGAATCTTTTTAAAATCTAGACAAAACGCATATCGTTGGAAAGTGTTCCATATATGTCAGTGTTCCATATTTGGAGACTGTTTTGTAATAGAAGTGATACTGTGACAGAAAATGATTGATTTGTGACAGAAAACTGCATCAGAAAAAATCTGTAGAGTTGGAGTGTCACAGGAATCACAATTGTTGTGATATCAACTTAAAATTTGGAGCACAACTTGGTTAGACATATGGCTTTGATTTCAGATTAATTTTATATAAAATAAAATAAAAATAGTAGGCTATACAACATTATCTTTACTGTAAACTTAAACTTTTATAACTTTTTTTTATTCTGTCTTATTTTAAAATATTTTCATATCAATAATCTGCTATGTGTCGTCTTTAAAAAGAGATCAACCTTAGTATTCCAAAGTGTTCAGGAATTAAAACCTATTGTAACAAGCATTGATAAATGTGTGAATTTATTTATTAAATTATTTATTTTCAAAGGGTTGATGTATCCTGTGGGATACAAACATTGAAATCAAATATAAAAGTCTAGTTTTGAAAAAATAGATTTTTTTTTCAGATATTGTATTATGTATGTTCCAATAAGATGGAAAATATCAATACATTAATTTCCTGATGTCTCTTTATGGTTTTGCCCTTTTTAGGGATAAGATAGCATTGTTTGTTCTTATTTTTCACCCCTACTTTTGGGCAGGTTGGTTGCAAATTTCAAGCTGCTCTTGACATCTTGTGTTCTACCATTCTTTTTTTTCCCCCTAACACTAAAGAGTTGTCGCATAACCAGCAGTTACCTGCTATCAGATGTCACTACATGTTATACACATGCTTTGGAATAATGTCAGTCACTGGCACACAAATAGAAATGTCAGTTTGAAATTTCAATTTCCAGGTAGTCAGAGTCAGGAAAAAAAAACCTGTGATCACTTGTATGATTTTTCAAAAACCAAACAAACATTCAAACAAATCAAAAAAGTATTTTCAATAAGGTGAAATGAAGGCTCTTATATTTCACCTGAGTAAATCTGGTCTTTATCTTTCAGTAAACCGACTCCGTATTTGTTTTCCTTTTGTTGTTGTTTTATTTTGGGAGTAGTTGCATGACTGAGAGGTCAGTCAGATTCTGTGACAACCTCTAGCTTCTCTGGGGCTTACAGGGGAACTGACAAGTGAAGGAACAGCGATTAATCTCAAGAAATAAATCCTGGATTAGTTTAGCCAACCTGAACTTTTGTGTCTGTGGGACAAATTTTTTTTTTTATTTCTGGCCAAAGTTGGAATATGCAGCTTCTGCATTACTTGTGTCACAGCATTTTTTCAAACACTCTTTACAAATGCCCCTTTTGTGTTTCATTGGTCTATAAAAAGTACAGATATGTCTTGACAGGTAAAAGTAGGCATCTTTTTTTGCTTGCGATTTTGGCTTGCACTTCTGTAATGGTATCTGAATTTCTTTTTCAACATTAGCTAAACACCCTCTGGCTTAGCCTGGACAGTAGCCATGCACCAAACTCTCCCTTTTGGGTGTGTGGAGGTATGTACATACATATGTTGACAGGTGGTTACAGGGCATTCTGTCATTGCATTCGGACCGAACAGTGGGTAAATATTTTAAGGTCCTGAGATTTGCACAGTATTGCAATCCATTGCTATACAGACCAGTATAACAAAAATGTTTATAAAAAGCATTACATACCCTAACATTACATAAAATATTCTAGATTTAAATTATTAATGCTCACTAGTGGGAGCCTAGTTACAAGCCTGCAGTGGTTTTTCAGAGGGGCTGTGAAGTCACTGGTCACAGTATTTCAAAGGGAAACCAGAGATGAGGAAATCACCCCCTCCAGTGTGCATTATAAAAATATTTATTCTCATTGCTGTGTAGGTTCATGTGATCCCGCAGGTATTTTCAGACCTGTTACCCAATCTCTGACATGCATAGAAGAGCTATATCCCTATGCTATTTTCTCCCTCGGCCGAGTGTCGAGCAGCATGGCTAACCACAGCACGCCATTCTTTCAAACAGTCGTTTCCCCTCTACTTGTGGAAGAGACTAGTTCCCTAATTTATTTTAAACTGCACATGTGCCTTATGTGTGGATTGCAACAGATTTTTTTTTTTTTTTAAGTGGTGTGAGCTTCTGTCTTATCTGCCATGCACATACATAAATATGCATGTTTACTTATGACTTGGTGCTGGCTTTCAAATACGTGCTATAAATGTTCATAATAAAAAGTTCCTGTAGGGTCCATCTGTTGTTTTTGTTGAAAGCATACTTGCCTAACCCTTGCATCATTGTTTATAACCTGATGAATGTTGTAACAGCTGTGAATGACCTTTAAATCTCCCATGACCTCTAGCTTCAGTCGACACTCTTGTTTGTAATCTTTTGTTTGTAATCTTTAAACTGATGTTCACTGTAAAATGTGTATTTATAGATTCATGTCACTGGCTACTAAATAACATCAGTAAAGAGACCCTGACCATTAATAAACAAGCATTCACAAGACTTTAATCTGCACAATAACTGTGCCTTTTAATGACCTTCAAAACACTTCTATCCATCTATTTATCTTGCAAATACAGTGCCCCACTAAAAGACATTTGGACACTTAAGACACAATTAAAAATGTAAGAAAGTTTTTTTGGCCATTTTCCGGTTGTCAAACGTTAGTGAAACATCCATAGTTATTGTGATAAACTACACCTGTGGCTGCTGCGCCCTGTATGAACTTGAACGGAAATGACTCCATGGATCCACTAAAAGAATTACAGTGTTGCTGATTGTTTATAATTAATGGCAAAAATGACTTTATGAAATTAAATTGTGTATGCATTGAAAGTATTACATTTACATGTGGCCTACATATTTTGTGGGGCCACTGTATCTTGCTTATCCTTTTCTTTTTAGTAAGCCCACTCAGATATTGGTATTACTGAAAATAATTCAATAAATCTTTTCTTTTAACAGATATCCAGGAATTTTATGAAGTGACCTTATTGGATAATCAGCGATGTGGGGAATCAGTGAAAGTGCCCGATGCAATACCCCCAGTGAACCTGTGGGATTTCTCCAGCATTCAAAGCACAACGGTGACTTCAGACACCCTGCCCAGCCTTAGCACCAGCATAGAGGTAAGTGTGCTTTAATTTCTAATCTTCTTAATTGGATTACTGAATATAGCTCTGATTTTTTTTTTAGGTATATTGCCGCCGTGTTTAAAACTTTGTATGTCATTCAAAGTCTGCAAACACATTTATAGCATCTCACAAACATTTTTTTAAAGAAATTTAGAAAATGGCATTCTGCTTGTTTTTCACAAATCATGCCACAACATGGTCATTTAATTATATAGGATTCAGATTACAAAGGGACAACCAAACATGGGTGACTGTTGATTGACATGTTTATTGGGAATTTATGGCAGTCTTAATCTTCATTTGTAACTGTTCTGAATGGGGAAAGTGCATATGCTTTTACAGTCACACCCTTTATGTAATCATCAGTCAGGCTTTCTGAGAATTTGACATCCTGCTTTGCATGATATCACAGCCATCATTGATACTAAAATTTACTGTAATCCATCTTAAAAGGGTCTGCTTGAAATCGTGTACAGAATGACACTTTCACAGAAATTGTCAGAAAAGACACTCTGTCGTCTTGGATTCAGGGAGAGCAAATTGGTCTCAGTAGCTGTGCATGACGTGGTTGAAAACAAATACGACGAATGAGTCTTTACGCTCCCTGGCTCTATCTGCAGTCTCTGTGCATGCTGTTTGTGCACTTGAATACTTTAGTAGCACATGTTCTCTTTCCCTGATGCAGAGGAACGGAATACTGTACTTATGCAGAATATCCTGAAAGAAAGAAATCTTCAGTCATTAAATGACCTCTTGAAAGAATAACAAGATAGATAAGTTGGTACAGAATTGTGACTAAACTGAACAAGCAGTAAAAAATATATATTTTTAAATGTAGGAGTGGATGTAAGAAGACCTTCAGACTTTTGCTGCTTGATGTTTGTTTAAAGTGTCATGAAAACTATTTCAGCACTGGTCATTTCTCACCACAGTTATGAAAAATGTGGAAAACAGTGGACGTGGTAAGCTGCGAATGGGAGAGGAGAAGACAACAAAATAGTTGACTCTTCCTGTCAGTTTTATTTTGCTTTGAGTTAAGTGTAAAAGTTACTTACAAATGCATAATGCACACAACAAAATGAACAAACTTTTTATACATAGTTTTGTAAGTTCTCAATTCATTACGCTCCAATAATTTTAGATCTGTAAATTAATTGGTAAATGGCAAAAATCACAATTTTTTTGTTTTTAAGAAACTTTCTAGCCATAAATTTATACTATTAGCCATAAATTTATATTATTTATATTCCAAAAATCTTTCAAGTGTCATTCCACCACAAAATGCTTTGAAAAACAGTAATGACAAAATTACTGACAGTGAGAAATACACAGGACCAAAAGTGCTCATAGATGACTCCTGTATGACTGAATGTTTGAAATTTTAGTTTACTTGCTGGACAAATAAGCTTTGGAATTCTAAGGTAACTCCAGACATTTTGCAGTTTATATTCTTAATTCTTACTAAAGTTTACTAAACGTTTTGCCCTACTATGTTGTCGAACATAATTGTGAACAAACTAAATAGATAAAAAAATTAACTAACATGCCTTTTAAGATTGCTAAAATTAATCGCTTGTATTAATGAAATTGATTTTGGATAGTGACTTGACAGACCACTATCTTTCTAGTGTCTTGCAACTGTAAAAAAAAAAGCTGTTGTTTTCAGATGAATTATAAATAATAAAATTCCGGTACAAATGTAAAACAGCTTTACAGAACAACCTGTATATATTTACAGCTTAAAAATGTACAATGAAATAATTTATAACCTCACTGCTACTAAACTTTGTAGCTTTTTTGATGTTTTGTACCTTTAACATATACTGACAACCACCATAGGAACACAGTTGGTGAAGGGAAAGCCATGTGAAGAATCAAAGTTCATCACAAGTAGCTTTTAAATAAATACTAATATAGAAAGAAGGTGCACAGTGTCATTCACACCAATACAAAACAATGTCATAGTAAAGCCACGGTCATGCTAGACTTTGGGCACTTTCTACTGACACCACAACAGTCTTAATATGAAGTGTCACTCTGTGTCCTTTTAAAAATCATAATTCAACATTATAGTACATCCAAAACGTAAAAATATGCAATCTTTCTATCAAGCTATCAGTCACTTTAGAATTTTACTTTTCCATTTCTGCAAACTAAATTGATTATGAATTATGTTCCGTTTCTTATACAGACCAGTCTCTTCATAAGACCTTAATATACATCATATGAGCCATAGGTTTTAATGTTGTGTTCCATGATACAAATATACAAATACAAATATGGGCATCCGCTGACTTGCATTTTATGATTCACCAAGGACCATGGTTTCAGCTAAAAATATTTCTTACTGTTTTACTGAAGAAAAAAAAAGTCACGTTTATCTTGGATGGCCTGCCGGTTAATAGATAACAACTAATATTCATTTTCTGGTCAACTATCCATTTAACACACAACATAAAATAATGCAATAAACATGAATTTTATAACATAATATGAAACACAGAACCCTAATGTACATAACTGATAAGAAGAAGTTAAACTAACGAGGAATATTCATTTAATTGAAAAATATAAATTATGAAGTGTCTCACAGGGAATTCTGTTAACATTTTTTTTCATTGTAAATTGTAGGATACACTTCTCTTTTTACTTCCAAAAGCTGAACATACAGCAGTATTTTTCTTTCATCTTATATGAAAACATTCAAACCGCAGTTAGACTTCGATGTGTGAAACATATTGATGTAATATGTATGTTTGTAGCTGTTTTTTTTGTAAAGGCAGTTGTCACAATACCACCACCTGCCTGCAGTGGGATGACATGTACAACATGAACAGCCACTTTTAAATATATTTATAAAAGAACAGCATATTCTTTTTTTAGCAGAGCATCATTGGCTCCACACATTAGCTTAGTCTGAAAAAGGAGCTTTACTGATTGACTAATATTCCACTGACAACAGTATAACATTTCCAGAATGACCCGTGTCAAAAGACAAAATGTATATTTTCTGAGGATGAGTTAGTCAGTAAACTGGTCTGATTCTATAAACTGGTACACCTTTATATCACTACAGCTTGGAAATCTTAGCCCTAAAGAGTTGACTTGGAATGGTCTGTCATATCCATTAATGCAATAATCACTTATTCAGGTTTATTTTCATTTTTCTTCCACTTTAATTTGCAGTACTACTCTCTAATATTTTGTTTTATACAAACAAAATATTAGTTGCTGCTTTTTTCAGGCTTTTGAACTTTATACTAGTGGATGGAATATAAGTCATTTTAAATAAAATTGCCTAACTTGCCCCTCTGCTGTGTATTTCAATGTCCTTTTTCTTTTCCCTCTTGTTTCTTTCTGTAAAAAAAATGGCTACCCTCAGGACTCTCCCCTCCTAAATGAAATCCTTCATGTGCTCGCTAAAGCGAAATCCTCACCCAGTGAGCTGGACCAAGTAAGTATCATACCGGCACAAGTCTGGTGGGTTGGGCATCCCCCATGGCCGCATGTCTGGGCCGCTCATTTCCTCCTACCCTATTCCCGAAGCCTCGTCGATGGGGTTTACTCCAAGAACAGAGGGACTCGTGTGTCATTGAGTTCATTCATTTAGGCTCGCTTTATGGGTCTGCCATGGACAAATGTCACAACATTATCAATGGGAAATTTTTTGGTGGCCAAAAGCTGTGGGTGGCATTTTCACAATTTTGAAATGCAAAATGTGATAGCCAGTTGAATTCTTAATCTTTAAAATGTGACATTTCTTTCTAAAATATAATCAACCTGATACAGCTGATAACTTTTTATAATTTGTGGGATTGGATTTAAAAATATTTTTGTAGAAAATTGTGAAAATGTCAGTTTGGTGTTTTGGTTTCAAAATCTCCTGTTACCAATGTGTTTTTATATCTCTGTTTTTTATACCGAAACTTTTGCCTTATGTGTAGAATGATTATACCTTGATGTTTATACTTTGTCTATTTCACTACTAACCCAAACTGTGATTACACATTTCTAATAATTAACATTGCAAAGTTTTTTATATTTTTTTAACTGTACTTTGTCTTCTATTCAACAGCATAAAGTTATTGCTAAAAAATAGTAGTAAACGCTAATATAGCTTAGCTTTTTAAGTATGTTTACAAACCCACAAGGAATTTGTCTTTGGAGAAGGGAGATTCAACGTATACAGAATTTAAGTGATTATATGAAATAAAATCTAGCACTAATAAATAAAAAATAAGACAGACAATAAAAAGTCATGGAATGGTAATTGCAAATGAAAATGGAAATACAATATTATTTTTATGGTCTCTCATGTACCCCATATCTCCCATCAAATGTTATTATGCAGAAGTTCATGATCCAAAGTTGAAATTGTGAAAAGGTTCATTATGGGAAAACCCAGGTCACAGGAGATTGTTGGCCACCACCCAATAATGATGCACAGCATTGAGGAGTATCAGACTTTACCATGAATGTATCTATTATTTTAACTCCTAAAGCTCTGCTAGTTTCTCCTGTCTCAACAGAAAAAAAATTAGCTTGTGTTGTTATTGCTTTATTGACTGCTGTATCTCCACTGATTACTAGGCATTGTAATTACGTTTTTGATTACATGTAATTGTTTATTACTAAGCTAGACAAGTGATATTTTATAATAGACCAGTGAGCTTGACTAAAGATGGCTAAACTGCTTGAAAATAAATTTTTTGAAATATATATTATCACTCATCAATTATGCCACAGGTTTGTATGTCGGTTGGGCCATGTGTTCTAGAAACTATCACGTCAAGGGCTGGGTGTGTGGCTTGAATATTGTGAAAGGAGTATTCGGTCTCTGCAGAACAAAAAGACATTTCCCAATTTAAGGCATTTTCAAACTGACAACACATCGACAGGCAAGACAAATGCAGGTTACTTAAAGCACAAAATAAACATTAATGGACATCAGAATGTATTTTTTTTTCAACTGCAGAAAGACATCAATACACATTTTCCAAGTTTAAGTCCACCAAAGATTATCTACTCTTCTGTCTGAATTGTTTGTTGGGCATGATGGCGGACTCTGCATTATGATTGGTCAGATTGCCTATCATTTCAAACTCTTTGCGAATGGTCAATTGTCTGGGCGATTCCTGGAGAAGCAATAAGAGAGAATACCAGATGTTTTTGCTAAATTTGTGCTATAAAATGCTCCAAACAATCTACTTTTGCTCACAATCAATCATTACCTAAAAATAGCTAAAATTCACTGTTCTGTTTGGTACAGAAGAGGACTAGGGCCAAACATTTCGAGATTGAAGTCGTAAAATTTCAATAATTATTTTTTTTTAATTTCAAGAAAAAGATGTTGAAATTAAACTCATTAAATTTCAAGAATAAAGTCTTTGTTTCTAAAAAAAAAAAAAAAAAAAAACATTGAGAAGAAAAGTCAAAATAAAATGTTGAGAATAAACTCATTAAATTTAGAGGAAAAATAAATACATTTCAAGAAAAAAGTGGAGAATAAACACATTCGTGTAATGTTCATTGCATCTCATTGGACAGTGTTATTTAGCATCTGCAGTGGGGTGGTTTGAAGCGTATTGTACTGGGGAGTAACTTGCGATACGATTGACTGGGTTCAAATCCTTTTTCGGAACTTGCAATTCTTTCTTTTCTCATCTCCTCACATGAGAAAATTGGAAATCAGTTACTAAACGAGTATTTAAAAATAATGTAATAATTATGTAGGTTTAATGTTACTACAGTAAATCCGTTCTATATATTCATTTGTGGATTGAAAAGTATTCTAACTGCATAGTTTGTCACACAATGTTTCTCCTGTTTTCCGCATCAGTGTTGTTGAGAATGGCAGCGCCGTTTCATCTGCCTTTAAAGTAGTTTAAATCACTTTGACATCTGTGGTTTGTATAAGAGAGCTCAGCTCCAAACTTATCACAGCGCTGTTAAGTGGTTGCCTAATGAGACCAGTGAGTAAATGCATTTGTTCTGCGCTCACGCTGCGCTGTCTTTAGGCAGAGCTAATAATGATCCATGCAGGTAGGAGTGGGCGATATGGTAAAAAATATCATATCACAATTATTATTATTTTTTTTAATATCACGATTTTATCACAATTCTTTTTCATGTTGTTTTTACTATTTTGAAAGTTGTCTGAGCATTACAGCCAAACTAATTTCCCTATTATAAAGACAAAGCCTTTCAAAAAAACTCTATATAAACTAGGGATGCATGATCATGATTTTTCATGACCGATTCCGATACCGATTTTTTGCAAACAAACTGTCCGATTCCGATACAGATTTCCGTTTTTTTTTTTTTTTATCTTTAAGCAACAAACAAGAAAGAAGGAAAGTGTGCATAAACAAGATGTTTATTTGGTATTTAATAGGCAAAACTTTTGTCCATTGAAAACAATAACCGTAACCATCTGAAATTAAAAGCAGTAACTGCACAGCAAGTAGCCTACATTCAATACACACATAGATGGTACAGACATCAGCATTAAGCTTTTGTTTTTGAATTGGGTTGAAATTACATAGAACTGGCCTTAAATGAAAAGATTAACTGTAACCATGTGAAATTAAAGGCAACAACTGCATAGTTCTACAGTCCAAACAACACAATCAACAAACATTCAATAAGATGTTTCTTAATCAGCATTCAGTATTTTAGTTTTTAAATTTGGTTTTAAATAAAAAAAAAAGGTCTTTACCAGTGAGACTAAATAAAGGTATGCTATATAAATAAATTATTCCAAAATGTTAAAATCAAATAATGTTGGTGCGAATAAAACAAAGATGCAAAGTGTTTCATTCATCCAATTAAAAAAATAATAATTAGGGTAGGCTAATGATTCACATCTATATTTTTTTACTTGAGCCAATGAAAAATAAATAACTATTGTCTCAACTTAAAAATATAGATGTGAATCATTACCCTAAATTTTTTTTAATTGGATTAATGAAACACTTTTTTTCAGTGTGCCACAGCAGGTGATTTTTAAATCAAATTTAGTCGATATAATTTTAAGGTAAAATAAAAATAATAATTTTATAAAGAACTGACGTTTTCTTCTGCCTTTTCTAATGTGTATGAATGTTCTACTTTACGTTCCTCACGGACGACTGCCAAAAAAAAAAAAAAAAAAAATCAAAACACAGAATAAATCCCAGGCCCGGTCCTCTCTCGTCCTTCACTGTCGTCGCTCCTGTTTTATATCCTTCCATCTCCTCCGTGGGACTCGAGACCGATGAGTCTCGCAGGTGTCGTTCATTTCCAATCACTCCACCGGCCTCGCTCCATTCCCACGGCTCTCGGACCCGCCCCACTTTCCACAAAGTGTAAATAGTAGTAATTTAGATGCTGTTTATACTTGTAAATAGTGGCAGATACTATTTGCACCTCAGTATTGTTATACATTAACTGGATGCAATAATAACATTTTAATAACCAAGCTTTTATTTATTGAAATTATTAAATAGATGCTGCCTTATTGGGACAACAAAGTCCTCCCTATATACTGCCTCCCACTAATTAATAAATTATTATTAAACACTCGTTAAGCAATTGATTACTACTTTTCCGATGTGATATGTGATGAGAAAAGCGAGTTTGCCTCGAACCCAGTCGATCAGATCATATGCTACTCCCCAGTGCATTACTCTCCAACCCAACCCACTGCAGACGCTGGATAACGTTGTCCAATGAGACTTTTGACGTAATTTAATGACTTCATTCTCAGCATTTTACTTCAACCTTTTTTCTCAAAATTTTACATTTTTTCTCAAAATTTAATGACTTTAATCTCGAGATGGTTTAATTTTTTTTACTCTAAAACTGAAAGACAAACAAATTTACTGATTTATGGAAGAGGATTAATCCTCTTCCGTAAATTGGTAAATTTGTTTGTCGTTCAGTTTTAGTTTTGTCATCATTCATCATTGTGTCTATATGGTCAATAAAGTAATCCTATTGTTTAAAGTTTTCTGAGTCATAATTTCAGGTCATATTTTCTTTATATTAATGCATGTTACAAGGTCAGTTAAATAGCAGTAATAAATATAAAGCTTACACAGCAAAATAGTATAAAGTAAGATACACCAGTGCAATTAAGTGCTTCTGTATGTGTTGTTGATATAAAAAAATGAATAATACACCTACAGTACTAACGTTATATATTACCTTATATCGCATTTTAAACCAGATTTAAAGCTGAGATTAGATTTTACATCAGATTTAAATCAACTGTGAGAGTGTGAATTATTTTTTTTTATTTTTTATTTTTTTTATTGTTTCTCACAAGAACATTGGTTGTGTTCTGCACTGTTCATTTACCGTATTTTTCGGACTATAAGTCGCATCAGTCCAAAAATTCGTCATGACGAGGAAAAAAACATGTTGCATTTATTCAGAACCAAGAACCGGAGAGAAAACATTACCGTCTACAGCCGCGAGAGGGCACTCTATGCAGCTCAGTGCTCCTGTAGCATACCACTGAAAACAACTGAAAACTGTTAACTGAAATATTAACTTAATTTATTTAACAAAATCCAAGACCAAGAACAGATATTGGTAATCTGGAAAGGCAAGTTATTCAGCTAACGGTACACAATAGTACACAGGCTGCCTGGTATGTTAAACATAACACATTACCAGTTAGCTACACAACAGCATAAAGAACATACCCGGGAGGCTGAATAGGCTAAAATTAACATAAGCCAGCGAGTCCAACAGTTACTGGTAACGTTAAGCAAGTTCACCAAGCTCCCGCGATCTTATTCCACTTCATTGAATCACTGGATTTTCAGTGGTAGGCTACAGGAGCACTGAGCATCATAGAGCGCCCTCTCGCGGCTGTAGATGGTAATGTTTTCTCTTGGTTCATTTCTCTTGATTCATGTCAAATTAATTTTGATAAATAAGTCTCACCTGACTATAAGTCGCAGGACCAGCCAAACTATTAAAAAAAAGTGTGACTTATAGTCCGTAAAATACGGTATTTTTAAGGTCATCAACTATTATAAAACACATGTAAGGCAAAATTTATTATTTTCACAATATAGCTACTGTTTTTAGACTATATATAATTTACACATTTCATTTGTCTGACCTTATCTTTAATTGCAATCGCTGAAAAAGAGTATAAAAAAAGTTAAATGTTTCCATGTCTTTATGAACAGAATTTCGGAATGCATTTTCCCCAGTTTTAAAGAAATCCTAAAGACATGCAGCATTATTTTTTATTCTCATGTCCTAGGCATAACAAAATGGTTGCAATAATGTGAAAACAAGAAAGAAAATAATAATGCATGGCCTCTTTGGGCTTCTGTTTGTTGATTTGGTTTGTTGAAAAAAAAAAAAAAAGAACTCCTGTCCCTGGGCCTCATTTATAACCGTTGTGTACGCACATAACCAGCCTTGGAAGAGGCGTACACCACTTCCTGCACAAAAGGTGGAATTTATAAAAACAATCTTGATGGGAAAATCTGCACACAAACTATGACCCATGTGTACAAACCAAGGTGTTGTAAGCTCCATATATGGTGATTTTGGGGAGGAGACGGGGTGGAGAAATTGACTTCGATTTATAAAGGAATTTTTGCACAGGTTCTGGTGTATGCAAGGTATTTTAAATCTGAAAACTTCTGTGCATATGCAAAATTAGCTTTTGAGCATATGTACATGTGGCGAGTGGGGCGGTGGAGTGATTGGAAATGAACGACGAGTTTTATAAATGAGGCCCCAGGTTTGGAAAAGACCAATACTTGGGAGATGCACCCTTTTTGTTCCACAGAGACCTATAATTGGGTACATGGGCCTGGTTTGAATGTTGTGTTTGCAAACAGCAATTGAAAATTTCTACATAGTGCACCTTCTAAATGCACAAAGCTAATTCAATCTCATTATGAGCAACAAAGCTAAGTGCCTTGTGTAGCAGCAGCGCTGCGTCAGGCACGATTCTGGTGTGTAAAGACACAGAAAACGCGAGGCAGCCGTCACGCTATGGACACGCAGCAGAAACGCCACGCTCATGCCACGCAGCCAGTGTGTCACCGGCCTTAGAGTCAGCTGCAGGGCGGGATTTGCGCTGAATGCGGAGACTTCCGCCACTTAATATGTTCGTTTGTAAACACGAAAATGTACCAATGTTCCGCACACAAAATATTGCATTCGGTCCTTCGGTACACATGTGCACCGTACCGAAAGCCCTGCACCGAAACGGTCCGGTACGAATACACGTACCGTTACACCCTTAATAAAATATAATTTTTTATTATACTGTTTGCAAATACAACATGTACTTTTCACATTTATGAATCTCAATATTGTATATTTAATCCAGAGACACTGAATTACTTTGGAGGTTAAAATGTTTAAAAAATATTAAGACTAAGATTCAGACGCATGTGTATGTGACTTGGTAACGTCAGCATTCATCTTGCAAGTCAGAAGAAATGTGGGCTATTTCTGAGTAATTTGCCCCCCGCCCAGCCAAGTTCCTGCTTTAACATGTACACCAACACTAGCACTATTTTGTTAAAATTATTACCCAGTGTTCTTTTAGTTTATTTTGATCCAAAACCCTTTGTGAAACTGCAGCATGCACTAGTACGGAGGCTGCTTCTGAAGGGAAGGACTAATCACTGTGCGTATCAAATATTTCTTCTTACACTGCATTTCAGGACAATCTACTGTATGAGCTATATTAAGGCTGCTTTTACACAGTCGGCTCAGTGTTAAAATGTGTGTGAGGTGACTGATGGTGGGGCTGCATCTGTTGGGGACATGCTTGAAATCTGCTAAAACACTTTCTCTGTGGGGTGTCTGGATATCTCTCCTGTATGAGTTGTCACTTTGAATTCTGCACTTGTTAGTCTTTACAGGATGTGAAACACTCCGTTGTGAATGAAATATTGCAGTGTAATTTTATATGTTCATAAATTTGTAATTTACACTAGCATGATAAAAGTTCAGGAAAATTCCTTAAGTTTTTATTAACCTGAAAATCTGTGGCGTAGCAAGACTCATCAACGCCCCCCAAAACGGCTAATTCAAACAGGCCCCCACGTCTACTTCACTATGTGGATATATTTGCGTAATGCCGCCCAAATGTTCACACAAAAAAGAAGGCATGGTTTCAGTAACCGCAGTTAGTGTTGAAGCAGCCATGTCTAGGAGATGCTGTGTGTATCTAGGTGAAAGCAAAAGCACTTTATTTGGCCTTCCGAAAGTAGATGCATTTAGGAATCTTTAAGATTACTTACAACAGAACTCAAATTCTGTTCAGTGGTGTCTGGGGCAGAAGAGGGGAGGGGGGGCAAGTTCGGGAGGGAGTTCAGCTTCCTGACAGCCTGATGGATGAAGCTGTCCTTCAGTCTGCTGGTCCTGGCCTGGAGACTCCGCAGTCTCCTCCCTGATGGCAGGCGACTGAAGAAGCTGTGTGATGGGTGGGTGGGATCACCTGTGATGCAGAGGGCTTTGCGGGTGAGACGGGTTCCATAAATGTCCTGGAGGGAGGGGAGAGAGACACCAATGATCTACTCAGTTGCTCTCACTATGCGTTGCAGAGTCTTTCGGCAGGACGCGTTGCAGGCGCCATACCACACAGTGATGCAGCTCGTCAGGATGCTCTCGATGGTGCCTCTGTAGAAGGTGTACATGATGGGGGCCGGGGCTCTGGCTCTCCTCAGTTTGCGGAGGAAGTAGAGACGCTGTTGTGATCTCTTGGCCAGTGCTGCGGTGTTTTCAGTCCAGGAGAGGTCTTCTGTGATGTGCACACCCAGGAACTTGGTGCTGCTCACTCTCTCTACAGTCACACCGTTGATGGTCAGAGGAACATGCTGAGTGTGTGCTCTCCTGAAGTCTACAACAATCTCCTTTGTCTTCTCCACGCTCAGAGAGAGATTGTTGTCACTGCACCATTTGGCCAGGTGGCTCACCTCACTCCTGTAGTTTGTCTCATCTTTGTTGCTAATGAGACCCACCACAGTCGTGTCATCTGCAAACTTATTAAAGAGGTTGGAGTTGTCTGAAGGTGTGCAGTCATGGGTCAGCAGAGTGAAGAGGAGGGGGCTCAGCACACATCCTTGGGGGGCCCCAGTGTTCAGTGTGATGATGC
The DNA here is from genome assembly GCF_963082965.1 of Carassius carassius. Taxonomy (NCBI): domain Eukaryota; kingdom Metazoa; phylum Chordata; class Actinopteri; order Cypriniformes; family Cyprinidae; genus Carassius; species Carassius carassius. The sequence continues at coordinate 24,624,687 of NC_081774.1, forward strand.
TGGATGTGTTGCTGCCGACCCGTACTGCCTGAGGTCGTCCAATCAGAAAGTCCAACAGCCAGTTGCACAGCGAAGTGTTGAGCCCCAGCTGAATCAGTTTGTAAATGAGCTGTTGAGGGATGATTGGTTGAATGATGAACTGAAGTCTATGAACAGCATTCTGACATATGAGTCCTTTTTGTCCAGATGTGTGAGTGCTGAGTGGAGGGTAGTGGTGATGGCATCATCGGTCGACCGATTGGACCGATATGCAAACTGGAAGGGGTCCAGGGAGGGGGGGGGGGGGGGGGGCGACTTGATGTGGTGCATAACTAGCCGTTCAAAGCACTTCATGAGGATGGGAGTAAGTGCAACAGGACGGTAGTCATTGAAGCAGGATGGAGATGGCTTCTTTGGAACTGGAATGATGGTTGTAGTTTTGAAGCATGTGGGAACAACAGCCTGACTCAATGAGATGTTGAAAATGTCTGTGAAGACATCAGTGAGTTCTGCTGCACAGTCTTTCAGTACACGCCCAGGGATGTTGTCAGGACCCGGAGCTTTGCGTGCATTGATCCTGCTGAAGGATCTCCTCACGCTGTCTGAGGTCAGCGTCATCACCTGGTCGCCGGGAGGAGGTGGAGTCTTCTGTGCAGTGATGCTGTTTTATTGCTCAAAGCGAGCAAAGAAGGTGTTCAGCTCGTTCAGTAGAGAGATGTTGCTGTCATAGGTCCGTGGTGGGGGCTTGTAGTCCGTAATGGCCTGTATCCCCTGCCACAGGTTCCTAGTGTCTCTGCTGTCGCTGAATTGATGAGCTATCCTCCTGAAGTGCTGTCTCTTAGCCTCTCTGATGCCACGGGACAGGTTGGCCCTAGCTGTTCTCAGGCCCACCTCATCTCCAGCTCTGAAGGCAGCGTTCCGTGTCTTCAGGAGTCTGTAGACCTCCCCTGTCAACCATGGCTTCTGGTTGGCCCGGACAGTGATGGTTTTTGTGACCGTTACATCAACATCGGTTGCTGTGAATACCTTTACAGTTCTGTGTATGTTATATGAGGCTAGTTTTACTCTAATCAAATGTTCAGAAGCTCATGAAGGCTCTCTTAGAGCAGTTTTGGAGATGTTGATCATGTTTACATCCTCATTTAGAGAGACGATAGAAGCTGAAATCACGTTGAGCGTCACACACGCTTCAGTATAAATGAAACCTCATGTCTGCGCCCTTCATTAACAGAGTCAAGCACAACATGCATGATTCAGATTTAAATCAACTTTTGTGGCTTAATAGCAACAGATACTAGTCCATATCACAATTTGATTTAAGTGTAATGACCTACTTTTGATTCATTCAAAATTTGACCAATTCTGTGACATTCCACTTTAAACTGTGAATTCTGATTTTATGACTGGATTCCGCTATTCCGTCCTCGTTTTCCGAATCACGGAAATCATAGGTTCGTACATTTATACCAGCACAATGTACACTCACACACTTTAACTGCTTCTATTCCTGAACACTTAATAATTATCTAATCAAAATAAAAGAGCAGCGCTGACTCTAGGAGAACTCACCGGTTTCACACACACTCCGGACGCGTCACGTTCAACTTGACCAGAAGTCTAAAACTGTTTCTTTATTCATCAAACAGACACAAGTTTACTTCAAGAGTGAACAATGAGGCATAGATAAGTTTGAAGTTTAGTGTTTAAAAAAATGGATCAAATGGAAAGAGCAATCTATATTATTGCTCTATAAATGAAGCATACACACTTTATTAGAGCCACAGAAAGACAAACGTTTCGATAAAAATGCTCAATATTCAATTCATTATGTACATTAACAATGATTCGGGGCTCAACTATTTTCTGCAGTTCTCCAGCTGTGGTCCTTGGAGAGTCTTTAGCCACTCAGACTCTCCTCTTCACCGTGCATTAGGACGATATACAGGTACATCTTAATAAATTAGAATGTCGTGGAAAAGTTTAAGTTAATGCCATGAAGAAACAGAACAAACTGAGACAGACTCAATCCAGAAGAACTGTGGCAATGTCACCAAAACGCTTCAAGAAACCTGCAAAGCTACATTACTGTGTAAAGTTTTATGAGCTTGTGTAAAATTTCTGTAAAGTGAGGATGCCGTCAAAAATAATGCCATAAATAGATTTAATTAATTAACTTCTAGTAACTTAACTAAATTAAATCAGCATTTGGTGTGACTAGGGCTGGGATAAACGATTATTTTTTCGATGCATCGATTAATCTAACGATTAATTTTTCAGGCCGATTCAATTTCGATTATCTCCCCATTAATTGACTACTAACAATTTATACATGTTGATTTACATATCTGAATGAAAAAAACATGAATTCCTTAACATTGAAATATATGTTTATTGCTCTTAAAATTACAAAATAAAAGACTGACTAAGAATGCATTACTTTGCACTTGTATAGAGATAGCATTCAATAAAACCTTAAAGCCTTGAAAACACATAGCTTACTGAAACAAGCTTACTGAACACATAGGGCCTAACTTGATGTCTAGCATTCAATAAAACAGGTCACCCAAAATACTTGTTTAGAGCAATTGAAAGAATACAGTAACCAATGTAAACTTGAAGGCTTTAAGCTTTGAGTGCTTTTCCAAAAAAAAAAAAAAAAAAAAAAAAAAAAAAAACAATTAACAGTTGGAGCCAGCAGCCTGTCATGGAGAAAAAAAATCTCTGAATGCTCCACGTAAAAAACTTTGGCGTTCTGCCCTTTTTCTATCGTGTCTAATGATTTTGGTTAATATGCACGAGGGAGGGAGGGAGGGAGGGGGAGAGAGAGAGAGAGAGAGAGAGAGCGAGAGAGAGAGAGAGCAAGAGCGCTTGTGTAGTTTGAAGACTGTGAGTGCGCGAGCGCGCGTGAAACTTTGGTGTTTCTTTTTCTATCGTGTTTAATGATTTTGATTAATATGCACGAGGGAGAGAGAGAGCAAGAAGCGCTCGTGTTGTTTGAAAACTGTGAGTGCGCGCGCACAGCCGGGGCTCTCTCTCGTACGCGCCCTGTCAGGCGCAGCATTCATTCACATCACTCACCGATCAAAAAGGCTTTGACAGTCGCCAAAAAAAAAGATCAATGCAGAAAAACCCCTGGATTGGTTATATAACGTTGGACAGAATGTTGATCCGGCCATCGCGTATATTCAGCGCACATAAGGTAAACGTTTTGCAAACGTTTTTTAGAGAAATAAAAACAGGTCGACGAATCGATGCGCATATTTTGCGTCTACGTATTTTTTGCGTCGACGTCATCGATGACCTCGACGCGTTGTCCCAGCCCTAGGTGTGACCATACTATGCGTTAAAAAAGCTTTGGTCCTAGGTGCACTTGAGCATTGTTTTTAGGTAGCTTTGCAGGTAGGTTTCTTAAAGTATTTTGGACACATTGCCACAGTTCTTCTGGATTGAGTCTGTCTCAGTTTTTTCTTTTTCTTCATGGCATTCCAGACAGACTGTTGATGATGAGATCAGATCTCTGTGTGGAGCACTGGCTGCTGTCAGACTCCTTGTGCAAACAAAAATCTCACTGGATTATTACATTTAATGTCAAAAATAATGTTTGAAAATGTAAACTGATATTTACTACTGACACATTACAGCAAAAGATAGAAATAACTTAAAACCATTTTTGTTGTGAAAATACTTGTAGCCTAAGACTTTTGCACAGTGTACTTCAGAGATATTTTACTAGGGATGCTGGTAATTGTGTCCATGTATTTGAGAAAAACATTTATTTCATAATGATACCCCCCCCCACTTAAATTCTTAAATATGCAAATTTTTATTAAATAGAAGATCAAAAGGATTAACAATGCAGATTAATTTTCACAGCCCCCTTTGATCAAGGTTGCCTATATTTTTGGCCATGACTGTAGCTACTGAATGCAAACACAATGTTGGCACAGCGGCCCAAAATAACCAACAAACTAATTAAATAAAAACAAACAAAAAGTAAAAAATAATCATGGGATAATGAAATTATTTGTTAATAAACTAGTGTTTTCTGATCCATTGTCGCAAATATGAATTTAACGAACCTGACTTGCCATCTCCTCAGTGGACCTGTCTTTAGAGAGAAATTCATCTTTGCAGATTACATAATTAAATTGTTTTTATTTTCAAATTGAAATATTTCATTTTAAAATAGTAATTTAAATCATTATATAGATATATTTATCATGTCGGTAAGGCAAGTATTCGCTGAGTTTAAGTTCATTGTTGTGAGGCGGTTTTGCTCAAGACAGACGACAGAAAGCGCATTGGAAAGCGTTTGTTTTCCTTCTTTTTACAAAATCACAAGGTTTTGTTGATATTGTGAATGCACACACATAAAATACCCTGTGCAGTTCTGAATCATGTATGCTCTTACCTTTTATGAGCAAAAAAGACCACGTATTTTTAAGCTTACAGTGTTATGAAAAAAAAAATAATAAATGTTATCGGCTGGTGCCTCCCATGTCCTGCAAAGCGCGATTCAGCTTCCACTCTGTGCACAAGCGATTGGATATGCGCCTAATACTGCACATTTATCTAGGTTAAATAATTAAATTAATATTGTGAAAGGATGCATGATGTGTAGGCAAGTTGTCTTTTTGTTTTGAGAAGGCTTAATCAAACATACACAGCAAAATCTTCAGTGTTGAAATCCTAGTGTTGGGTACTTTTAGAGTAAAGTGTTAAAGTTTTGGTGTTGAATTTTTAGAGGATTAATACTTGCTGGTGTAAACAGCCCCCTGTGGCAGTGTAAATACGCAGAGTTACCTTTATTAACACTGTTGAGTGTTAATAGTCACATCCAGGACATTTACTGGTGTGCGCGCGCCTGACCCATTTGAAATAGCCATTTTTTTGCTCGCGATGCGGCACATATGAGGATGGAAAACGGCGAAATAAAGTGTATAATCTTACTCATAAAATGTGTTTTGTAATATCATATCGTTTTATAACGATATTTTTTTGCTGTGTGCGCATAAACTTTTCTCAACGACATTTTCTTTCACTCGCGATGCGGAACAGACGAGGACGTCAATTTTCTATAAGGGCATTCTGAAAGTAAGTTAAGTGTTTTTATCTCATTTAAAATGTGTTTAATAACATTATATTGATTTATAGTGATATTTGTGTGCTGTTCTCTCCACAACTTTTTCTCAAGAGAGATATTTTCTTCCACTCACGATGGGGAGAAGACGGTGAATTTGGTTTTATCAAAGGAAAACACCATAAGTAAGTGTTTTACCTTGTTTACATGTATTTTATAAGATGATTTTACTTTATGATGATATTTAAATGCTGTACGCGCCTAAACGAGCCTAACCGTCTCTCACAGATTTGAACTGCAGTGCAGCGCAGACATGGGTTAACGTTAACTGACTTAGAGATTGGAGAGACCAGAGGTAAGCGTTTTACCTCATTTAAAATATCTACTTTATAACATCATATTGATTTATAGCGACATTAATATGTTGTGCACTCCTACACTTTCCTCAGAGAGATAACGTTAGATTCTTTTACTCGAAGCGGAACAGATGGGGAAGTTGGTTTTAACAAGGAAAACACCGAAAGTAAGTGTTTTACTTCATTTACTGTATGTACTTCATAAAATAATATTATTAAATAATGATATTTGTATGCTGTGCGTGCCTTGATGTGTCAATATATTGGATTTGTGTGAATTTTTTTTTTTCACACACTTTATAAACACCAATGGTGACTTTCACTCTGACATCAACACACACGATAGCACAACACTTCCGGGTTACTCGTTCCGGTTCTGGTTCCGTTTCCCGTCTCAGGCCAGGGAGCCATCCGGTCTGCAGCCCCCCCCCCCCATTTCTGGAGAGGAAGGCAGCCACAGCCATCTGAACACCCGGCCTGTGGATCACCTTGAACTTAAAAGGCTGAAGAGCCAGATACCAACAAGTGATCCGCGCGTTGGTATCCTTCATGCGGTCGAGCCACTGCAGCGGAGCGTGGTCCGAACAGAGGGTGAACTCCCGTCCCAGGAGATAATAGCGGAGGGTGAGGACGGCCCATCTGATGGCAAGGCACTCTTTCTCTATGGTGCTGTACTTAGCCTCTCTCTTCGAGAGCTTCCGGCTAATGTACAGCACCGGCCGTTCCTCCCCCTCTATCTCCTGTGACTGGACTGCACCAAGCCCCCTGTCCGACGCGTCTGTCTGCAACAGAAAAGGGAGTGAAAAATCAGGAGAGTGTAACAACGGCCCGCCACACAGGGCAGCCTTGACCTGGGTAAAGGCCTGCTGACATGGCTCTGTCCACTGGACCGTATCTGGCACCTCCTTTTTAGTAAGGTCAGTCAAAGGGCTGGTGAGGTCCGAATAATTGTGAATAAACCGTCTATAATATCCGGCCAGCCCCAAGAACTGCCTTACCTCCTTTTTGGTCTTGGGACGTGGGCAGGTCGCAATAGAGGCTGTCTTGTCAATTTGGGGACGCACCTGACCATGCCCCAAGTGGAAGCCCAGATACCTTACTTCCACACGCCCAATCGCACACTTCTTTGGGTTGGCCGTGAGTCCAGCGCCCCTCAGCGACCTCAGGACAGCCCTCAGATGCTGCATATGCCGCTGCCAATCATTACTAAATATAATGATATCATCCAGGTAGGCAGCCGCATGGGGCCGCAGAATCTTATCCATGAGGCGCTGAAAGGTAGCCGGTGCCCCGAACAACCCAAATGGAAGGGTAACAAACTGGTGTAATCCAAATGGCGTTGTGAAAGCTGTCTTTTCTTTGGATAATGGAGACAAGGGGATCTGCCAATAACCCTTTGTTTAGTCCAATGTCGAATAAAAACGAGCCGTGCCTAGCCGATCAAGCAACTCGTCAACCCGTGGCATTGGATACGCGTCGAATTTCGACACAGCATTCACCTTGCGGTAATCCACACAGAACCGGACTGAGCCGTCCGTTTTTGGAACTAAAACTATCGGGCTCGCCCAGTTACTATTGGATTCTTCTATTACCCCCATGTTAAGCATTGCGCCTAATTCAGCCTTAACTACCTTTTTCTTGTGCTCAGGTAAGCGATATGGCCGGCTGCGAACTACCACGCCCGGCTCGGTCTCGATATGGTGCTGAATCAGGTTAGTACGGCCAGGTAGGGGCGAGAAGACGTCGGCAAACTCTGCCTGTAATTTCGTTAAATCAGTGAGTTGGGACGGCGAGAGGTGATCTCCCCCTGGGGCCAGGGCGAGGAATTGTGGTTTGACATTCGCCTCTGGTCCGAGATCATCCTCCCCTCCAATCACTGTTGCCAACATCACTGATTCCGCCTCATTCCATTTTTTTAGGAGGTTGAGGTGATAGATCTGACGGGCCCTGTTCCTATTGGACCGTATTACCTCATAATCGAGATCTCCGACTTGTCGTGCGAACTCAAACGGTCCCTGACACTTAGCCATTAATTTAGAGCTCGACATTGGGAGTAATACAAGTACTTTCTCTCCCGGTGCAAATTTGCGCAATCTAGTTCCCTGGTTATACAGCTGGCTCAGGCGGTCCTGGGCTTGTAACAAATTCTCCATTGATAGCCGCCCCAACGTGTGGAGTTTTGTTCTCAAGTCCAGCACATACTGAATTTCGTTTTTGCCCTGAGATGGCCCCTCCTCCCAAGTTTCTCTCAGAACATCCAGCACCCCTCGGGGCTGGCGTCCAAGGAGAAGCTCAAAGGGGGAAAACCCCGTGGAGGCTTGTGGGACCTCTCGCACAGCGAATAACAAGGGCTCTAGCCACCTATCCAAATTCTTGACATTTTCTTTAACGAATTTAAGGATAATGGATTTAAGTGTGCAATTAAACCGTTCGACCAGGCCGTCGTTCTGTGGGTGATAGACACTAGTTCGAATCGATTTAATGCCCAATAATCCGTACAGTTTGCATAGCGTACGTGACATAAACGCCGTGCTCTGATCGGTGAGGATCTCTTTCGGAACCCCCACCCGGGAGATAAGACGAAGGCATCCGCAACACTCTTAGCGTAAATGTTGCGGAGGGCCACTGCTCCAGGATATCGTGTTGCATAGTCAACTATGACTAATGCAAAACGATGTCCCCGTGCAGATCGCTCTAATGGCCCGATGAGGTCCATACCAATTCTCTCAAAGGGGACCTGCATTAAGGGAAGAGGGCGCAAAGGCGCTTTTGGGGCGGCCGGTGGGTTCACCAACTGACATTCCGGACAAGACGTGCACCACCTATGCACGTTGTCGTGAATGCCCGGCCAAAAGAAACGGGTCATGAGGTGATTCAGTGTTGCTGCCTGTCCCAAATGGCCCGCCATAGGATTAGAATGAGCCGCATGAAAAAGCATTTCCCTGCGGCTCTTCGGAATCAACAACTGGGTATACTCACTTTTGTCCGAGCGTCTTGGGTCACTCGATACAACCAATCTCTTAGAATGGCAAAATACGGATAGGTGAGCGGGTGGGCAGGTTGGAGAGGCTGGCCATCAATGGAGCGGACCTGTTGAAACGCGTGTTTTAATGTCTCATCCTGAGACTGCTCCAGAGCAAAGTAATCACGCTCCGAGAGAGTAAGTGTCCCGATTTCGCTCGGTTCCTCTGAAGCAGAACCCCAGCGGTCCTGGCTCCGTTTCTCCCACCTGCACCCGCGCGGCCTCTTTCCGTGCCTTATCCCAAGAGGCATACACACATAACGACCCCAATAAAACCGTAAACGTGGGCCAATTCGTTCCCAAAATTATCGGATGCCGGAGGTGGGGACTAACTGCCACCTCCACACTATGCTTTTATCCCCGGAATTGAATAACAATTGGGACCACCAGATACTCCACCACATCCCCGTGTACGCACCGCACCTTAACCACGCGGCTTGTATCCAATGCCCCCGGTTGAATCAGGCTTTGATGTATTGAGGTTTGGTTACATCCTGAATCCACCAAGGCCGGATATGTACCCCCCTTGATACTCACAAGTATTTGGTACTCGCCAGCCTGACCGGGGGTCGCCTGTGGGACATCCGGGACCCGGATCATCGTCCCCACCTCCATCACTGGACACCTGTCCACGAAATGCTCCGGGTCCCCGCAACGCCAACAGGCCAGCCCAGACCTCCCCGCCGCCCCAGTGGCAGGGAGTGGATTGGAGAATTGGCGCGGAGAGAGCGGACACGAGGAGACACGAGGAAGGCCGGGTGGACGGGACCTAGGGAGAGGGACAGGTCGCGAGAGAGAAGGGGAGGAGAGAGAGGGAGAGAGAGAGAGAGATGTTAAGGGTTCGCCGACCCCTGGGCACGCCACCATGTGGTCCTCTGCTAGATGGATGGCCCAGTCCAGTGACGTGTGACGGTGGCACTGGACCCACTCGGCTGTTTTCTTTGGGAGCCGAGCGATGAATTGTTTCAGCACCACAAGGTCGATGATGTGTTCCACGTCACTCCCCTCGGCCAGTAGCCACTTGCGGCAGGAGTCCCGGAGCTGCTGGGCCATTGCGAAGGGCCGACCGGATTCCCCCAGGTCCAGGGAACGGAAGCACTGGCGATGCTGCTCTGGGGTCCGGCCGACCCACTGAATGATGGCCCTCTTAAGGTCGTCGAAGACTAGGAGGTTCGCCACCGGTAGCTGTTGTGCGGCCACCTGGGACTCGCCCGAGAGCAGGGGGATCAGACGGACTGGCCATTGGTCGTGGGGCCAGCCACACGCTTCCGCTGATTTTTCAAAGAGTTCTATGAATACTTCTGGGTCGTCTTGTGGTCCCATCTTGTGGAGGGGTAAGTGAACAGGAGCCGCGAGCGGTCCCGTGGCCTCGGCGCGAACCTCCCGGTCAATCCAGCTCCGGAACCTCTCGCGGTTCTCCTGCTGGGCTTGCAGGATGGCATGGAATCGCCGCTCCTGATCCATTCTCAAGTCCAGCAGGGCCTGTTGTTGCTCCTGATGTAGGGCCGCGAGGGATGAAATAACATCCGCAAAGGGCGTAGATAGGGATGGGACGGTATGAAAATTTAATATCACGGTTATAGTGACTAAAATTATCACGATTATCAATATTATCACGGTTTTGTTGAAACGAGATGAAAGTGTTCAAAAATAGTTGATGCTCACACTGAAAACATTTCAGCAAGTTTTATATTTAATAATCAACAAACAACTAATAAAACAAGCAACTCTATGCACTTAATTTAAAGAAAGATTAAATTCTGTGGCATTTCCTTCCTTACAATGAAAAGTGTAGAAGCATAGAAAAGCATAGAAAAGTCACTGACTTTCGCCATTCCTTCTCGAAAAATAACAAAAAAAACATTGTGCACTGCGCTTGCGTCAGACTGTTGCTGGCTGGACATGATTTAATAGTGAGTTATTAAAACCGCGATAATCAAACACGGTTTTAATGATAATTCATTTTTAAACGATATTACTAACCTTCAGCACATTTTATCACGGTTATCAATAAAACCGGTTATCGTCCCATCCCTAGGCGTAGAGGAGGGACTCTGCATAGCGGTGGCACTCCTTCTTCCTTTCCCAGGTTTCGGCACCAGTGTAGTAAGTTTGTGAGAGGAAAGGAAGAAGACAAAGGGGTCGGCTGGACTGCTGACGAATTTATTAACTTAAATTCAAACTTAAACTTTATAAACACCATTGGTGACGTTTACTCTGACATTAACAAACACGATCGCACAACACTACCGGGTTACTAGTTCCGGTTCCGTTTCCGGTTCGTGTTAGCAGTCCGTCTCTCTCAACTGCTTCTGTCTCTCCTGGCGTTTTATACTCTCTCCACGCCAATTACTGAAACAAGAGACAGGTGTTGATAGTTTTTGCCCAAACCACTCACTTACCGCTCGTCTCCTGATTCTCTCTCCCGCTGCAGACTTCGCTAAACCATGCCCCCCTGCCACAACGTGGTTTTATTAACAAAGTTCGGGAGGAGCACAATCAGATAATCATCCAATTTGGCACAGGTGCATCTCGTTTAGCTAATCATCTTAACTAGCACACAAGTGTATATATATCCAGTCTTCCTACCTCCTGTCCCACGACAATTTTTCGGCATCCCTCCTCCACCCCAACTCCTCACTTCTAATCTATTTATCCCAAATTAGGGATAGGGGAGTTATTTGGGTTCGGGCTATGCTCCGGGCCCGGACCCCTCCCCCAGGACAGCACGCTAAAATATGCCTACTATTCACCTATTCACCTTCAAATTAGATGTAAGGGTGAACTCGTGAAATGTGTATATATATATGTATGTGTTTGTTTCATATGTCATATATTCATATATTTTCATAAATATTCATTTGTATATATTTGAAAATAACTTTTCAATATACTCAAACTCTCTATACTTCATGAGTTAAAATTGTTCACCATTCAAAGTTAATTTGTTTCCTCACAAGACTTGGAGTATGACACATGGGTAGCATGAACTACAGATCAGATATGATTTTTTGGTATGCTTGTACTGTCATTTATTTATCTGCTGTCCCATTTTATGCACATTCATTTTGATAGACAGAGCCCTGCCTCAGCGCAATGAGATCAACATGGAATTCAGGAATCACAATCTATTTTCCAGTAAGACGGACTTCTTTTTACAAATATATACTTTTACAGTGAATTAAATGCTTTTCCTTAAAGGGATAGTTACAATTTAAACAATCATCTATCTACTCACCCTTGATTTTTCTTGTCATATGTTTTTTTGTTAGACCACAAAAGGATATTTAAATGAAATGTCCCAAATATGCTTGCCCATATAATGTCAGTCTATGGCTCTTAACATCAAGCTGTTAAAATAGAAGCAAAAGTTTAATAGAGTGGTCTTATGTATTACGTAATGTATATTCCAAGTGTTCTGCAGGTATACAATAAGGTTTGGTGAGAAACATACTGAACTTTTTCATATTATTTAACAAACATCCTGACTTGATTGTTGATCTCTGTGCATGACTGTGTTCATTAAACTATTAGTTCAGTTCACTCTGAATTGCACACAACTTCTGAAAAAAAAAAATCAATATTAATAAAAATGTGACTCTGGACTGGAGCTTCGGTTGTCATGACAGTCAAAATGACAGCTGACAGATGATGAACGTGATCACTTCCTGTTGCAATGAGCACAACAGATATATTTACCTCAAAGAAAGAAGTACTGTATATAGATTGTATTTTATTTTCTGTGTTCATCTTGATTGTTCACAACCTTTTGTGCTTTTCCTAGTTGAGTTGGATTGAATTGCTTTGCAAATAGTCTCATGAACGCGCACTCATGCACAGAGACCAACAGTCAGGTAAATAAATTATGACAGTTTTATTTTTGGGGGCGAAATAACCCTTAAAACAAATTGTTCACATGAATTGTTATTTACTTATACTCATGCCGTTCCACAGACACCATGTAAGACATGTATGTCATACAAGATTGGAACCACATGAAGATAAAAAAAAATCATGACCGAATTTTTGGGTAAATGTTTTGATTAAACTATTATTGTATTGTAATTGATAGTTGTCCCTGATATTTCACTTGTTAATAATAGCTTTGATAACTGGATGTGGAATTATCCTGCCCCCCCCCCCCCATATTTTACAGTAGCACTTTTGTGATGCTGCAAGTGGGAGTGGATTTCTTGCTTAGCTGGAAACTGCAGAGAACCACGTCTTGTCGTCCTGGAAAAAAGAAAGTGACTACTTTCTACAAGAAGGTCCAAACACAATTGGCACAGACTTTTTTCCATCCTTATGGGGGTGCAACTGGTGCTGTCGCACCGGACCCCTACTTGAGGGGTAAATGGAATGAATGATCCCCCCACCCGGGAACGCTCCCTACTTTGCACCGGGCCACGCATCAGATAAGAACGGCCCGGCATTCATGGTTGATGGTAATGAATGAGATGCTGTGGTTTAAGCAGATAAATGTAAGCACTATCCACCTTTTTCCTCAACGCAGAAGTAAGCCTATGGGTGAGACTTCCGTTTCATTAGCCGCTATAACGAGGTGAATAACAACGTGCAGTTAACAGTAAAACTGTTTGCAGTACAAACAAGTGTGTTCTTAATATAGATAACATATTTAAATAATATGATAGGACACAGCGATTGTCAATATCAAGCAGCAAAACAAACTGTTTTGTCCAGCTAAAAAAATGTACAGCTGGAGGCAAATGAGCCCGGAAGCTAAACCCATAGAATTTACTAATGGCGGCACCCATTTTTATGTCAGGAAAAAGGTGGATAAACCTATTGAAATTCAGAATACACATGGACCAAATAAGAATACGTATTTTGTGCCTTTACACTGATTTGCTTTAATATTGTTTTAATTTTTGTAAAAACATGTTGTTTACATGTATTGAAAACACTGAATGTGAAGACATTTTGGTGCAGGGATTAAGTTACAATGTTTCAATTTCAATAAATAAATGTAAACGTATTGATTTGTGGATTAATTTATTTATTGTCATATATACATTCCAGGAGTGTTAAATTTGACTTGAATTGAGTTAATTGTTTACTGCTTTTTTGCTGTGCAGGAGAGTTTTTGTAATGCTAACTACACTGGAGTTAAATTTATAGAGTTAAAATCTATCTTAAAGGTGTTAAATTGTAACTCTTTACACTGCTGTTAAGGAAAAATCAACACTCTGTGTTGTGGACCGGAGTTGTTTTTTAACTCCATACCGTGTACGTATAACTCATTCATAGTGTTAAACATGTTACTCTTTGAAGAGTGTTGATGTAACTCTGAAAAGATTGGGACAATATGCGCACTTTTACAAAGTTGATTTCAACTCTGCTAGAGTTGAATTAACACTTGCAATTTTGCTGTGTATGCCCAACTCACTGTCTACCACTGGCCGCTTGGTTGTTCCTTTAAAAAACAAAAACTTGAATTTAACAAACATTGAATGTTCCAAACCTATCTCTAAATCAACTTAAAGAAACGAAAATAAATATTGCCACTTTGCCATTAAAAATCAAAACCGAACTATTTTAATGACTGCAACAGCAGCTGTGAAATTGGGAAGAGACACTGACAAGGGAAATTGCAGGGAAATCAATTCCCTCGTTTCAATTAATTCCACCCCAAATCGCAACGCATGCAACATGCCACACTATATGTCTTTTTCGCTGTTTTCTGGTGCTTATTGAGCTATAATTAAAGATGACTCGTCACGGGCCACTGAATATTGTTATCTTTATTAGACATCAAGAAAACCTACCATTCGTTTTTAGATAATGACCCTTTACTTGTGGTTTAGTTTTGTGCAGAATCCATAAATGCGGGCACGGATTTCCAGAACGCGAGTCTGTCTCCAGCGCTTTAATTTAAACAGATCTGATGGTCGCGAAGAAGTAAAAGCATTTACTCTGTGTAATCTTGGAGATGCTTGGTGCAGCAGCGAGAGAGTAAAGCGGCGTGGTGTGATGCAGCGCGCTCTCTTGTATGCGCTCTCGGGATCATTTGGAGACATGTGCGTATCTCTCTCTCTCCCTCTTTGTAAACTTCACTGACATGGCCAACATGAAGAACAAATACTAACACGTGGATCGCTTTTGTTAACTCTCGGTCTTTAAGGAGTAGCTGTGAGCTCCGCATTTATGAACGAATTTATCGTGATTCTCGTAAAAGAAGAGAGTTGCGCAATGCTATGCTGAGAGGCGCGAGGTCTCTGTCCGATATGACAGAATGGATTGCATTTGTATTGTTACGACCAAGGTAAGCGCACAGATTAACGGTGATTTACTGCGACCATCTGAATGAAGGCATTTACCGCCTTTTGTTGTTGTTATTAATTCTGTTTATTGCTGTGTACACAATATAATAGCCTTACTTTGCTAATACGTAGTTATGGCAGTTTAATGATCTTAACTGGTCCGGTAGGACCCCCTTAAAATGCATTAAACTTGAGACCTTGGTACCAACTTTCTGTATTGTTTGCAATAAATCTGCTCACAAGACAATACAATGTGATAATGGAAGTTTAAAGTTTTTTTGTCATTTTATTTATTTATTTATTTTTAAATATTGTTGTTTAACCAACACTAATTCAATATTCAAGATTTGGGAGACAAAATCAAATTAAAAGTTTTAGAAACTGCCATTGAAAATCTATATTGATTGACCACTGATCAATGTCCCTGTCATTGCCCTGTGTTTAACCAGTTCTCTACATCACCTGTCAGGTTCTGTCTTTTCTCACCTTATGGTTTGAGAAGTTTGAGGCGATGTGCTGTTTTTTAAACTCATTTATTAGTTTCATAGCATGCCTATATTTTCAGCCTAGTGCTCTGCTCATGTTTTATTTTTCATTTATTATATAAAACCGTTTTAGGGATGTGCTGTCATTATATTACCCCTGGTGTGATGTCACGACACTTTCATGGTATCTTAAGTTATTTTATTTCAGTACTTAATGTCATGTATATCTGTTAATATATGCTGAACATGCAATGCTGAATAGGTCATTTTTTTTGCTGTTTTGTTTGTGAGAGAAAGATAGCAGCAGGACGTCTGTACAACATCTGACATTCTGTATGCAAGTCTTTCCTCCCTGCTTTAATGCTGTTTATCTCATGGGCCTTGCTGTCATTTATCTTGACCTTTAGGAGGCTGTAGACCAGTAGACTTTCATTATCTATAAATTAACTATAAATGTTCTTTAAAACCAACAGCAGCTATCAGCCTGTCACCATGATGCAAACATGAAATATCAGACATACAGTAGTAGTTCTTTACAGGTTTTTTATTTGATTGTGCTGCTTTTCCATAGTGTTTTCTTTGTAAACATGGATGTGGTTGACTGCTGTGGTTGACTCTTGTAGTGTCTCATGCGTAAAAATGCCATTCTAAAAACACTGTGCTCAAGTTAGCAGTTCACTCCCATCTTCTTACATGTTTTACTTATTCCGCTGCCCACATTGCATCTTTGTCAAAACAAAAGCGCATTCTGTGTGAATGGTGCTCAGCGCTATATTTATGGTCTTTCACAGAGCGTGTCACATGTTAGCGGTTAATCACGTGCGCCGACATGTGTTTGGATTGTTCTTTTCTCTTCACTGTTATCACTGGCATATTGTCAAAGTGTCTAATTCTAACATGTGGTAATATTTCTATTAGAAATTGCGATTCCTCGATTTCATAAAAATAAATTCGTTACAAAACAATAAATTCAAATTAATTATAAAATCGGGAAAATCTCCCAGCCCTGTATTGGCTTATGACTCAAACCAATTTATCAAAACAATATATGAATAGTATTTTTTCGGTACATTCTGTAATAATAAAATTGTGTTATTGTATGTTAAACTGATTTGTGCCAGTGTATTATTATATTTAAAAATTAAAAGTAATTAATAGCGATTGAAATGACTACATTTTGCCCATGAAAATCTTCCAAGCAAATCTTGAAAGCTGGTCTCACAAGGGATCTAGACCTGTAATCTGGACCTTATGTAAAAAAAAGTTGGACTGCACTGCAGAGTGCAAGCTACAGCAGTTTATGCTTAGTTTATAAGCAGTTTGGCTCAGCCTGGAGTAATGTATTGAACTGAACTTACAAACTGCTGTTTATTTCATTCCTGAAGAGTTTATGGTTGTTGTTTGTTTTTTTTTAGCTGCAGCATACGTTTACATTTCTGATCCCTAAATATAGACTAAATGACATTTTCAAGTAAACTGATGAATAACCTATGAGCTTCTGTTGTCAGAAATGTTGCAGATGAGGCTATTTCTGCTCAAGAGAGCAGGGTTTGTGTCCCTGTTTGGGAATTCTCAAAGAGCTCTCGCTTTCTATCTATTCCCCTGTCTCCCTAACCTCTGACACACCCTCCCCTTGTTCTGAGTGCCTGGATTTGAGGCGTCACAGAGGATGGGTTCCAGTTGTGTGCAGTGACTGCATGTTTTTTGCATGCATGACTGCTCATGCTCATGTCTCCTCTGGTCTGTGCCAGCCTCAGGGCATGTCAGGCTTGCGGTTAAAAGCACATAGATTTCCATGTGGGCTTTGCATCGACTTCATCCAGGACCAGGAGACAAAGTCAGGAAGAAGCTCTTTTTGTATACATTCTTGGTTTTCTCACAAAAGTTTATTATATTATCAGAGCTGAGTATCATTTTCCTCCCTTAACTACCCTCTTAAACATTTTCATTGCCTGCCTGTCAAATTACTGACCCTACCATCCACATGATATTTGCTTGTCAAGATTATGCACTCTGAAAAATTTAAATCAGGGTTTACAGTTTATATGCTTTTAATAGTCTACAGGCCTGTTAAACTCAGCAGTGCCAAAGAGCTCTGTAGTAAAAACTAGCCATAGACTGGCCTAAGGGATTAAACAGACACAAGTAATTCAGCTCATTTGTGCTTGTGTATGCACTGTTTAAATCTGTTTTAGTGGGGCTGTGTGGGAGTCACTGTAGCGTAGCCTGCATCAAATGTCACATTATCTCTATCCACGCAAATAAATGACTCATTGGCTTTGATATGGACTGTTCTCCTCTGGGCATCACAGTCTGCGTTAATCACTTCCTCCAAATATACAACATCTTTAATGTTAGTCTACTATGACTAGTTCTCGATAATGTCTTGAGAGGTCTCACAGCATTAATATACTGAAATAAACGATGGAGGCTCCATTGTTATCTAAATGTAAAGTGCTGTACTGTATCATGTGTCATGTCTCTCAGGTCCTCGTTGCTCTTTTCATTTTTATGCATGGTGGTGATGTCAAGCTTTTTCTTTCTCCTTGTGCTTTTATGCTGAATTATGCATATAAGTGGCTGTGCGATGTTAGGCTGGAACATAGGATCTGCTCTTCCAAAAATATGTTGTTTTTTGGTCCCAAGAACCTACCGGTCAGCTCTGTGTTACTAGGCTAAACTTAGGTTTAAGGCTGTTTCAGTAATTGTAAAAATGTAGTTCACAAAACCACTTTCTGATGTATGTTTTCCTCACATCAGATGTTAGTCCATATGGACCCACAGCTCTCAGTGGAGATGTGGTGTAGCGTGACGAAAGGCGTGGCACTACTGAAAGAGGGATGAGTCTGTTTTCTTTAGGATTCAACATTTACTCTTAATACCTTTCATCAGTTAATGTATTTTTGTTTAATGTCTCAAAGTAGAGGTTGACCAAAAGTGGATTTAAGTGATGTTGATAACTAGATTGGAATGCAATGGCCAAACATTACTGAATCATGAAAATGTATTGTACTTTTTAAATCATTCATGTTAATTCATATTGCATTTACTAATGGTAACAGTTGAGTTAACTTTAAAATGTGAAAACACTTTGATGTTTATCTAATAAAAAACAAAAAAATGTATAACTGTTAGGGCTGCACAATAAATTGTACGTCATATTCTACGTCATTTTGTCATATATCATGATATCATCAATATTATACATCGATATTATGAAGTTGTTTCCAACCTGCTCCATAGACTTTGTATTGAAACTGCCTCCTTGTTATTTCCGAATTATAACAAAAAAACAGAACAATATCTAAAAGCTGCTATGTCACAAGGTGTACAGTAATCAAGTATTCACCCTTCAACCATTAAACATTACAAGGATTTTTTTTTATATGTTAAAGCATCAACAAATTACTTTCAACAGACTATGAATGAACCCAAAATCTTGATTATTTCTTTAGAAATATTATGGGTGTGTTAAATATCAATGTAGTAATATACTGTATGTCTATATTGTCTTACATACAGTACGTTGCCTTAAAATACTTTCTTATAGGGATTAGAAGTGTAAAAGGGAGACATTTTAAAGCATATTCTGGAAACAAACCTGGCAAGAGATGTTTTTTTTGTGTGGAGGAAATCGAGAAATTCTTAGTGCATTCCAGTGCATCTAGATACATCGGTAAATTAAATTGGGAGGCCAGACCACAAATACACAGTATTGTCTTTTTCATATTTTTACAGCAGAATACACCGACACCAGTCCAATGTCTTAGCAATAGGGATCATAGAGGTTATTTCACACTGCTTTGAGTGGTGTATAGTTTTATGAGTTAAAATGTTAAAAAAAAAAAAAAAATTTAATTTCTTTCATTCTTAAAGTGAGAAAAGAAGGGTTGGAAAAGGGATGCTGTGTTGAACTCTTCACTACTTAACTACTTTTCAAATTTAATTTAAATTAGTGGAACAGTGAAGATTTTGTTTATTTTGTATAAAACTCCCCAGTAATCTGATTGAGAATATTAAGTAATTAAAAGATTCTTAAAAGATTTACTTGTATTAATTTTGTTGAAAAACGGGAGAATACAATATTAGCAGTTACACAAGCAGTTACCCTATATGTATATATATATATATATATATATATATATATATATATATATATATATATATATATATATATATATATATATATATGTATATATATATATATATATATATATATATATATATATATATATATATATATATATATATATATATAATGTATGTATGTATGTATAATATGAAATTTAATAAGTTTAAACTGAATGGACTTTGTTAGTGTGGCTACTAGGGTAACGATATAAATATTAAATATACTTTATTGTGAACACATCTGAAAATTAAATATACAACACCGAGTGAGCTGCTGCAGGAAAAATGTCCTAAATGTGTACTTTATAACAGGAGTTTCAAACTGAATCAGCATACAGTTTAAAGGGGAAGAAGTTTAAATCTCTTTCCCCATTTAAAGCAGCACAATAAACTGCAGCATGAAGTTACCGCCAGTTGCAACAGTGATTACAGACTTTATTTAGAGACAAAGCAGTTGTTTCTTAATTTTTTTTTTTTTTTTTTTTTTTTACTTCAAACCTTTCTAGCACTGTTCGAATATGGCAAGATCATCTTGGCTATTTGTGTTCATAAGCGTAGCATGTTCGACATAAAAGAAGACAAATTTTGTAGCCTAGTCTAAAGTGGGTTAGCTTGATTCAGTTCTTAAATGACATGCTAATTTGGTCATTGGACACTGTAGACAAGGTTTTGTGTGTGTGTAAATTTGCATCCCTCTCCTGTGTTTGTTTATTGCATTACATACTGAAAATCTTTAATTGTTAAATAAAACTAATTGAAGGAAGGCTATCCAGCTTCTTGTAAAGGTGTGCGTGTGGTTCTACTGTACTGCACATGCTTGTTTCTAATAGCAAACTAACAGATCATCTACTTTTATTGCTTAAACTTAGATGGAATCCCTCATTGTCGTCTGATAAATGCTCATCTCTGTGCAGCAGGTGCAGCAGAGCGTATGAAAACTCGTAGCATTAGAGTCTTGAGCTATGGATACAGTCCACAAGGTGGAGCTGTGTGCATTTATTTCATGCTCCCCAAAGGCGACATACTTTTCTTCCAATCACTGCAGTGCTTTGAGTTGGAGATTTGCAATTAAGACAATTACTTGGTTAGATTGGTGATGTGTTTTACTTTAAAAAAAAAAAAAATAGGGACCTGATTAATAGAATGAGGGTGAATATGAAGCCTGCTGTGTCACAGTGTTGGGCTAGTAGTGAGAATTGGGCTAAATTAGGTTCACAGTAAGTGCTCACATGCTCATTAGAGGCTGAAACCATGAAATGATTCACTGTAACTTTTTGTAGTAAAGCAGAGCCCCCTGAAACAGTCTGAACAATCTGCTCAAATAAAATATTATCAAGTATTATAGTTAGTTCCATAGTCATAAAATACAGTAATCATACACATTTTTATTTCAGGGGTTTAAGTGGTTCAGTTATCACAGATGGTAGCTTTTTAAATATTAATAGAAATAAAGAAACTCTAGACTTTGATGAAATTTTCAAGCTATCTCAGAACAGGTTTTTCTAAAGCTTCTCTGCCATCTTTGGATCTACAGGCAACTGAAAGCAAATCTACATAGGCTGTTGTTTGCTAGCAATGAAGATCTTCATTAGGTGAACACTGCGTGTGCTGTCTACAGTTCAACGGGTGTAGATAGGCTACATTTGATTACAGTACACAATACCACTATGACATTACCAGTTTGTTGTACATGTAATTTATAGATTAAATACATTGTATAATTTTTACATTAAATAAGCTGTCACAGAGTATGAAATGAATACACTCCAAACCCACGTTATCTCTGTTCCAGAAGGAATGCCTTTGCATAGACACCACTAATATTGATATTTCCATAATATTTACACTTGCAGAAATATACATTTGTTGACATTTTGCAGAACATACAGAAAAAGATCCATCAATGTCCATTTGGTTCGTTATGTTCAGATGTTCAGTAACTCCTCCAGCCGTCATGTGAGGAGTTTTCACTCTTCTCCATGTCAGATGTATATACATATATAATGCATAATATACTTTAAAATATAATTTAATTCAGTGATGCAAATCAGAATTTTCATCAGCTGTTACTTTAGTTTTCAGAGTCATATGATCCTTCAGAATTCATTCTAATTTATTGATTTATTACCAGCGCTGGGAAACAGTTTTGCTGCTTAATATTTTTTTGGAACCTGTGAAATTTTGTTTAGGATTATTAGATGAATAGAAAGCTAAAAAGAACATAATTGATAGTAAATCAACATATTGGAATGATTTCTGAAGGATTATGTGATGGCGTAAAGGCTTAAAAAAAAAGATTGTTTTATTTCTATCTTTTGCTTAGTGTGTCAGTAGTAAATATCAGTTTACATTTCCAAACATTAATTTTGCCATTAATTGTAATAATCCAGTGAGATTTTTGTTTGCACAAGGAGTCTGACAGCAGCCAGTGCTCCACACAGAGATCTGATCTCACCGTCATCAGTCTGTCTGGAATAACATGAAGAAACAGAACAAACTGAGACAGACTGTGTGTCATAGTACACAAGCATTTGGGTGATCGGTAACCCTGAACGGAGTTTGCCAGCATTAGTTGTATTGCATGTTGAGTGATGCATATATATATCAAAAACGGCAAGATCTGAGTCACACTTGGACAGTGAGGCACGCTGACAGCCGAAATGATATAAAATGGGGGTAATTGACGCTAGTAGTACTACTGGCTTGGAGCCCTTTGACATCTGCGCAATTTGTAGATACGCATGAGAGAAGAACCTCATAGATCTTAGGGAAGTCGAAAGAACTGTACAAAAAGTGTGCTGCTGCTTATTACAATATTATTTTGCCTTGATTTTATTCTAGGATTGCAGCACTGACAGGAAATAGCACATGTATGTGAACGCTGTGTACGAACAGGATCTCATTAGCGTTAAGGATTAGATTAGTGTGTATGGCAGCATTTTGCTACATCCCTTTTAGCTTGACTGCTGATTTAAATTTTCCTGAAGCAAAGTCATGGGAGAGATCTTTGTCATTGCAGACCATCCCCCATGTTACTGCCTCTTATTGCCCAGTGACCTGAATGGTTAGTCCAGTGTGAATGTTCCACGGACATCTTAATCAAATGGGAAAAAATAGACTACAGTAAAGTTCAAGTAGCTCTCTGTCTGGCCCTGTCACGGTCCACTTTCTCCATCGTATGGATTCCATCCAGAAATGGCACCGTTCTCAGAAGGTCACAGCCAGACTGTCCAGTCAGCTGCCAATGACATTCTGTCATCTTATTGGCCAGTCTCTGAGCTCCCCCTCCCTCTACACTTTTCTTCCCCTCCATGTAAACGTGCAGGAAGCCAGTCCATTAATGCTCCTCCTCCTCCATGCAAGACTGTGCTCCCTTAGGATGTACATTTGCTGTTCCTCTCACTGGTAACCGCTTTAGCTTTTTTCATACTCCTCAATCTATCAGGTGACGTAGAGCACCCACGCTGAGGATGAGACAGAGAGAGACTCATCCCTACTCCTGTCTGACGAAGCCCATGTGACAAACACCACGCGCTGCAACAGCTTTACTGTCCCCTCCCTTCCTCCCCTCACATCTCTCCTCCTCTTCCCTCGTTCTCCTCACAACTCACTGCGTTGTGCTCACTGTGCCGTTCTTCACCTCTCTTTTGGGAATGAGACGGTTGTCTGGTGTCTTGTGTGATAGAGAACATTTAACTAAAAGAGCCAAAAGGTTGCACTCTTTTCACGCAGCATGACTCCAACGAGGCCTCTGTGTAAACATCTCCACCGTGACTGACAGCTGAGAGGTCGCTGTTTAAGAAGGAGAGTGACGGAGCGTAGAAGAGCGTTAGGAAGGTGAAGAAACTGATTCTTCTTTCAATCAAGTGAAGCAGGAGAAGAACAACATTGAGAGACAGTGGAATTCTGAAGCTGTGGTGACCGAGAGGGGGGCGTGTGGAAAATTCGCTGGATGAAGGAAGCAGACTGGCTGTCCCTTCCCTGGTGTGATGGAGTGAGACGAGGAATGAGGGTGGATGGTGAGAGCGGGCAGCAGCAGCAGCAGTGGAGGGGCAGGAGGAGGAGGTGCGGGGGGAGGTGGTGGAGCAGGAGGTGGCCGGAGAGGCAGGAGCAAGTTTCGCTCGAGGAGGCGATTCTCCGGTTCTTCGCTGGCTGAGCGGCTCAGCTGCCATAGTGGCGAGAAAATGTCACCCAGCATTAAGAAGTTGAACTGTTTCTCGCCCATGCTGTGCCACTGCAAAGTGGCCTGTACAAACAGCACCATCTCCCTCATGTTTGGATGCAAGGTGGGTCGTGGAGCTCTCTGCTCAGTTTCTCTGGTTTGCTTTATGTCAGATCTAGAGGACAGACTGTGAGAATCTATCCAGCATTTGCTTCCAGGTGTTGCTGCCAAGATTTTCTTCTGTACAGCTGCCAGAAAAATCTGAGGAGTCTTCAAGGCTCATACAGTGAACTTGATGAGATAAGAGAAGTTGAGTAGGGATATTCTCACAGAGTGCTGACATAAAACACGTCTAGGTTTCCAACATTAAGATGGGTAAAATGCATATAAATGTTTAGGGGAAGGTGCAAATATTGGGTCCTTACTTTTTAGTTACTTTTAGATTATTTTTTCAACCTCTTCCCTTTATTTATATGAAAAGTCAAGTCTAGAAATCAAAGTGGGATCAGGGCATGACCCGGGATGCACCCAGGCCCCTGTGATCAACAGCTCTCTATGCATGTGTTTACCGTATTTTCCGGACTTTAAGTCATACTTTTTTTCATAGTTTGGCTGGTCCTGCGACTTATAGTCAGGTGCGACTTATTTATCAAAATTAATTTGACATGAACCGAGAGAAATGAACCAATAGAAAACATTACCGTCTCCAGACCGTTCTCTTGGTTCTTAGTTCAAAATAAATGCGACTTATAGTCCAGTGCGACTTATATATGTTTTTTCCTCATCATGACGTATTTTGGACTGATGCGACTTATACTCAGGTGCGACTTATAGTCCGAAAAATACGGTACACATTGTATACATAAACTCTGTGTTCACTAGTTTGTATTAACAAGAGATCATAAAAGCTGGATGCATAATAATTATAAAACAATTGTCAGATTTTGTTTAAACTAGTTTTAGATAAAATGTTCCATGTCACAACTCAGGATATATTTTCTGAAGGTATTTTATGTTAACTTCCAGCATGTTTACAACTTCTTGTCTGCTGGTATTAGGGCTGTCGATACACGTCTGGGGTGTCTTTCCGGTACAATTGTACCAGGAACTTTTTTCCCCAGGAATTATTTTCCCCCCAGACCTGTTGCTTTCTGCATTTTCACCGCGGTCTAAAGTATTTATAATAAGACTAAATATGATTAATAGCCACAGAAATGTAGTTCAGGGAAATGTGTATGTATACAGCCTACATAACAATGAAATAAAATATAATATCAGTTGCCTCTTTTTATTTTCATTTTAACATAGATAAATTGAATTAAGACCAAAGATCACCTATTAGATTTATCCAAAATTAATTCTATTTTGATTAGCCACTAAAGAGTCATCAGCGTCAGCAGCATATGTCAGAGGGACTAGCTGAGTTGAGAGCGCTCTAGGCAGATACATGATCACTGAGCTCCCACTGATCGCCTGGAGCCGATCATCTCCGAAATTGGTGATACACATTTTTATATAGGTGCTGTCTTTATAAATAAACTGCAGATTTGAGTTTTAAACAACTACATTTTAGCCTGAAATACTTTTAAAACTACATTTCATGGCACAATAACAGTAGTATTTAGAAAATTATCAGAATAAATGGGGATTGAAATCACAATGCTGCGTGAACTCAACCAATCAGCATGTTTAGCACCCAAGTCCCACCCCCTGAAAGTTCTGGACCTTTGAGAAAGTACTACCTCGCAAGCAGGGACTTTCTGAGGGGCAATTTTTTACCCAGAACTATATTTAGATTCTGTTTCTAGCGGTGGCAACACACAGAGTACCATCCCAAAGTCCCTAGTTCCTGGGTAAAGTTCCTGCTGTGGAAACACGGCTTTAATCAGTCATTGGCTTATCTCTGCTCTTACTGTAGTTAACACTCTGCTCACCAGTAATCACGCTCTATACAGTGATGGAGATTGCACAGATTTCATTGTATTAGCTTAGGGTAAAGCCTGCGTGTTCTTAATGAGAGCATGTCACTGTAATGCTTTAGCTCTGGCATTATCCAACTTTTCAAACACTTACAGAATCTTATGTGTGGAACTTCATTTTTATGCTGATTGTGAAATAGTAGGTTGAACTATTTTTTTTTTGTACATGCTTCAGAACAGCTGATTGTGGTGAATTGGTTTCAAGTAATCTGTCTCAATGTTGTTGTTTTTTTTACATCAAACCTATGGAGGGCTAATTAATTTAAATTATCATGTAGTCACTCAAGAATTCTTTGGAGTAGTTTAACCATCGTCCTTTGGCTTCTGGCATGATGATTACTGTCTGTATGGGTGCCGAATGGCATCAATGCCATCATGGCATTAACTTCTCAAATCCTTGATGCAAAGCCCATAGGATTACATGTCATCTGCTCTGTTCAGGATTGACGTTCAATTGGAATTCATTTTTAATTGTTAAAAATGTTGATAATCTGAAGTAGTCAAGTCACCTTTATTTAAATAGTGCTTTTAACAATACAGATCGTCAAAACAACTAAACAGCATTAAATAGGAAAATAGTGTGTCAGTAATGCAGTTGATGATTGTCAGATAAGTACGATATGAACCATTCTAATACACTTCCATTAATGCAAGGTAAGTTTTCGAGTTTATTCTAGATAGGGCTGGGCGATATACAAAAAAAAATGATATCTCGATATTGTCAAAATTTTTACGATATTCGATATATATCTCGATATGTTTGCATTTGCATTTAAATAATAAAAAATAAAACATGATTTTCTTTTGCCCATTAAAAAAAAAACTATTTAGATTAAACAGCTAATTTAAGCAGTTAAAAAATCTAGACCAAGAGATCACTTACTGCTTTTTGTTAAATGAATACATGTAGGCCTATATGTAACTGAAGCAGTGCAAATTAAGTAACAGTTACAGAAAGTGCATTCTTCTTTTTAGTGCATGCAATTCACAATTTAAACTATGCAACTGGGATAAGTATTTTATTTAATTTTTTTAACACGTTTTTAAGCTAAGAACACAAGTCTGTCAACTGTCTGTGGTTTTAAGAGAAGCTCTGTGGCATGAAACTATGGTCCTACTGACACTAAAAACCCTCTTAGATGGGGAGCTAGTTGCTGAAGCACATAGCTATTTCTTATATATAAATATATATAAATGAATACCAAAGACTTTTGCATTCTCTCTGTCTATATTATGGAAACTGGTAAACATATCAGTGAAATTCCCCAATAGTAATTCCAAATAGCCATAGCCTATGTTTCTCTATTCAAACATCAGCGGTCGAGTAAGTGCATTTATTTTGCGATCACAAACGCAAACAATACAGTTGAGATCTCACGACAGAACACAGACCGGCTGAACGACGCTTTAATTAGATCGCTCAATTCCAGCTTGTTAGTGTTTTCAGATTATCGTCAGCGGCTCTTCCGCAATGAGGAGTGAGCACGTGCGCATGGTTGCCAGATTGCTTAAAATAAGCAAACACCGGGCAGAAAATGAATCCTTGTAACAGTGGAGCTCTGATTCGGAGATTTAAACTCTTGTTATCTGGCAACCGCTATCATTACAGCTCTCGTAGTAGAGGGGCGTAGAGCAGTCAGCAGTTACAGGTTCCTTTTTTGGACATTCGGCGCGTTCTTTTGGGAAAGTATGCTTGAATTTGAAATATTCGATATTCCCGATATATTCAAATTGTACATCGTCGTCAAAATTATTCCGATGTTATCGCTAATATTCGATATATCGCCCAGCCCTAATTCTAGAGAATGTTATAGTCAATAGTGTCGAACGCAGCACTAAGATCCAGTAGAACTAATAGAGAGATACAACCACGAGCAGGTCATTTGTAACTCTAAGGAGAACAGTCTCAATCCTAATATACATTCTAAATCCTGACTGGAAATCCTCACAGATACCATTTTTTTCTAAGAAGGAATATAATTGTGAGGATACTACCTTTTCTAGTATCTAGAAAAGGAAGATTCAAGATCGGTCTATAATTAACTAGTTCTTTGGGGTCTAGTTGTGTTTTTTTTTTTTTTTTTTTTTGATGAGATGCTTAATAACCAGTTTGAATGTTTTGGGCACATATCCTAATGACGAATTAATAATAGTCAGAAGAGGATCTATAAGTACTGCAAGAACATTGTGAACTTTAGCCAGTTTTGAAAGCTGAAATAAATTTCTTTTGAAAGAAAAGTGTTTTAGCAGCGCAAAAGATTGCGGGTTCAATTCCCAGGAAACACACGTACTGGTAAAAAAAAAAAAATTATAGCCTGATTGCACTATAAGTCTCTTTGGATAAAAACGTATGCTAAATGCATAAATGTAAACGTAAATGTAACTGACATGATTAGCTTCTATAGATGAGTAAAAGAAGGATTAAAGCACTTGTAAATATTATATTTGTTTAAACATGTTTTTAGGTCATCTTTAAGCAATGACTGTCTTAAATAAAATAAGAAATTTCTCTGATTAAACTGGAGGGAAAACAGCAGTGTGACAGTTATGTATGAGGAAGCCTATGCTGGCTGTTGGACTGCTGCTCTTGTAAATACTAATTTCTTAGTCAATCGTCCTTTGTTCTAGAACACACTGGCTGAATGCACAGCTTCTTTTTTTAGTTTCTTAAGAAAACATGGAAGGTTATGATGGTTTTGGTAGGTTTCTTGTCATTATTGCTCTCTATTTCTGCCATGATCCATTGATTTAATAATGGCAAGTCAAGCTATATATCCAAATTTGTCAGGGTTACAATACCTCACACTCGCAGTTAAACTAGAAAAACACATACACTTATCACTATCTCTGTGTTCTGTAGAGTCCAATTTCTCTGGTCTGCTGCTTGCAAATTCTCCTTGCGATCTAAGACTTCGATAGAGAGAGGCTGGCACATTAGGCAAATCTCAAATTGGACTAGAATGATTGAAACTAGTCATTTCTCTGTATTTTCTTGATGACAGGAAGGGCAACATATGAAAGAATGGTGGCTGAGGAGAGGAGCTTTTGCTGCTCTCTGGACTGTCAGATTGATGACAGTTTTAGTGACAGTTTTAGCATCTGATCACACAGATGGGATGACTGCCCAAGTGCCATGTCATGTCTCCCCAGATTTTGTTGTTAGAACCATTTCCAGTGATTCTCCTAAAGCACTGGAGCCAACAACTTGTGAGGATTTAGTTACAGGCAGTGTAAAGCATCGCTTTACAACATTGCCATACGGTCACCATGTAATAACAGCAGGACAACATTTATCCTGCCGGTTAATGCATTAAGACAAATGTAGAACTGAAATGCATTGTGTAATTGTTATAAGAAATTATACATATTTGGTTGTAGCTCCTGGTTATGCGTGTTTATAGTGGTATTTATTTTTTATCAGTAGAATATGACAGTAGACGTTCACAGAACATTTTGATAAATTAACATTTTAAATTTTACATAATGCAGATTTAGATGGATCAAATTTGCCCCCTTATTGTTCTAGCATTGATACTGGGTGCTGCCCTATATTATTAAGGAGAAAAGAAGAGTGTCTACTGGATTATTTTTATTCTAAAACTTTTTGGGATGAGCTTATGTTCTAGTGAGTGGAATGTTCAGTAAAATTTAGAAAATATCTCTGAAGCACATGTAAACTTGTTGTAATACTACCGGCTAACTCTCTTCAGAGATTGCAAACTGATAAGTGTTGTAAGCCGAAAGAAACTAAAGATCCTTAAGTTATTTGTCTATATGTCTTTGTGAATTCATATTTCTAACACCTTAAAAACATTTCTTAAAAATCATTTGTTCTCAAATAGCAGAACTAACTAACTAGCACTCTAATGAAAATATTAAAATATAAACTATTTGAAATGTGCAATATTAATGTATAGAAAGTATTTTTATATTTTACATTATTTATTATTTTTGTATTTTTTACATTATGTATATAATTTCAATTGTCATACCTCCCCCTGTGAATAGTCCATGATCAGACTGTATAATTAATAACATATGGAGTGCCTGAATCACTGAGTGTTTGTGCCAGATAAATTTACCTGACGTTCTCAAATAATTTTGTCACATCCAAATAGAATAGATTTTCCATTTTCTTTTGTTTTAAAACCTGTTTTACTGTTGTTGTTTTTTCTTTCTAAAACAGAAATATATGTTTGTTGTTTTTTTCAATTCAGTTCTACTTAGAAGTGTTTGCTAGCTTCGCTATTACTAATGCTCATGCTTAAGGATTTGCACAACATCAGTGCGTAACGTGTCTCGCTGTGTTTGTGCCACATTAATTAAGGATACAACACTTCTTTGACATTTCATCACATGAAATTTAAACCTGTGGGTAATGCAGACAATTTGCCATGTTAAGCAGGTTATGGCAGTGTGTTCTTATTTAAAGCTGTGAATATTGGCAAAATGTGCAGAGGTGGAAACTAGAGTCAAAGACTGAAGTCAGATTGGATCCCAGTTTGCAGAGGTGAAGTATCAGGTGCATCCCAGGAAAGCTCCAGATTGAATAGTGAGCTGATTACCTCAGTCACAGAGGGCCATGACTCAATAGTGAGTGGACGTGGTTGCCAGGAGATCCTCCTCCTCATGCTCCGTTCAGGGAAGACTGTGAGCTCTCCTCTACTATCACGTGCTTCCGCCCACATGCTCTACACATTGAACACCTACAAATCAGTCTTAATGATAGCAATTCTTCATGCAGGTCTTGCTGAAATATTTCCATTTATGGATGTTAAAGGAAAATTATGTAACATGGTAGTATTGTTAAGGAAAGACTTGTGGCCAGATGCACAAAGACAGAGCTACGTCTTTGGTAGGGCTGTGTATCATTCAAAAATTTTCGATACCAGTTCATGAACAATACTTTTTTCGATATCAATGTTATGAAATCAATTTTAACAAGATTACATTATCTAAAAAAAAATGTTTATACAGACTCAAAAACGTGCTTGTTTAAAAATGCATAGCTCAGACAGAATCAGGATTTCAATTTCCACTGATTTACTGATGAGCATTAGCAGCTAACAGTGTTGTCTGCCAATGTTTTCTCTTACATGATTGCTGGTCTAACTCAGAGGTAATAACATTTAATTTCCGAAACATTACATGGCCAAAAGACACATTAGACGGCAATCTGAAATTATTACAAACACTCAGTGGTGGTTCAAAGTGAGTTTTGAGTAAATTATTTATTGTCTTATGTAGCATGATGCTACATTGTGCATGAATGGTCATGCAACACACCCTTTCGGTCGTGTAGTATAAACGGACATCTGCATATGATCAGAACTCCATGCAGCTCCCAAGCTATACTCTTCATTGGAAATGAGTTACTTCTGGTTTGTCAGAGATAGTGGAAATCTGGCTTGAAACGCAGTGGAAACGGATAGTTTTTATTTTAAAGGGGTCCTATTATGCTCTTTTACAAGGTCTTGATTTTGTTTTGGGGGTATACTTGTACAGGCTCTCATACTAGGTTATTCGAAAAAAATTTTTTTCACATATTTTGTTATTACAACACCTCTGTCCCCAGTCTGGCATGAACTGCTTGAATAGTTCCTTTATCAGATGAAGGCCCGCCTTCTGGAATACGAGATGTGCTGTGATTGGTTAGCTGGGCCAGTTTGTGTTGTGATTGGCAGCACTCTGCGCCTGGTCGGGAAATATCATGCCCCTTATTATAGCCGCCTGCTGCGAGCTTCAGTGTAAATATTGCGTCAAAATCAAATCAATTTGAGCGATTTAAACCTGGATGACTGTAACCACTCTAAGCTTGTCTGTCTTGGGAAAGCTAGCGTGTCCCCGACATAGTGATAACACACTTGCCTTCTCTAGTGCAGCTCAACCAGATCTCTTCCCATTCATCAATCTTTATATCACATCACAAATCCCGGAAAATATGCGTTGTATTCCAAACGAGTCGTTTGTTGTAGTTTTTGAAAATTGATTTCTGTTAAATAAAATATCTCCTTTTGAAGTGGACTTTGAGCTTTGTAACTTTGCAGATGTTTTTTATGCTCAAGCAGCAACATTACAGGCTAACTAAAGTTAAAAAAGTGAAAAAGCATAATAGCACCCTTTTAAAACTAAAACGCACAAGTGTAAATGTAGCCTACCATCTAAGGGGGCTGGGACACATTCACACTACAGCCTCACGTGTAAGCCACATCTCTGAAGCCGTCTTTCCACTATCTCCACTATTTTTGAATGAAAAGCGACAGACTGGAAGTCATTAATTTCAAATGGATAGTAGTGCGGGAGCTGCGTGGAGTTCCGATCATATGAGTATGTGTATAATTCGGATCTGTTTTGAGCTTTGGATGCGTTAAAATTTGTAAACATCTGTGGCTAGACCATATGCGATCGACCGACCGGATGCTATGTATTCTATTTAAAACTATGAGCGTAAGGTAAGAATTACCAATATTTTGTTCACTTTAACATTATTCTTTAAACACTATTTCTGTAAAATGGTGCTTTAGAATAATTATGGCAGAAATAATTAATTATTAAATAATAAAAAAACTTGGACAAACCATCCACTCTTTGTCAATGCGAATGCTGTATGCTGGCATTTATTCTGTCATCACCCGGAAGAGTACCCAAAAACTGTACTCAAGTAAAAGTAAAAGTACTTCTTGAAATATTAACTCAAGTAAAAGTAAAAGTACTAGTCTTGAATAGTTAATTGAGTAAGAGTAAAAGAGTATCGGATAACAAATCTACTCAAGTAGTTAGTTACTAGTTACTTTGGGTCATACATACTGAGCCTATTTTTATTTATAGATAAAATGTATGTAATGTATGTGTGCGTGTAATGTATCAGCCTTTACTCCAATTTATGTAATTTATTATAAAACCCTGTCTGTTTACTTAAGTAACAGATATAGGTGTCATGCCATAACATATTTTTAATACGACTGACTTTATATTAAATGTGAATTTAACATTGAAAGTTAATGTGATATAAATATTGCTACTAATCTTTCATTGTTCAGAAAGAGAGCAAATAACATTTACATTATTAAAGATATTTACATCATTTTCACTGACAGTCAAGATTTCAATCACTCTCAGAAACTCCCATTAAAATCACTGAAACTGTTAACACTGTGAAATCAATATGTTAATTATAGATTCGTACAAACATCTGCACTTTGTTGTTTCTGACGAGAGAATTCGCCAGAAAGAGGTATTCAGTCAGCGAGCGAGTGAAGGAAGCACCAGCATTTTAGCGATGACTCATCTGAACGCCTCTGATTGGCCAATGCTTCAATAAGCCCCAAAGAATCATGTGTGATTGGTTTTAATGCGCAGTGCTGTAAAAACACATCTATCTCTGGCTCAGCGCCAGCAAGCAATCACAGATCTGAATTTAGCAGCTGGTGATATGACTTGCTGAACGTACTCGCACCGGTGTGATTGTATTAAAATTAATAAAATCTTAATCGGCTATTTTTTGTCTTTTGGAAGCTGCATTCAACTTGACTCCCCTCTGTTATAAGCCACACACGTACAACAAACTAATGTCACAGTGGTATCGTGTACTGTAATCGAATGTAGCCCAAGTTATTACCTGTTAAACAGTAGACAGCACACGCGGTGTTCATCTAATAAGGATCTCCATCGCTAGCAAATAATAGCCTTTGCAGATTTCAATTCAGTGCAGTTCCAGCCACGTTTTCAACGCTGCTGTTCTTAAACGTTACAACTCCGAGTGAACCGCTTCAGAGACTCTCAGTGCATGCGGCAGAACTGAACGACTCATTCAAACTGATTCATGAACCAATTCACTCGTTTGCCAATTGGTTTTATCAAGCCTTTGAACAGAATTGACTCAAAAGAATGAATCATTCGCGAATGGGCATCGCTCATTGCCCAGAGAAAAGTAGACGGCGCGTTTGGAATAAACTGAAGCATTTATAACATTTATTGCATTAAGATAAAGTAACGAGAGGAGCGTGGCCCACAGTAACGAAGTAAAAGTACAGATTTTTCCCCCAAAATTTACTCAAGTAAGAGTATAAAGTACCCATCTTTAAATATATTCCGAAAAGTATTAGTTACCCCAAAAAATTACTCAAGTAAATGTAACGAAGTAAATGTAACTCGTTACTACCCACCTCTGGTGCTGATAGCACACGCTTGCACAGTTGAGACCTGAGCAGCACACATTAAAGGTCCCGTTTTTCGCGCTTTTCTGAAGCTTTGATTGTGTTTACAGTGTGCAATATAACATGTTCATGTTTCGCGTGTAAAAAAACAGTATTTTTCACACAATTCTCCTATCTGTATACCGCTGTTTTCACTGTCATAAAAACGGGCTGATGACTTTCTTGTTCTATAAAGTCCCTCCTTCATATATACGTAACGAGTTCTGATTGGGCCTGCGGTTCCTGTGCTGTGATTCGACAGCAGCTGAGCGCAGGCTGCCCTCCTGGAAACGCGACTGGACTAGTTTTGAGAAGCAAGTGGGCAGGAGCATGTGCTGGAGATGTACTTATATTCACAGGAGCGTTTTTACTGACGAGATGCGCATGAAAATCGCATTAGTTTTTTTTGCACAGCCCTAACATCTAGTTAACAAAGCTAAACAGCATTGCCCTTTATGTAATAAGTTACAGAAACTGTTAAACGCACCAATTTAAATAATAAAATACACTTACCGGTTGTGGTCCATAAACAACGCCTTCTCCAGACAAAGAGGTAACTGCTCCGTCTTTCAAGAATAATCTTTTTGCGAATCCGGCTTTAAACTGATTGAGATTGAGGAAGTTGTCCTCAGCAAGCTGTCCTCAGCAAAATGTGCTGCACATAGTTTTACATGTGGACTATAATTTTCAGGAACCGAGTTAAACACAAATTGTAACCATTAATCTCCAAGTACAGCGTCCCTGGGAAGGCCAAACAAAGGTGATTGAACTCCAAGATGAAAATAACACCGCTTCTACGACATGGCGACAAACACAAACGCAGCTCTTCCTTTTCTCTGTCGGAGTGCAACAAGACCACACCCCCCTTTTTGTGAATTCATGTGGGCGGAGGTTAGTCAAAAAACTGTTTTAGTGATGTCATTACTGCAGGAACTAGAGGGATGTAGTCCAAACGGGTCGTTTTTTTGTAGGCGAATTCTGTTAAATAAAATATCTCGCTTGGCATTGAACTTTGAGCTTTAGAATTTTACAGATATTATTTATACTCTAACTACAACATTACACACTAACTAAAGTTTGAAACATGGGATCACGAAGAACGGGACCTTTAATATGTGTTTAACCTAAAATAATTTAATCTTTGTCAGTTTAAACATGAGCCAAAGGACGCAAGCTTGCATGAACAGTGAGAAGATTTGTGCGTGCACTCATCCGAAGCGCGCAAACCCGTGCCTCAGAATGTGTACAAATGAAGTATTTTGTGTAAATGGACACATTCACACAAAAATTATGTCAAAATGCCCGTCTTGGTAAGTATCCTATAGCAGACGTAGCCGGATTAGTGCATTCTCTTAAAGTGACGGTCTTTATATCAGTCGAACAGCAACAAAAAAGTAATCAATCACTACTCTTGATTGAAAAGATTTTGTAACTTTAATAAAGAATAATCTTTAATTTATACAGTCCAATATGCAATGCTGTTTTACATTTGATTACTTTATTCAATTTCTGTACCTAAAAAGTAATGCTAGACCTACCTTAAAAAAACAAGAACCTGAGAATCACTGTTTATTCTTTGTATCTTTACTCTATTGTATTTATTTGTGCTGTTGCTTGTAGTTGGATAGAATATTTCTTTTCTTTTTTTTTTTTTTATTATGGTTTTTCCATAAACATAGCACATACCGAACTGTACCGAAACCGTGACTCTAAAACCGTGAAACAAACTGAACCGTGAAAAGGTTGAACCGTGCCACCCCTAATTTTGGGGGACATTTGATTTGTGACGAAGCATTCAAACATTAATTATATTCATTAAAATGATTCAATTTACAGCTATGTATTTTCTGCATATAAATAATGTATACTCATGATAACATAAAGATGTAAAATAATGTTCCATAAATATGTGAAATAAATACAATTCCAAATTTAAAGCTTTACAATATCCCAAAAAAAAAATATGAAACCCACAGCGCCCTCTTGTGATCCCTGAGCTCTGGTTTGAAAATCTGTTGTTATACATTGTGTTTATCTGGATACTCTCTCAGGATAATTTCAGTTAAAATCTCTAATAAATGGACAACATATTTCATTTCTTGACATAATGTATTTATTTGGGATTGAGTCTTTGATCATAAGGGAGGAAGTAATGTATGTGCACATTTTGCACAGATAAGTAAAAGCAGAGGAAATTGTTTAAGAATGATAACTGTCTGATGGACAGATGATTTTTAATAAGCAAATGCAATGATTATTTAGAATGAGAGTTAAGATTATCTACGTCGACCTCAAAGCCCATTGTTTCATTTTCCAAAACATTGTGGATGATATATATAATTTTTCTCGTATACATGTTTAATGGGAAGAAAACCAAACACTTTTCAGTGTCAATTCCTAATTACTTTTTTTTAATGTAAATGCATAAGTAAAGTGGGTAAACCGGTACAATTGAGCCTTGTGTTAGCTCTAAATAAGGCTGCTTGAATCACCGGCTTACCTATAGCGAGAAGTAGTCTGTATCTGATAAACCTGTTGCCATAGCAACTGTGGCCATTCTCTGCCTCTGTGGAAACTGCTCATTAGCTACCTTTCTGTGTAAGCATGTACCACTGTTCATTTTAGAGGAAGGGAAACCCATTCATTGTCATGTGAAGGCACTATGCAAGGGTATGGTTTGAGAGTTTTCTGTGTTTCTAGAATAAAAATGTGGATAAGTATAGGCTAGTTGATTACAACATTTATGATACTTCAAAATGTATATATTGTGTAATGTTCAGCTAAAAATAAAAAATGAGGGAGTATAAATTATTTAGTTTTATTTATTTTATTCCTTCAGAGCTGGATGATTTTGTTTTCCCCCAAACCGTTCTATCCAGACACAGTGATAATGCTTAATATTAAGTGACCTTTTTAGAACACCTTTGAAAAATACTGATGCTTATTTTTCCCATGCATAGAAATCATACAGCAAGTCAGCAAAAGAATGTTTCAGGCTCTAAAGAGTCTATACAACTTTATATTAGGCTCATTATTGGGTCTAAGTTGTCCTGGGTATCTTAAGTTTTCTGAATACAAGTCCTTACCCTCAAAGTCTCGCCTTCACTGCAGTTCTTAAATCTTATTCGTGTTTTTAGTATGTTTACTTTCAGATCATATCCAGGTTAACAGGGTAAGGACATAAGTATTTGTATCAGCTGAACATGAGATTGCTGATTTTCCTACAGTCCTTCAACCAAACATTTCAATGCATCTCTTCTTTCAGTCAAAGCTTTCCATAAATTTCAGTTATTAAAGTATCTGCCATCCCCAAAGCCAAATTCCTTTTCCATCCTTTTGCACTGACTACTGGTTACTACAATGAACTAAAACATAAACCTCCAGTCTTTAACGTCTTCCAGATTTCATGTTTATGATTGTCTATAGGCCACATGTCTCAGATATTTTAGTTCTGTTACTTCCAAAACTTAAGTAAACTACCTTTTGGAACAACTTTCACTTCTGGCTTGTGGCTTAAAATTCTGTCTCTGTAGGATTCTTATTGGGTTTTGGAATATAGGGATTTTGTGACTGCAGTTCAAACCAATCACAAACCATCAGTACAAACCAAGCTGGTGTCAAAGGGAAACTAAAGCCTCAAAAGGTCTCAAATCTCCTTATAACATGGTATTCATCTCATCTTGTCTAACTGGTCTCTGTTGTTCTCTGCAGAAGTACAGACACCATGATGAAGACACAGGATCTCCACAGGAGCAGAGCTCGCCACAGATCACTGATGAGGCTCCTGGGCCAGAGCTGGTTCAAGTGGCTGAGAAGAACCTCTCCCAGATTGAAAACGTCCACGGTTATGTGGCACATGCACACATCTCCCCAATGAAGGTAGGGCCTGGTCTTGGAATCTAGACTTCCTGATCAGTTCACATTTTTTAACATTTGATGTGTTGTCGATCACCTCAGTGTCCAAATTCTACCATTCAGTTTGTTATAACTGTGTGTGCCCCACTTTTTACACACACAACACACAAACACACCCTTTAGGTTTTTGAATGGTATTCCCTCTTTGGATTATTTCAAGAATACAAACAGGCAGCCATCAGAATTGCTTTTGTATGGTCAATATGTTTGTTGTTTTACTTTACCACATGCAATCAAAATGAATAATTTTGTCTTAATTATACTATTAAGTCAGGATAAAAAAAAAGTAATTCTATCAGTAGAATGATAAGCTCATAATCCACCAGTGCACTTGGTTCAATGGAAATCTCATTATTAGTGTGCAGAGTGCTTTATAAAATGCAGAGGGGTTTGCAGGACCCACAGGCTGATTTATAATCTGTTATATTGCTGAATGGACATCAATCAATATGAAAGACTGGCATAGTGGATAAAAAGACATGTATTGCTGCCCTCACTTCTTTCAAAGACATAACGTTTATTAGAGTTATACATGAGATATAGGACATGTATTTAATGCTTTTAGATGAGCGGCTTTAAAATGTATACTTTAAATTGATAGCATTTACTCACCCTAATGTCATTGCAAACCTGTATGAATGACTTAGAACTTAATTCTCAGGTTGTCGAGCTACAAAATGAAGAAGAAAAAATTGTCTATTACCTGAGCGCTATATTCCAGCTCTTCTGATATCTGAAAAAGACTGAAATGTTGTTTGTTGTTCATTTGAAAGTTTCTGCACAGTATATGTGTGAGTAAATAAAACGGGGGAGAAAAAAACTGATGTACATATGATCGCAATTCATATCTAATCGGTATAATCGCAGATCTTGATTATTTGCATTGATTGATATACAAATTTCAAAAATCAGCTTTCTCATTTTTATCTAATGCTTTCGTTTTCTTTAACTTCGCGGTAGTTCTTAAAGTCATAGACATGTTACAGTAATTAAGAGACTTGCAAGGTGAAACACAGTTTATGTGTGCTGAGTGGAAGGCAGCAGGGTGACTGTGTCCAGAGACTATGAATTTGCTTTGAGTAGTTATGTATTTGTGAACATTTACAAGCACTCGTCCTGCTTCTGTTGTGCTCCAGTGCTCTCTTCTGCTTTTAGATTTATGATCCTACAGCCCCCCCTCAGTCCTGATCAGAGCCTAAGCCACAAGTAGCAGACAAAAAAACAAAAAAACACAGATGAGAAATAACACCTGCCACTTCTCATAACCTTTACTGCTCACGCTTAAACTGGCACCTTTTCATACCCTCAGCCCATCTCAGACACACCCTTGCAATACTGTTATGGCCCAGGCTTATTGTAAGTCACCACCGCATCTCCTTAGAGACCCTCTAACAGCACCCAATCCATCCCCCACCATATGAGGCCACACTGTATGCGGATATTTCTGTTATATCTGCAGTAATCATGAAATGCTGCTTGTATTCAAACCTTTTATTCATATATTCAATTAAAGTCATTAATTTATTTAATATATTAGATTAACCATGATTGACTTTGCGATTCAAGAATTTCTCTTCTATTTTCCAGAACTCTGTTCTTCAATAAAAAGTAAGGTAAATTAAAAAGACAATATGAGAAAATAAAAATAAATATGAGAGAATATTTAGTTATTATTAGAATATTAAATTAGATTATTTAAATATATTAATATCAACTTATTAATTTGCATATTTAAGTTATCCTGCGGCTCCCTTGGAAATTTGCTTAGGCCCCATAGTTACTGGACCATTGGTTGAGAACCACTGCTTTAAATAGTGCTCATACCCCGGTACCCTGGTCTATTAATATTATAAACACTGTGAACATTGTGATGAATGTCTACTGAATAGGGCTAAAATAATTAGTCATTATTGACAATATTGACAATAATAAAAAAAAGTTGTTGACACATTTTTGTTGTTGAATAGTTGATGTATCTCATATGACCCAATGTAATGTGACCCAAAACTGTATTACAAACTGTAATTCAGGCCACCCAGCTGCAATCCAATTGAAGACATGCTTATAAAAATTGCAAACAAATCTGAATTTTTACAAAACTAAAAAGACAAAAAATGCTGTCATGTACAGGTCCTGATATACTCATGGTGAAAGTTCTTTTCGTTTGCTTTGAGGTAATAAGAAGTTCAATATAAACAAGCACCTTTTTGCTGTTAGTGAACATCCCGATGCTGAGAATGGCATTTAGATGAATGTGTAAATACATGCTTTGTGCTTTCCTCTCAGTAACAAAATAAACACACAACAAAAATGACAGCTTGGGATAGTTGCACAAGTCTGCATAAATTGATATTTTTTTTGTCTCAAATAGAGATCTAAAATAATAATATAAAATTTAAAATAATAATTTAGAGAACTAGAAATAATGTGTGACAAATTATTATTGCTGCAGTCTATTTGAAAGTGTTTAATTAATTTGAATTATTAAACATTTTAATGGGTTCATATGATGTGTTGCTAAAAAGAAAAATATTTTGTGCATTTGGTGTAATGAAATGTGTTTATGCGGTTTAAGGTAAAAGAAAAAACATTATTTTTCACATACTATGCATTATTGTTTCTCCTCTATGCCCTGCCTTTCTGAAACACATTGTTTTTCATTGGTCTGAAAAGCGATGATTGCTCCTATTGACCAGTTATCTAGTGCATTGTGATTAGCCGAATGCCTCAAGTGTGTGACAAAAGTTTCGCCCCCTGCCAAACTGTGGTGTGTGTCCCGGTTAGAACACTGGCGCTACAAGACAAAAACAGTAAAACCCATTACAAACAAGGCATTTGTTGCATCCAGTGGGACATAATTAAAGATTATAATAACTTATACTGAGTTTTTATGCATCGCGCTGCATCTCATAAAACCATGTCTGCATTTTTGATTGGAGAAACAACAAATAACGCAAATAACAAATAAGCGCTACTCTACACCAGCCGTTCTCAATTTTAGACCTAGCGCCCCCCAGTTCTGCATATTTCACATGTCTCTATTTGTTAACACAGCTATTTCAGATAATCAGCTCGTTAGAAGTGAGCTCCGTCCATGAACTGTGTTCCCATTGACATGGTCTTTACACTGTTCATTGCTCTCTTCTCCCTGAGCAGGGAAATCTTTTGAAGTTTACCTCACTTCGGAACATTCATTCATGGATTTACACTGTGCAGCGTCTTCACATTCAGACAAATGTGACATCATATACCTCTGTAAATAAATACAAATTCGCACACTTCAATGCACTTTGAATGGAACATATACGTTTGCTCAGAACTGGAATCATTGCGGAATATCCTGTGATGTCCACATCGCAGGGCACTTACATTTGAATAGAACAAACATCTCAAGCCATAAGAGAAACATATAAAATGTGCAGAGCAGGGGGGCGCGAGAACTAGAATTCAAAACTTGCTCAAAACTTGCAATTTGAATCATCAGTGGCAAATCCTTTACATATGTAAACGTACTTACAGACAGAACAGACGGCTTTGTAGCCTTCTCCCCGAGGATCAGGAAACAGTCCTCCATAAAATGTGCTGCACACATCTGGATATTTGGGATAAACTCTTCTGGAACAGTGTTGTAAATACTTAAACACTGATTTCTAGTTGTGTCCTCTTTTGGATGAACAAAGTAATTTCGTTTTCACAATGAAACAATGTCTCCACGACATGGCAACAGCGAGAATAAAAGGTTACATCTTTCTTTGCGTGAACATTTGGGTGGTGTTATACAAATCTTCCCACATCGTGACATAGACACGTTGGCGCGTGTTTAAACGAGGCGTTTTAGGAGGGCGTGGACGAGTCTTAACTTTTATAAAGAATATCTCTTTTGGTTTGAGACTTTAGTCTTTGCAACTTTACAAATCTTCTTTATGCACCAAGAGCTTGTAACACTCCAAAGAGAAAGAAAAACTTGGAATCACACCATATGACCCCGTTAATATGTATTCTAAATATATTTAATGGACCAATTTTTTATATAAAAATTATGAAAAAGTAGTTTGAATTAATGATTCAATGACTCACTTGTAAATACTTCCCTTATTTTATTACTGGTGAAATCAGCGTTTTTGAATGAATTTCTTGAATGAATGAGTAATTCAATGATAATTTTCAATAATTCAATGATAACAGTACTTTTTGCCACCTAGTGGCTAATGACGATTCTCATTATCAATTAGTCAACTTCAGCCGGTCACATCAAATTACAGCACTGAATAATGCATTTCTATGGAAAAAATGCATCTACAAATATTGGAAGAAACAGAATGAGCTCCTGCAGGAAAAGTATGTGATCCAAGCTGCCCAAAACATGAGAAATCTTTATTTTATGTTTCAAGCTGATGCATTAGCATAATGGCTTGCCTATCAGGTGCTTTTACAGATATGTGTGTATAAAAAACTTTTAGTTAACAGTTATATCCTTATCTGTAAATGTTACTAATTCCCGCAAGCCTTTCCATTTTTCAAGCCTTTCAAATCTTTACTGAAAGAGCGGCAGTTGCGCGCGTTAAACAGATGGAAAACAGATTAAAATAATGATAAAATAAAGAAAATAGTGGTTTTAATCCAATTAATCGAAAAAATTATCGGCCAACTAATCCATTATCAAAGTAACTGTTAGTTGCAGCCCTTTGTATAGCTCAATATTTTAATGAATTGCAAAAGCTGAAAATTTTATCAAAACCTATTGGTTAATCTATGAAAGAATTGACAGTAATTTTGATCATTATAATAATCATTTAATTTACTGATAACAAGAATTCTTAGAAGCTTATTAAATAGTTTTCCATACTTATTATTTGGAAAAAAACATTAACAAAACTGCTTTACTGCTTATTAATATTCAAAGCAGTGTGATTCAAGCAAAGTGGAGTAATATACAGAAGAAGATATTGAAGTGCAGTAAAGGTACAAAAATGGTGTAAAAGTTCTTCAAAACCATATGAAATACAAAGAGTACATTTCTAAATATGGGCACTCATTTTTTTTATACATTTGTTTTTGTATTTTATTTTATTTTGTTCTATATTGTAGACACTCTTAGGTATTATTACCCCTTTAATTTATAATATAAGAATTTGATAAGGACACTTTGTGAGGAAACATTTAGAGGGTAGTTCATCTGTGGTGCATTCTGTTGCCACCTTGTGTTCTGTAATAGTCATTGCATTCTAGTCGTCATGATGTATCAATATAAATTCCTTTGCTTTATGTTCATGCATTAAAGGGATAGTTCACCCCCCAAAATGGAAATTGTCATCAAGTTGTTCCAAACTTGTATGAATTTCTTACTTTTTGTTGAACATAAAACAAGATTTTTTTTAAATAGATATATTTTAAAGAAAGTGGGGAATCAGATTATTTATTCATTTAGTTTGTGAGCTGTTCTTAATGGTTTTCATGGAGGTGGGGGTGATATTGGCATGGTCCAGTTAGGTAATAGGATGGCATTCTGTTCCAAGAGTCTTTTCATAAATAAATTTATTTTGCGTTGAGTTTTAAAGTATGCTTTTGTCTTCGTGGTCCTCATAGTTGCCATTTTGGATTAATGTTTCCATCCTGGTGATCATATGTATATATGGTCTGTGTTTCATTAACTTAAGCATCCTTATCATACCACTAACTCTCTGTTTTGGTGACTCTCAGGCTTTTTCTGAACCTAGTGAGCTTGCCTAGTCTAGGGACTGCATTTTTGGGTATCATAGGCTGTAAAACATCAGTATGATGCCCCAAAATTCTGTCAAGGTGAACATTTCACTAGCTCTAGATCCTACTTCCCATTTGTTCAATTGTCTGTCTCTCTTTATCATCTTTTCGTGATGATGTAATTGTTCGCACTTTCAAGTCAAGCTTGTATTGTAATACAGTGAGTTCATGCCCCTCTGTAGGTTGAGTCGCTGGAATGCATCTTCGATGGGCCGTCCACTGTAGGGAACGAGGAGAGTCCTCCGCCTCCTACTACTCCTCTCTCCAACCCGTACCCTCAAAGTCCTGTGACCGTCCAGGTAACAGTCCCTCGTCTGACTTGGCAAGCATCTTTATGTGCATCTGATGTAGTACCTGCAGCTTGCCACTTCTGTGTTTGTCATATGGCTGTCAGTTATGTGCGGTCTGGTGTGGGTCATCTCCATGTGATCAGCGTGACTGGTCAATGCAGCTTTTCATCATTCCATGATGATTTGAATACATTTGATCAGACAGGTTTAATGCTGCACTAGAGGGTACAGTACAGTCGTGGCCAAAAGTGTTGAGAATTACATAAACATTAGTTTTCAAAAAGTTTGCTGCTAAACTGCTTTTAGATCTTTGTTTCAGTTGTTTCTGTGATGTACTGAAATATAATTACAAGCACTTCATACGTTTCAAAGGCTTTTATCGACAATAACATGACATTTATGCAAAGAGTCAGTATTTGCAGTTTTGGCCCTTCTTTTTCAGGACCTCTGCAATTCGACTGGGCATGCTCTCAATCAACTTCTGGGCCAAATCCTGGCTGATA
Source organism: Carassius carassius (assembly GCF_963082965.1). Taxonomy (NCBI): domain Eukaryota; kingdom Metazoa; phylum Chordata; class Actinopteri; order Cypriniformes; family Cyprinidae; genus Carassius; species Carassius carassius. The sequence continues at coordinate 24,668,825 of NC_081774.1, forward strand.
GCAACCCATTCTTTCATAATCACTTCTTGGAGTTTGTCAGAATGAGTGGGTTTTTGTTTGTCCACCCGCCTCTTGAGGATTGACCACAAGTTCTCAATGGGATTAAGATCTGGGGAGTTTCCAGGCCATGGACCCAAAATTTCAACATTCTTGTCCCCGAGCCACTTAGTTATCACTTTTGCCTTATGGCACGGTGCTCCATCATGCTGGAAAATGCATTGTTCTTCACCAAACTGTTGTTGGATTGTTGGAAGAAGTTGCTGTTGGAGGGTGTTTTGGTACCATTCTTTATTCATGGCTGTGTTTTTGGGCAGAATTGTGAGTGAGCCCACTCCCTTGGATGAGAAGCAACCCCACACATGAATGGTGTCAGGATGCTTTACTGTTGGCATGACACAGGACTGATGGTAGCGCTCACCTTTTCTTCTCCGGACAAGCCTTTTTCCAGATGCCCCAAACAATCGGAAAGGGGCTTCATCGGAGAATATGACTTTGCCCCAGTCCTCAGCAGTCCATTCACTATACTTTCTGCAGAAGATCAATCTGTCCCTGATGTTTTTTTGGAGAGAAGTGGCTTCTTTGCTGCCCTTCTTGACACCAGGCCATCTTCCAAAAGTCTTCGCCTCACTGTGCGTGCAGATGCGCTCACACCTGCCTGCTGCCATTCCTGAGCAAGCTCTGCACTGGTGGCACTCCGAACCCGCAGCTGAATCCTCTTTAGGAGACGATCCTGGCGCTTGCTGGACTTTCTTGGACGCCCTGAAGCCTTCTTTACAAGAATTGAACCTCTTTCCTTGAAGTTCTTGATGATCCTATAAATTGTTGATTTAGGTGCAATCTTAGTAGCCACAATATCCTTGCCTGTGAAGCCATTTTTATGCAACGCAATGATGGCTGCACGCGTTTCTTTGCAGGTCACCATGGTTAACAATGGAAGAACAATGATTTCAAGCATCACCCTCCTTTTAACATGTCAAGTCTGCCATTCTAACCCAATCAGCCTGACATAATGCTCTCCAGCCTTGTGCTCGTAAACATTCTCACCTGAGTTAACAAGACGATTACTGAAATGATCTCACCAGGTCCTTTAAATGACAGCAATGAAATGCAGTGGAAAGGTTTTTTTGGGATTAAGTTAATTTTCATGGCAAAGAAGGACTATGCAATTCATCTGATCACTCTTCATAACATTCTGGAGTATATGCAAATTGCTATTATAAAAACTTAAGCAGCAACTTTTCCAATTTCCAATATTTATGTAATTCTCAAAACTTTTGGCCATGACTGTACAGCTCTTGCATTCTACCTCTCATTGTCCTTAATTTGTATTTATGCAAAATTTCATTTTGATAGTTGCATTAGCCTGCTAGAATCTACAAACGTGGGTTCTAGTTAAATGATAGGCTTGTGTATGTTGCAGCGATAGCTTTGCTGTTGCATTTGTTATCTGTTGGTGCATGCCGTCATGCATGGAAGCACCTTTGCTTCCACAGCTCATGGCCAATGTTTTTTCGATCTTCAGGACCTTGTGCTGAAGACTTCAATTAAAGCCAGATTGCTGCATGAAATGGTCATTATATAAGATGAATAGCAAATTCCTCATTGACTCCTTTTCTGAATTACTTTTCTGGTCTTGGGATTTATGAGGTGGATGTGCTTATTCAGGCCTGAAAATGGTTTGCATTTTTTTGCAACATACAATTAAGAATTAGGCAGTGTTAGTATGGGTTTGAGGCGAGGCAGTGTTAGTATGAGTTTGAGGTGAAGCTGTGTCCTTCAGTCACTTTTCTCATACAAATCATGAGCCTTGAGCTGCCTCCCATCTCCCGTCGGTGACGTCAGTCCTGATATATCTCCCCATGTGGCAAAGTTGAATGGCTTGATCGCACTTTCAAGAAAGCATCAAGAAACCACGACGAATGCGAAGAGGTCAAGGTGTCAGAGCGCCGTCCCCTACAACCCAGGAATTTCCAAAAGGCACAGGGAAGGATGTTACCCTGCCTCATCTCCAAGACAATGTGAGGAGAACATCGTCTTCCCTTTTAACACAATGTAGCAAATCGACACTGCAGCTGTTTGTCAGAGAGGCACAGCATTGGAGTAACGTCTACATCGCAAATCTTTGGACTAATTTCTTTCAGGCAATCAGAGAGGAGCGCAGTCAGTGCTAGCCAAGTCAAGCACCCAGTCTCACTCTCTCAGCTTCCTGCTGACTCATTTTGAGCTGGAAGAGACGAACGCAGGAACCTGCAGCTGTCTACACTGAGTTTGCATCCCACCACTGCACAGCCGTGATCGTATCAGCGTGCCAGGAACTGCATCAGCCACAGCAGTAAGAGAGAGAGAGAGAGAAGGTGAAACGAGAAGTGTTACTGGGGGCTGGACAGATTGCGAAGTGGTTTATTTCTGCTGCAGTTTGTGTACGTCAGGCAGTCTGTTTTTTTTCCTCTTGCCCTGCGTTCTGCTCTTTGCAGCTACCTGCACCGTATGTTTTCCTCACCGGCACACACTATGTGCAGAAACTGGCTTTGAGATGCCTGCGTAAGAAGAGGTGGAGGGGGGCAGGTCAGAGTCGGGAAACGAGGTCTATTTCACCGAAGCGTGAACCCCACATACACACACTCCAGCCTCAGCCCACAATGCTCAACTCTGTGTGGTATGCTAAAAAGATGGGTCGCCGGATAATGGGTACCCTAAGGAGAACCAAGAGGCGACGTCTGCACTTGTTGGTAGGTCTGGAACTCTGCAACAAGAAAATGCTGCGTGTCAATCATTGCAGTGAATACACAACTTGCTCTCGGTAAAGCAAATGATAAATGCTTAAAATTAGTTTTCAACGTTTGCTTGAAGTTCGAAGTTGCTTGATTTGCTTTGTATAAAAGAATTTGTTGTGCATAACTTGCAACTGCATTAATCTGATTCATAACAAGTAAAATCCCCTTCCACTCAAAAGACTGAATAGACTATATAATCATGCCTAAGATTGAGAAGCTAGGTGCATTAACAAAACAGAGGTGCGTCATTTTTTTTTGTTAGTACGTCATGGAGTCTCAAAAGGCACTGATTGACAGACCGTCTCATAAGGCCACAGTAAAGTCATTTGTTTTGAAATATGAGCATTGTTCTGCATTACATTATGGCAGTCACCTACGTGAGTATGTGATGTCTGGCACCTCGTTGTGTTTCAATGAGAAAATGTGAAAGCACATATCTCTTCCCGCTGCTGCCTGGCAACCTGCATGCCTCTGTCATGCAGCAGTGCTTGCAGTGTCTTGCACGCACGCGCACACACACACACAGTGCGCGCTGCACAAAATGTGTATGTTCCAGACATGAATGGCAGCGATGCTTTGCCGCTGATCCGATCATGACTGTTTCCTACTCCAGTGTGTTACAAACATAATTTTGGTGTCTTTGGAAAGATGACCCTTTGGGCTTTACTTTTTATCAACCAGATTTGATAATGCAAAAAAATAAAAAGTTATAGACACTGAAGTGCCTTGATTTTTTTTTTTTACCACACTTAAATATTTTTTTATTTGATATAAAAATACATGACATCAGTCCTGGAGCAATCTAGAAAAGTTATGGGTTAAAAGTCACATGTCTCATGAGTTTCTATTTCAAATCTGAGTAAGATATCATAAAATATAAATATAAAATGCTAATATTTTTATGAGACTGTCTACACCCCCCCCCCCAATATACAAAAATATTTACCAACTGTATTGAAGGCTTCAATAATAAAACACTAGACAGAAACTTAGACCTCATATAAGTGATTTAAGAATAACTTGAGTAAGAAAAATAATAATAAGAATAATAATAAGAATAAAAAAAATTTAACTTTGTAATCCAATTACAGAAAATCCTGAGATTGCTAGAAATGCAGCATTTACAATGAATTACGATGCAAATAAGTGCTGATGTGCTGTCGGCCACTTATACAGATGGTAATAACACAAATGCGCCATAAAGTAAATAATCCACTCTCTCTATTCATATAGACGCATTCACTTTGATAGCCGTGATACAGCGCCAGTGTAGTTTGATTCACAAAATCAAACTCTTTCAGGAATTGTGTACAGATCCTTGCAACATGGGGCCGTGCATTATCATGCTGCAACATGAGGTGATGGTCATGGATGAATGGCACAACAATGGGCTTCAGGATCTCTTAGGATCTCAGTTTCTCTGTGCATTCAGAATGCCATAAATATAATGCACCTGTGTTCATTGTACATAACATACGCTTGCCCATACCATAACCCCACCTCCACCATGGGCCACTCAATCCAAAAGGTTGACATCAGCAAACCGCTCACCCACACAATGCCATAGACACTGTCTGCCATCTGCCCTGTACAGTGTAAACCAAGATTCATCCGTGAAGAGAACACCTCTCCAAAGTGGCAGATGCCATCGAATGTGAGCATTTGCCCACTCAAGTCAGTTACGACGACAAACTGCAGTCAGGTCGAGACCCTAATGAGAACGACGAGTATGCAGATGAGCTTCCCTGAGACAGTTTCTGACAGTTTATGCAGAAATTCTTTGGTTATGCAAACCGATTGTTGCAGCAGCTGTCCTGGTGGCTGGTCTCAGACGATCTTGGAGGTGAAGATGCTGGATGTGGAGGTCCTGGGCTTGTGTGGTTACACGTGGTCTGTGGTTGTGAGGCCGGTTGGATATACTGCCATATTATTTGAAACGTCTTTGGAAATGGCTTTTGGTAGAGAAATGAACACTCAATTCACAGGCAACAGCTCTGGTGGACATTCCTGCAGTCAGCATGACAACTGCATGCTCCCTCAAAACTTGTGACATCTGTTGCATTGTGCTGTCTGATAAAACTATACATTTTAGAGTGGCCTTTTATTGTGGCCAGCCCAAGGTGCACCTGTGCAATTATCAAGCTGTTTAATCAGCATCTTGATATGCCACACCTGTGATGCGAATGGATTAACTCGGTAAAGGAGAAATTCTCACTAAGACAGATTTAGACAGAATTGTGAACAATATTTGAGAGGAAAAAGGCCTTTAGTGTTCATAAAAAAAATCTTCAATCTTTGAGTTCAGCTCATGAAAAATGGTGGCAAAAACAAAAGTGTTGCATTGATAATTTGTTCAGAGTGTGTATATATGTATATGTGTTTGTGTGTATATATCAAACGATATGATCATGCACATCTCGTCAGTAAAGCCGGTTCCATGATTAGCGTTAAATCCCAATTACCTGCTTTCAAATGGAGCGGCAGTTAATACATGATTAATGCGGATAGGTCACCCATTCAATTGATAAATTAATGGCTAGTTAAAGATGTAAAGGAAACTGAACTATAGTATTAATTAAAACTAAACTGACCCTAACAATCAATATCTTGCTCTCCTTATGTTTCTGTGTGTATATTAACACAATTCGGCAGCAAATGAAGACTGGAGCCAGGATGTGGTTTTCCAAAAAATCTGTTTACTTCAAAATCAGTCACATAAATCACCATTTACACAACTTGCTTATTTTACACTGCTCATTTAAAACATTACTTACTTATATTACACAGCTCATTTGTATTACATTGCTCACTTAAATCACATTAATCACTTATATCACATTATATTATTATATTATATATCTGTGCTGAAGTAATGTTCGGCCATGATGTCAATCAAGTTCAGCTGACAACTGAATTTGAGTTGGCGTAGCTGTCCCCATCTCTCTGGGGTTTTATTTTTTTTTCTCAGCTTTTCACATTTGATAAAGATATTAACCTGTTAACCAGACCCCCAATTATGAAAGTGCCCTACCTAATTTAAAATGTCAACAGTTCCTTACTTGTTTGTTACACACATAACTTTTGTGTCTTTAGAAAGAAGACCCTTTGGGCTTTACTTTTTATCAACCAGAGTTGTTGATGCTCAAAAATATTAAAAGTTATAGACACTGAAGTGCCGTAAAAAATTGTACCACACTTAATTTTTTTTAAATTTGATATAAAAATACATGTAATCAGTCCTGGAGCAATCTATAAAAGTAATGGGTTGAAAGTCACATGTCTCATTTCTATTTCAAATCTGAAGAAGATGCCATGAAAAATATGATTCCTGCAACCATTTTTCTGATACTGTCTAGCCCCCGCCCCCCCCCCCCCCCCACCCCAAATATAAAAATATTTACCTGTACTGAAGGTTTCTACAAACTACTTTAGTCATAGTTTTTCAATTATAAAACAATAGACAGAGACTTAAACATCATATAAGTGATATTATTTGAGCACTAGAAAAATACAATAAGAATAATTTGAGAATAAATTTACAATGAATTCCAGTCATATAGCCAAATATCATGTGTTGATGTGCTGATGGCCAGTTATAGAGATGGTAATCCTAGAGATGCGCCATGAAGTCAATAATCACACTCTATTCATATAGTTGGTGTTCACATTGATAGCTGTGATTACACAGTAATAGCGTGCTGATTTGCGCTCAGACGGTAATCATGCAGATACAGCCACATTCAACATAAAACACACTCACACATATATGAAAAATGTAAAAAAATATAACATAAAGAAAAAGCAGATCGCTAAGTTACGCCTCCATCAGATGACAGATGCGTCACAGTGCGCGTCACGAGCCGTCACGCGAGAGCGCCAGAATACAAATAAACAATCTTCCGTCTATTTTTCACTTTTTATCTTTTTTTTTTTTAGTGGATCATCTCATTCTGTTTGTGACACTGTTTGCTACAAAACCATGCTGTTTTTTACTACCAAGACGCAGTCTTCTGAGCGTGAGTTATTCCATAACGGACACAAACAATACTGTCTCTGAAAAACTCAAACATAGACAAAGGAATTATCATCAATATTACAACATTATTGCTTTGTTGGACTTAACATGCTCCATGAGATGTCGTTCAGTGGACCCTTATCTTTCTAACTAAACTGGGATTTACAGCTGTGGATGTGTTAGACTCGTTATTATGACAAATCTGGTATATACTGCATTTTAATTCTTCATGTTTTGATGTGTACTGCTTGCACAAATGTACCAAATACATTTTTTATAAGCTTTCCATTGAAAAACAGTGATCTGTCGTCGATGCTTGAGGCTTAGATCTTTATAATGATATACAGTTTGTCAAGATGAATTTTATCTCGTTTCATTTAATCTATTCGTAAACATTGACACGTGCAAACAAGGACAGTTCCGTACGCCAGTGTCCAGGTGCACGTTAACATTTTTTCTTGTTAAAATTCAAAATAGTTTTACATTTTATTGGGTGTCACTGTTCCCACCAATTCTTGCACAAGTTAAGATTACGCATGATGGTGAAAGCACGTTAGTGCAAGCCCTCCTGGAACTCATAGAGATTACATTGCAGTGCCTGCAGTTTGAAAAAAATGATATTTAAATGGGTCAATGAGAGCAAGCCAATGAGAGCACTTGGCAATTTTCATTCTGACAGAAATTGGCTAAAAAGGGGCGGTACTACACAAAACGTGACTAGACACTGATTGGACTATTTAGAGGCAGAACAAACAGACTAGGATAGTGAAAGCTAGCGTAACACTGTGGTTGAATGTGAAAGGAAAAACATCTCTTCCTTTTGCGCTTTATTGATGCGCCACCCAATCGCCCTAATGCAGAAAGTGGCCCTGCTCAGGAGATCTCAGATCATTTCAGGTGATTTCAAAAAAAAAAAAAAGACATTAAAATTGAGTTAAATTTTATAAGCAGATAAAATGATATTGTCACATTGCTCTTCCAATATATTTCATGTCTTCAAGGACCTATATTAGACATTGCTTTTATTTGAGATGGGAACCTGTTAATTATGGATTGTGTTTATGGATCGAGTTTCTCTTTTGATAAAGTAAATTTCATGGGTCACAGTTGTGGGCAAGGTTATCATTAGCAGCAGTTCTTTCATGTTTCCCAAACAGAACAGGCTTTTATCAGACACCGACTCAAGAGAAAAGGTGGTGACAGGAATAGCCAAGACCACATCTATGGATTCTGACCCTGCTTTCAAAATCTATTGAGAAACTGACCAGCAGTTTGACCCTGTCAATAGCCAGCTTAATTTGTGTTCCATTGTGTGGCCTATGGAAGATTTGAAAACTGATATCCAGTGTTAGTTGCCCATTGTAGCTGTAGATAAAATCAGTCGGTACCTTTGTGCAGTAGCTGTTACCATTGCACCACATCTTAACATGTTAACCTGGTGTGAAGCATCTATTATTATTACTTATGAGGATTTTTCATGCTGCTCAGTGCTGCATAGTGCTGGTTTAAATGTCAATTAGCAAGGTTTTGCTGGCATCTCATTAGACATGCACACTGTGTATTCAGAGGTAATTTGGAATGTATTATTGATGTCCTGCCATATCTATTGGCAATCTTTTCAGAGGGAGGAGCTTTAGCATTGTTGTTTGAGATGCCATCTTACGCTCTAGATCAATAGTTAAGCTAAGTCTAACAAGCAACTTCAGTTTAATTCACTGGTGTTTATGTGCAAAGGGCTTTATCTGATTACGTGGAGGCATGCATGACTATCACAGTGCTCAAGCCAGTGTGGTGTTGACATGCGAATGATAATGTTTTTGTACTATCCAGTCTCTGCAGTAGGCTCTAGTGCACTAATGAATATGTCAACAGATGAAGCAGAAGAGCGTGTTTATTGTGGCTTCTGGTGCAAGACAGGGGACCGGAGCCTGCACGGGAAATCCTGCTGGCTCTCTTAGATGTGCGAGCAGTTGCCATGGTTTTAAGCTCCCAAGGGAGTGAAGACAAAATCAGCCAACTCATCCGGCACCTGTGGCACATCTACGAAACTGTTGTATGGAAGAGGTATCTTCAGAGTGCCACTGTTAAAGGACGGGCACTGTATCCACATCAAATGGTAATCCGTACCAGGAGAATACTTCAAACCTTTTTTGTGTTTTTTCAGTTATTGACAAAATAACAAAAACTTCTACTCTTTTGATAATATTGGAAAACCTTCTTGGAAGACTGGAGATTGAATGTCATTGTAGAATGAAGCATGTTTCGATGCAGTTTTCACTTGGACTGGCAGCTATACATTTTATGATGGCCTTTAAATCTGCTATCTTGGACACTCTTTGAATTGCACAGATGGCTTCAGTGGAACCAAGTAGTGCCAACTCATAATTTGTCTAGCAACTGATCGGCATCTTTGAGTTTGTATACCCATCATCATAAGACTAAAAAACAGCAGCTAACTGTGTAGAATATTTTTCTTTCTTCTCATTACTTTATTCTCTCTGGTGCGTCTGAATCGAAGCAGTGTTTGATGGTTGTTGCTGTTTCACGGAGTTAAGTCTTGGGTGGAATGGAGTAACTAGGGTCATGACTACACGGCACACTTGAGGCTATGTCCTGATGAAATCCGCCGATATGTCTGGCACAGGAAGCCACGCTCATAATTAAGGAAGTTGTTTGGAACAGTTATTAGACATTTGCTAGAAATGTTTTCCTGTTTTTGTCATGAACACGCTCCTGGAAAAGTGACTGACGTGCATCCATAGTGCATTTGCAGTGATGAACTACATCTTTGGTGGAAACACCCTGTACTCCAGGGGAAGTCGAGGCAGCAGCACCAGTTCGGCCCATGGTGGCTCATCTGGACCCAAGCTCAGACAGTGGTCCATACGTAGTTCCTCTGAGGAGACTGCAAAACAGACGCCGTCCCGTTGGCGCCGTGTTCTCTCTACCCTCACCCGGCTCAATACCTTCACTGATTGCATCGTATCAAGGACAAGTCAGGTAAGTTCTGCAGGCTCATGCAGAGGTGCCATGGGATACAGACTTCAAGTCATAATGTTAGCTTTCAACTGCAATGACTAATTCTGTCTATCAAATAAACTTGCGTGCTATTTTACTGCCAGTCTACGGTTTTCAGACATGGTTGTTACAGCTGAGCTAGCAGTTTTAGTGTTTTGCATAATTTTTTTAATTCTTAAAAAATTCTTACAAATACTTAAATGTCAAAATATCGTTGTTATTAAAACTTCTTAGTTCCATTCCATGGATTCAAGTGAGATTCTGAGCTCTGCGGTTTAAAAGTGACTTTGCAGCGGAGAAAGTTAGTTGTCAGATGACAGGCTGTATGATTAGTTATTCTAATAATTGTTTTAAATCAGTGAGATTTACCTTAAACTGTGTGATCAGCGCATATGCTAATATGCACAGATAATGCCAATACATGTGGTAGCAGAATTTCTTTCCCAAACTCTTGTTCCTTCTTAATTGTAGTCAGCTGAATATTAATTGATATAATAGCAGCAGTTCAGCTGAATGTCTCTAAAGTCTCCAAAGCATACATGCATGTGTTAATATTATGGCATGGTCTTTAAGTAATAGATTTCCAATAACTTTTCAGTTAAACTTCTTAGGGGTTGACAATATGACCAGAATCTTAAATATTGTTATTTCTGTATGTATAATTGACTGTGACAATGATACACATCATCATCAAATTATTAGGATTGTCACTGCAACAAATTTTTATAAATTGAACTGAAGATTTCGTAATCCCTCATATGGTGATACATCACATTAACAAATATCTTACCAACATACAGCTTTAAGTATGTCCAATTTATCTGCATACATACAAGCGCACGCATATAAAACAAACTGCTTTATTATTTTTTATCTTTGCCAAACTATATAATGCATTAAGGCATTGTGATCATCAACACCAATAATGTCTCAATAAAACTACTTTGAAACTATATATATTGTGAAAAAAATGCTTTACAAAAAAAATTGACTTGTGAATCTAGCTATAATAGTAGTAGCAGCAACTGTAGTAGTAATGTTATGAGTAAAAAAAAGGGTTTGTTGCATTGACAAATTAATTGTCATTACTGTAATTCAAAAATGTTTTATTTTTAAGTAATTCATTAAGTGATGACAGTATCATGTTTAAAGTATTAATATAAAAGTAAAAATCATTGCTTGACTAAATGAGTTTCATTACTGTATTATAAAGTTGCAATATAAAACAATTAATTTTTGGTTAAGGTTTGATCTTTAAGCTAAATTGATTGATTTTTTATTTTTAAATAACCCAGATATATAGGTATTATTTAGTGCTATGTCATCCGAAGTGATTCCTAACAAAATCATGATCCTAGCAAATGGGGAACTGTGTATTTTCTATACCTTGTATGTTCTATCTCAAAGATACCAAAAGGTGTTGGTATTATCTGTAGATAGTTGTGATCATCAATTGTCCAAGAACATTTTGTTGGTTGTGTAGCCAGTAGATGGCACTAGAACTGCATTGTTTCTTGAGGTGAAATAGCGTGCTGTACGGTTGGTCCAAATCCTGACTACATCTTTGCAGTTTTGGATTAAAACCTCTCAGCTGCACCTGAAATAGCCAGAAGTTGGTTAAAACATGGTCTACAGACAGCCATAGAACTATTATTAATGTTACCATCTTACTATTATTATATTATAGACTGATTCTCTCTTCTTCATTCTGAAATCTAATGCTTTGTGCTTGGCACTGTAATATTACATGATTAAAATGCACTTTAACCTGCTCATTGTACTCAAGTTCATCCCAGCTGACATACATACTACTCTAAATGCTGAAGCAGTGGTTGTTAACAGCTTGGTGCACTCACACTCATTAATTCAAATCCACTTATAAAATCAGCCTCCAATCCAATCACCATGAGTTGTCATGTCAACGCAGCTATTCTAGGCCATTTATCCATTCATAATATTCCCAAAGGAAAGATTCTTTGCATCTATACACTATGACAAGCCATCTGTCACAAAAGTAGTCATATGCAATATGCATTAGTTTGTGTGGTGCTTTATATGAATTATTTTCTTATTGAGCAAAAATGAATTTCAAACATCAAAATCTATTCAGCTTAATTAATTTATATATAATATTTAAGTCAACCTGACTATGATCTCACACAACAACACCAAAAAGATCCCCCTTAAACGTCATGCTGACTCAAAGAACACAGGGAGGTCAGATATTATTAATTGTGTAGGTGAGGAGCTGTTTACTATATGGATCCCCCTCACACTAGGTTACAGTTGCTCTGTGTGTTGGCGCTGTTTCAGCAGGCTGGTTTTGTATGTGAATCGGATCTCAGCATTGATTATTCATGCCAGGGAAAAAGCCACTCCATGCCTGATGTCATTTGCCCATTGGTGCTTTCTAATTGACAAAGAGATGAAAGGATGGGTAAATGAGAGAGATACAGAGAGCGCAAGAGGATCATCGTGCACACAAACGCGTGAGAGCCCGGACTGAGTTTGTTGTGAAGCGACTGCACCAAAATACCGCAGCTTTTTCACCATTGAGCTGGTTGTCCTAAAATTCAACGCCATTTCCTCACATTTAGCTCACCTGCCGACCATGACGACCTTCGACTCAGACCATGAGTATGGATGTCGGAGAGCAGACAACTGTGAGAGGAGGAACGCCTCTCATGCACGGGTCAGCCTCAGGCAAAACCCACCGTCCACCTCCATCCTTAAGCAAACGCATCTTCAGCAGATGGTGACCCAGGAGGGCTCCATCCAACCTATATGCTACAACTCTTGCTCCCTGCCATTAAACATAGGAAAGACCAGGACTAAGTTTCTTAATCTGCGTGACAGTGTGAAGAAGAGCCCCACTAAGAGCACGGCCAAAGTGAGTGGGCCGGGGGAGAGGTTTTCTCTTTGGCCCTCTGTGTCATTTGATAAGGTAAGTTAGAGTAGAGGAAGGAGCAGCTCTGCATTTAGACATTCTTTGATCATTTGATCAGGATGCTTTTCTGCATCTTGATTTGGTTCCTCCTTTAGACTCATGATTGGTGAGCTCTGTCACATTTTTGTTGATCTTTATGACTCAGACATATCTCTTTCACTGGTTCTGTGGAAATTGTGGTCTTCCAATGGATATTTTTGCTCATTAGTGTCTGTCTTCCATTGACAATAATGGAGTGGTGTTTGTCATCACCTTAGTGTTTCAGTGCCTCTGTTTTTTCACTCCATTTCATTGTGGTTTTCCAGTCCTGCATTCCTTGAATTGTCTTAGCATATTGTATTGTTGTGTATTATATATGAATCTTTTTTTCCTTTTTGAATGTCAGTTGTTGTCAGGTCGATGCCAAGCTTTTTATCTGCTAATGTGTTTTGTTCCATGTAAAAATCATTTAGAGCAATTAATCCCACAATTAAAGGTCTATAGAGGAACGTTTAAGTGGTACTCCAGTCAATGCTATTGACAAGCTCTAATTTTAGTTTCTGTGCAGACCGTATGTTTGGGGTTTTGGTACCACAACATTTAAATTCCCATCAGTATTGTTTAAAATCAAGTAAATCCAATGTGCGTGTTTTATACAATACAGTTAAAAAATTTGGGGTCAATAAGATTTTTTGAAGTCTCAGGCTGCAATAACAACAGTATAGTTTTTTTGTGAAATATTACAATTTAAAATAATTTTCTATTTTTGTATATTTTAAAATGTAATTTATTCTGTGATGGCAAAGTTGAGAAAAAATACACACACACACACACACACACACACACACATATATATATATATATATATATATATATATATATATATAATATAAAAATGCAAAAACAAATGATATATATATATATATATATATATAGCATTTTTTTGCATTTTTTTATTATATATATATATATATATATATATATATATATATATAAAATAAAAAAATGCTATATATATATATATATATATATGCTAAATTGAGAAAAAAAACTAATTTGAAAAAATAGGCTTATTGACCAAACATTTGAACTGCTCTGTGTGTGTGTGTGTATAAAAGTAAATAATAATTATGTAAATGTGTATTGGTTGACCAACCGGGATGTCTCCGATTTCAATGAAACATTAATTACATTACATTTGTTAAACTGCTGCTCAATCAATAGTAGTTATATTTTTTTGTAAAAAACTGTATTTGTGAATGTGAAACATTATGTTTCACATTTTATAATGTTTTACAACATTGTCTTTATTATATTTTATTACAATAATCACAAATGTTTTTATCAAATGTAAAATATTTATTTATTGAAAGCTTCATCCAAAATTTGGCTCAAAAATCTGAGGGGGCATGTGTTCCCATAGTTTGAATGGGCATGATTTCGCTGATTTAAATATTAACACTCCTGTCCAAGCACTAAATTAGTTACTCCTGAACACTCACAATACTTAGATGTTGTTGTTCTGCATAAAAAATGGCATCAGTGCATTCAGATCTGTCCAAAGGGATTCATTGAGCCAGTCCAAGCTGTTTTCCATGGTAAAATGTCAGTTTATTTAACTAAGAAATAAAACGGATGCATATAAATCCTGTATGGCCACACTTCAAGCTTTCTTTCTACTAGATGGAGAGTTAATTGTGAAATGTCTGCATATTGTACATCATTGGCTGAGTATTGCCTGTGGTGTGCGAGTGTTGCATCAGAGAAAGGCAAACTCCTCCAAGCCATTACCCAGGCTGGATGTCAGATTGTGACATGGACTTATGCTATCATAGTGTTACAATGTGTGGTTTCTCACTCATGAATATGTAGAGACAGTTCATCCCTCTGCTTGTCGTCACCAAGCTCAGAAAACAAGTAGCACTAGTCTTAATAACTCTATACAAACTTATGCAGGTACTCAAATGCAGCCGCTTAGCAAGCAAATGCCCCTTGTAACCAACATGCGTTCCTCTTGTACTTTGGGGTTAACAAACCTCAATATTCAATGTGGCATTAGAGTTGACATCAAACGTCCTTGCCAGTATTACGCTTACTATAAATGTTGACAGTTTTAACTTTTAACTAACTCTTTAAAACTACTTCTTGCCAAGAATAGTTGACCTAAAAAAATAAATGCTAATTCCTGCTATGGAACCTATTGTTGTGTGAAGTGTTTGCAGTTGCACAGAGTAGGTTTCAGATCAACTTTATCTACATCTATGTAGACTAGAAGGTTCCATAGCAAAGTACCCTGTGGCTCAACAAGGGATAATTTACACAAAAATGAAAAATCTTGTGTTATCAGTTACTCTAACATGTAATAATTATCTTTATCTTTGAAACATTTTTTTTGCTTTAATTCACATTATAATCATAAATCAATGCACATACATAGAACACATAAAATATGGTCAATGGCATCTTAGCTACACTTGCATTACCCATTAGAAACCTCATTAGTTATTGTGTGTCAAGCCAGCTTTTTTGAGCTTCCTCTTGCCATATTTTATGTGCTTTATGTATATATGTATACGTGTTGATCTAGGTTTATAAATCTAGATTAAATCTGTTCATCATATAAAGTAATTGTCTCTTCAGTAGACTTAAACTGGGATTAAATCGCTCAGTTCATATGGGTTACTTTTACAATGTCTTTATGTGTGAAAAACTATCCCTTTTTTATATATATTTTTCATTAAACAATTTTGTTACAATATTTTACTTGATGCAATCTTTTTCTTGACAAATTTGTAACAAGCTGATAAATGTTAATATGCAACTATAAAAACTCAAGAACTAGAGTAACTTTGTATGTCAGGAGTGTTTATGTAAGAAAGCAGTGTCTAGAGACTCATATAGCTTTCACAAAGACGGCCACAATGACAGTAACATGAATGATATACTGTGGAAGTTGTATTGCACAGTCTAGCCACGGATGTATGCGGGCACTGTTTGTTTTCATAATTGTACCATGTGTGGCTATGTGGATTATGGTCTCATTATCATTCACATGCTCATTTCCATTCTCTTCTTCCATTCTCCAATAATCACAAATGAAGCGTCTTGCAGCTCCCCTCTGTGTGACACCCCCCCCACCCCTCAGATATTCTTGCTTACACACTCATACAGACACCCACTTGCACACATCCCCATGGTGATTTCAATGCAGTGTTGTGCAATGTTATGTTGTTGTGTATGTATATGTGACTTGACCTCTCCTCTTCCATGCTATTGTTCAGCAGACAGATGTTGTACCACCCTCCACTCTCATAATCCCTGTGATCCCAATCTCCACTGTCCCTGCAGAGCCCGCTGTCATCTCTTCATCAACGTCACAGGTCTTTTTTTCTCTTTCTCTATTTTCCCTCTACACCCCCTCCCTCCCTTATTTTTGTGCTCTCTTCCTGTTGGTCATTTTTTCTTGATCCCTGCCATTCCACTGCTCGTTGATGGGCCTGAAGGATTATCAGCCCCAGAGTCGGGTAAAGTACCACGGCTCCCCTTGACTAATAGCATCTGCGTGTCAACCAGCCGGAGGAAGTGGAAAGCCCCACAAAAAGACAGACAGAGAGATTGAGCAAGCAAGCGAGAGAGAGAGTAGATTTAATTTTGGGTTACTTTTGGCTCGTAATAGCATTCATGCTTCAGCATTGCATGTTCTACAGTATAAAATGCCATGTACGTATGTATGCTGGCAGTGCTGTGTTAATCTGGTGTGAGTGCCAGTGGTGGTATATGTAACGTCATGTGGAGAGTAAGTGAACATACCTTTGCTATATAGAATGATGCTTAACATTGCTTTTTCACCTTATCTGCTAAATGCAACAAATGGAATGGAAATGGATGGAATGGGAAATGTGCTGAAATCCATGCCTTAACTAGACTGTTTTCTCTTGCAGGCAAATCCTCCCCCTGTCGTCGTAAATACAGAGAGCTTGGATTCAGCTCCATATGTAAGTGTCCTTTTCACTTGTTTATACTTTTTTAAATTTTGATATTTTGGAATTCTGAATTCCCTCAGAGCAGCATGCCACATAGTTCTATCAGTTTCATTTTTATAGCAGTTATTATCAAGTTACTTTAGGTAATTTAGGTGAAACTTTAGGCAAAAAAATTGCAATAGGGTGAGATTTGCTATGTGGGAGTTTGAATTCAACATGAAGTAGCATTTTCTTTTTACTTATGTAATGTCATATATTTTAAAGTGAAACTGCATATTTAGCAAGAAAAACATATATAGATGGCATCTTTGGAACATGATTGAGAATTTGGAGGATGGTGGATAGAATGTGATGCCTAAAAACAAGTGTGTACGACTTGAACCTGCTCAGACTGCTCCGTGTATGACATCAAAGTACCACAAGAGCTAATAACCTTTTTGTAGTGGTATTTTAGTAGTTCCTTATTTTATAGTAATATTGTGAAATATTATTAGTAAAGATGCACCGATCGACTGGCCTGGGACCAGAATTAGCCGGTCTGCCAATTCCCAAGCCGGTCCATTTTGACGTCACACTTACGCTCATATCCACTTGTAAACATGTAGTTTCATGAGATAATGATTCTGATTTTTATTGCATTCAGTGTAAATGGCGATTGATTAATTTATTTTTGACGTGACAGATGAGACTAAAAACAAAGCAGCACAACAGCACACACAAAGTAACTTTAAAGAAATATTTAGATTCATACAAAAGTTATAGATTCATGCAAAAAAAAGATATTTATAAAATATGATTTAGGTAAGCAACACGACCAAGATGTTTCCTCGAATATCAATATCAACACAGTTGCAGTGTGACACTGATTTTACAGTAGTTCATTAAACAAGTAAAATTAAGTGACTTTTAGACAAAATATTTTAGACAAAAGATTGACAGTTTTTGCTCAATTTCGCTGACGAAATCATTCCAATCAAAGCCACAGCAGTGTGTCTCCGAGCAACACAGCATTGTTTTTATACAGAATGAATCCAAGTTTTTGAACGAATCGATACAGTCATTCATTCAGCGGCCCATTCATTTCCATCGTTTCTGAACGAATCAGCTGTCTGAATGAATCGGTTGAATGAATGACTAAATTACTCATTAATACAGTTATTTGCCACCTACTGGTACTTTGGTCATATTTAAAAGTATTATTGCATTTGTATGTAAAAAAAAAATATGTAAAACATAAAATCTTAACTATTTATTTATGCATTTGACATTTTGTGGTGTAAATGCACTTGTCACCTCAGCTTCATCAAACAGTCTGTGGAAATAAATCTAATGCCACTTCAGATGCAGTTTCTGCATGCAGTGGAAAGGTGAAAAGTTTGTTGATACTAATTTCATTTGAATGGTAACAACAACAGTTTTTACTAAATAGCTGAAAATAAAGAAAATTGTAATAAATGGCTATAAATGTTTTGGGGAATGTTATATGTAGACAAATGTTGTTGTTGTTTTTTGGGGGGGGGAATTGTAAAACACCCAGATACAACTTTGTAAAGAAAAAAATCCAAACTTCAGGGGTTTCTGTTTGAGTACACAGTAAAAAAACACTCAATAGTTGCTTGCGTTTTTCTTAAAATTCTGGGAATTCATTAATTCTTAGAGAAAACAAAAGGAAAACTGGGAATTTAAATTAGCTAGACTGAAACTTCAAGTTCTCCTGTTTATATTGATATATGACGCTTGATGCTGACTTCTAGAATAGGTCTTAAAAAACAAAGAAAAGTGCAGGTGTGTCAGGTGCCCCAAAAATGTTCTGGGTCTTTAAGGGTTAATAGGGTTCGAGGGGGGGGGGGGGGGGGGGTGTGGTTACCATTTAAAAAAGCATAGTGGGAAATGACGTTTTGTTACATACAGCAACTCATTTCAAGTTAATTGTTATTCCTACTTCTTTCTAGTCACACAGAGCACTTTGTTTTGAGATTGTCCAGATAGGGGGAATTGTGGGTAATGTTTATTATGTAAAAAAAAATTTGCATTGAAATGTGCATAGATTTTTGTTTGTATATGCTGTCAATTATAGTTCTTAGAGAGAAAATCGGAATCAGCAAAAATCGATATCAGCAGGTCACACTTAGAATTGGAAATCTGAACCGGCAAACTTTCTATTGTTTTACAGTAGTACCTTATTTACTAGTAGGTCTTTAAGAGTACATATTACTACTCAAGATTACTTAAGCCCCTTTTACACTGCGATACCGGCAAATACACGGCTAAAGTGTTCCGGCAGTCATTCCCTAGTCGCTAGATTTTGCACTTTCACACTGACAGTGATTACCTGGGATATGTGCATGCTTTCACACAGAACCCGTAAAGATCCTGTAACGACATTTGACATCAGGGCGTGACATGTAATGTACGAGTCGAAAACGCTAGGCACGTTATACTTTCACTCAAGCTAGTAAACGATCTCCGCATTAGCGTGGAAAGTGAGGAAAAAACTGATCTCTGCTTCATTACAGTTTGCTCATATTTTTTTATCGCGAACGTTGATCTTCCTTCAAAACAGCCGGTAAAAGAGTTGCGTGATAACGTGCGTCATCACTATGATACGGCATTAGATCTGACTTTTGTTCACACTCGTCCCGGGACTGAACACGGGAATGTTACTAGGTCCCCGACCCGGGTTCAGTGCCGGAATCAATCACGGGACGCGTTTGCTTTCACACAGAAGGCGATCCGGCAATGTTCTGGCAATTTGCTGGGTCTGACATGCAGTGTGAAAGGGGCTTTATTTGCACCTTTTTAGGGTAAATAAGATTCAGAGTTGTCCCATTAAGGGCACTGCCCTAGTGACAAACTGTTGTACCCCTTAAAGTAATATTTTTCCCACTTGTTTTATTGGATTATTTTATCCAGTAGCTTATGGGGCATAGGTGACTTGAGCAAAAAGTCACTTCAGAGTCGAAGCAGATATACTTAATTCAGCATGGGGGCATAAGATATTTAATTTTGTTGAAAGACTATCAAGTCAAAAATGGGATAATGTTCACTGGTATCTTTAAGCATGGAAATTATTGTAAATGTTCATCAAGGAAGTCAATATTTAAAACACGTTGACAAAATTCAGTCATGTTTTTCACTGCACTGCTTGTAACAGGGTACCTCTGGACCTCATGTTAGCGTAGAGTCTGGAATATAATTTGTGAGGCCCATTAGTCAAGGGTGGTGTTCATTCAGCACTGTAATGAAATTACATCTCTTGGGTTTGTTTTCCGCTTCATTTCCCTTGAGTCTGCCTGTGGAGTAGCGAGGTCAGTAGTCTTGATTGTGCCACTCAGGAGCACTACGTCTGTTTTTCTTTTCAAGCACCACACATTCAACCTTCACTTTAGCCTTTATGCTGTATCAGCAGTTCCACAGGTTCTGGGTAGCATACAGACTCTCACAGGACTTACCGTTGTTTTGTCTTATGTGATTGGGGACTGTAATTGACTCATCTGGAAATTATGTTGTGAAGGCAAGCAGAGTGAGAATAATGTTTTTAGGTTGGCTTGTTAGAAGAAACTACATTATGTGGGCAGTGTTGCTGTGGCTCAGTTAAGATGAGAATTAAATAAGGCTAATGACTCTGTCACTGAATTTATTTAATTTGTTGTGATAATGTGTTGAATATTTGAAGATTTATTATATGGAATGATATTCCGGACTTTATTCAAAAGGAATTGCAAATTGTATTTGCAATTGCTTTTTAAATTTGTGGACGCATAAAATGTGACATAATCCAAACGCAAATGCAAATCGCTTTTGCATTTGCATTTTCGTTTAAGCGAACGCACAGTGTCTGCCAAATTTAAAATGGAAATGCAAAGTCCGTTTGCAATTGTGTTACCCATATCTTACGAGTTATGAGCCTGTCATATTTAAATAGCAATATTAATTACCACATTTGCCTTTTCACTCTCTCTGCACTGTGCATAAACTGCCAAAACTCAAATGGAATCGCATTTCCTTTTGCATTTGAATTTCCAACGTCTACACGGAAACCTGTCAATCAAGTGACAGGGGTGGGGCCATTTTATTGGTTTTTTTCCTGTTATTGAATGAAGTATATATCAGATAAAATAAAAATGATAAATATCTGATCATCATCCATATTGTTGTTTATATTACACAACCAAGGCAAGGACTGACGCATTTGTATTGCATTCCAAAGAGCTCCTTTATCAGCCCCACAGTGTAAAATGAAACCATATCCGTGCTGACTGGCCCGGAATGAAACGGTTAAGCAATCGGAATGAAACGGCTTATGGAATCGCCCATGAGTGAACGTCATGTTTCAGTTCATCTGGAAGAGAAGTCAAAAATGCCAAAGACCTCAGCTGTGTGGGAGCACTTTAGATTGAGTGAGGACAAGACAAAGGCAGTGTGCCAGATTTGCGATTTGAAACTGGCCTACAACAGCACAGCATAAAAAGAACGTACAGTAGCCCAGCCTAATAATAATTGGTTTATATTGAAAGTATTGCTCTTAACAGACCTGTGTGTTTTGTATCACTAGTGCAGTGTCTGTTCTTATATTATGGTTATACATTATGTTCTTGGCGTAATATAAATGCAAACAGACAGACACACAGATTCCCGCCTTTATTAGAGAGAAGAATATGTTCAGCCCCTTCTTCTAAAGCTTTGAATATTCTGTGTTGATTACAATCGAAGCTCAAAAAATGGTATTTGGACCAGCCCTAGTCCACGGGAAGGTTTTGTTGCGAAAATTTGACAACCCTGCTCCCGTCTCAAAAGAGTGCGAAGCTTCAAGAGCTTGTGCTCATGCCTCCAAACGCAATTTTTAACTTCCACATTCCTATTCACGATCATTCTGGTAGCACGTGAAGGCAGCATTAGTGAAAACTAGGGCTGTCACTTTTAGTTTGAAAATCGATTGCACAATCGATCGGACCAACCAAAAAAAGTTTCGAAAATGAAAATAGCGAATCGATTAATCGATATTAATTTTAAAAGAATTAAACAATTAAAAAATATAGATGTAACAAAACTCACAAACAAGCAGAAAAAGAAAATAAAGAATTCCGAAAGTGCAGTATGCGTTGTGAAAGCTAGACAGAAAATACCAGCAATTTTACGCACCTATAAGACCCAGTGACGTCGAAAGCGACCTCTTATACTGCGTTCACATCAAACGCAAATAGAGCGTCTGGCGCGAATTATTTGAATGTTAAGTCAATGTAAAGACGTGTTTACGCACGTCTGGAGGGTATCGCGGCGTGGTAGACGCGAATTCGCCTCATTCGCGCATCTAGTTACAGGAGATTCTGTGTTATGAAAAGGATCATTGCAAGCTGACAGCGACCGCCTTTGGTGATGGAAAATTGCCAGTAATACCCCCACCTTGCGCAGCTGTACCTGAGTGTCCCTGGGACATCAGTGCGGTCAGAGCGCGTCTTCTCAACAGCTGGACATATAGTGAATAAAAAACGCTCTGTTCAGGACCCCGAAAATGTTGATCGACTTGTTTTCCTGTCCAATAAATTTGTAAAGGGTATTTTTGGGGCCTGGAGAAGTTTTGTCATGCCCTGACATTTGTGCTTTTTTATCAGTTTCTAATAAATATCTAAATGGCTAAAGTCTAATGTCACTGTAATCAGCACAAACTGGGCTACAATTATATGTGAGCAGCATGTATGTACATGATAGTTTTTTTGAGAAAAAAAAATGTTATGTGTGGTTAGTGAAAAACTAAAAATGTTAAATCACTTGAATAAGGCCATAAAACACATACAGAACATTGGTTCCCGGGACTTTTGAGAACTGGAGCTTGTAGCCTATAATTTTTCTTTCTAAATTATGTGAAAATCATCTTGTTTACTTACTGACTTTACTTACTACATATTGAATTAAATTTTCTAAGACACGTTTTGTTGGTAAAAGTCATATGCGAGTAGGCGTCAACTATCATGAATATCATTGTGATTTAAACCTGAGAAGACAATGAGTTGCATAATGAGCCTTTCAGTCAGGTGTGCCACTGAGAGGGAGCAGTTACAAGAAAGAATGTAAGAACAAAATAAATGTATATAATTTTATGTTTGTAGTTTATTTAGAATATATTTAATTATCCCACAACATAATTTAATATCCACTTGGGAGTGCAGTTAAACAGTTTATTAGGAACAATCATAGCTGACTTTCAAATTGAATTTTTTGCATCAATACTCCAGTCACACAATCCTTCAGAAATCCTTTTAACAATCTGATTTTCTACAAAAAACATTTATTGTCATTATTATCATTATTATTATTATTATTAATGTTGAAAAGACCTGAAAAATATTTTTTCAGGTTTTCTAGGGGGCATAAATTGAAAGAACAGCATTGTTTGTTACACTTGTTACATTTACATTTGTTACATTTATATTATTTACATCAAGCTTTTGAATGGTATAGTATTGTATATTGTTATTGAAACTTCATAATGAATTATAGGAATTATAGTTTGGAAAAAGTCTAACTAGTAAAATGTTTACACGTTATGTGAAAACTAGTACAAGTATATAAATAAATAAAAAGAGACTTATGTTTATGATTTCTGCTGAATAAAGTGCTTCATTCTTTTTTTCTGAGGAAATCCAAATCTCAAATCCTCAACCACATCAGACCTTTATGGGGTGAATTATGTCTTATTCCTCTCATCGCGAAGCAAACAGTAAAATAAATAAACTTGAAGAACAGTCTCGCTGCGTTGTCTTCTGCTGTATGGGCTTATTCAAGCCGCGCGCTTCAGTGAAACATTAGAATCCGAATAGCGTGTTCAGCGTGGGGACGTGGTCACATTAGAAGATAATGAAGGGAGACGTGAAAAACTGACATTGCGTTGTTTTCATATGGATTACTTTATCACAGAATATTTGTTTTCGGCAGCACTTGTTAGTTTAAAAGTAGACATTTCAAGCTTTCTAACGATATATCTCTCATGTCTCTTCGTTGAGTATTCACTGAGTTACAGTTCATTTTAATGATACGTGTCTAAATGAAGATCAGCGCAGACAAAGGCTGCAGACAGCACACCTTGTTTGTCATCTTTATTTAATAAGTGCACAAAATTTTGTTGTTATGTCTGTATACAAAAATAGTAGACCCTTTACAGATTCGATTGATGTATTGCTCTTATCTGTACGATCAAAACTGAAAGTGTAATTTAAGTTATTTTTGGGGTTGTCAGGAGAAAATGCCTCATAACGCGTATACGCGTTAATCGACTTCAGAGGGTTAAGCTTTTGCTACAGTGAAGCCTGTTCATTATAACAAAAAGCAGTCAGTCAAACATATATGGAAAAAAACACACTACTCAGTTTAAATATGTAATAAAAATCTGTGCTGTTAAGTGTCACCGTACCACCGTGATGTTATGCAAAACATTATGTTTATGTGGATATTGGAACGCGAGTGAAATAGGCTATAATCAGGGTTCTAAATTAACACCCGCCAACCCGCCAAATGCGGGTTAAAATTAATTTTGGCTGGTGTTAATTAAAACTTACTAGCCAGTTTGGCTGGTGATCCATGGTATTAGGCTCTGTTCTCGGTCATTTATCCCCCTGGCAGCACTTCCTACATTTCCCATGAACACTGTGCTGTAATGCTACGTGATGACGTTTCATATGCCCATTGGCTGCACGCAGTTTGCGCAGTTAAACCAGCGCGAAAAAACATGGAAACGAATAGAGCGTCCATCAGAAAACACAAGAAAGAAGAACGAATGGAGCCAGAGCAGGGAACATAGACTGAAAGAGGAGGGAGTTAGCTATTAAAGAAAAAAATTAAGATTAAACTAAATGCGGCGGTGGTTGGGACAGATTTCTGGGAGCGAAAAGAGGAACGAGGCAGGGGATGAGGATATTACGGAGCCCCGCACGTCACCTGTAGGAGAAAAAACAATCAATCCGTGGCGACGGTTTTGCAATCCGTCCCCTCAGTTTATAAACCGTACTCACGAATTCATAAACTGTTCCTTCGGTTTAACAAACCGTGCCCACGAATTTCCAATCCGTGCGCTCAGATTTTGTAAACCGCACCCTCGGTTTTTTAATCTGTAATTTACCCCCGAATTCATAATCTGCGCGCACACTTTCGCAATCCGTTCCCATGGATTTGTAAACCGTACTCACAGATTCATGCAGCAAGCTCCTACGTGTTAACATACAGTTTTAATGAATATTATTATGTGGAATGGGTCTACAGCAAAGTGTCTTAAGTGATTCTCTATCAAGTGTAGTACGACGTGGAAAACAAAGATTTAATAAGAAAGATGTGCATCAAAATCTTGTTAAATTTGTGATAATCTTATAATAACACTTGATTATTATTGTACAATAAACCTGCCATTGTGACTGACTCTGGAGTAATTATTTTTCCTCTTTTGTAAGTTGTTTTGGATAAAATATTCTTATGCATAACCTGTATAATAATATATAATAATGATAAAAATAAAAAGTTTGTAGGCTAAATAAATGATTACAAGACAGTAAAAATGTGTGTCATAAAATAATTCATGAATTGCTTTATTTCTAAATAACCTTTGACAGTTTTGGAAATGCTTGTGTACAATTCTTTCTTAACATGAAGACTTATTTTTGTGATTTTATTATACTAAGCTCCATCCACCCCACCCCACCTGCCGGAGTTAGATGCATGCTTCACTGTTAATGCTATTATTAAATAATTAGGCCAAAAATAACATTGCATTCAGTTATAGAGAAAATGAATGAAAACATAAACGGCATATTATTTGTTTTGTATTGCTTTTTACCCTTATTTTCTTCTTTTTAGCGTTTATTTTTTTGGCCATAAAACACAGGCGGCTGTGTCTTATCCTATTGGTGATTAATGTAAAATAAACGCTAAAAAGAAGACTATTTTGTGAATGCTGATTGTGGTCTCGTTGGATACCATAAAAAAATAATGTTTAATAAACAGAAATGAATCTGCCGGTGGGGGCGGCGCCACAAATGCGTGCCAGTTTACAAATCCGTGGGAATGGATTGCGGAAGCGTGCGCACGGATTATGAATTTGTGAGTACGGATTCAAAAACCGAGGGTACGGTTTACAAAATCTGAGGGCACGGATTGGGAATTCGTGGGCACGATTTGTTAAACCGAGGGAGCAGTTTATGAATTCGTGAGTACGGTTTATAAACTGAGGGAACGGATTGCAAAACCGTTGCCACGGATTGATTTTTTTCTCCTACAGGTGACGTGCGGGGCTCTGTATTACGGACAGAGAAACAAAGAAAAGAAAATTTAATGCCAAATGGCTGACGGGTCATGAATGGCTTGTGTTTGATCACAAGAATGTCGTAATGCTTTGTCAGGATTGCCGCATGTAAATTACGCGAAAGAAAAAACAAAACAAGCAATTTCGTGGTGGGAACTAATAATTTTAAATTTGAGTCAGTGTATATTTTGTTGTATGCATTGTACTTTATATGTGTTTTTCATGCCAACAATGTTAATAAAATGATCAAATGCATTCAGTGGCACTCATAATTTGTTATTTTTACCGGAAAAAAAAATGGCTAGTGGAAATTTTGATTGGCTGGTGATCAAAAAAGTTAATTTAGAACCCTGGCTATAATAAATATGAATTTGGCATTCAAATACATCATGAATACGGAAACATTTGATTTTATGCCGATTGCGAAACCCAACGTTGGTTTCAGTTTCATTTAGCCTAAATTAATTTGTTTTGGCTTGTCATTTATGTTGTTATAACTTCTTATAGGCTATTTTTTATTTTTGTTCTTTTTTAAATAGGCTATGTTTATTGAAAGGATTTGTTGTGGAGTGAGGGGAACTAAAATATTATAGCTATGTTTATAGTGTTTATTATAATGTTTGTAAACATTTTGCATCATTAGGCCTGTTTCTGAATGAAATAATAAAATGCAACTTATTAATAGGCTACGCGAAGTATGTTTTTTTCTTTCTAAAAAAAACTAAAAATATATATGCATAGCCTAGCCTATTTTAACAATGCAGCAAACCTTTTTAAATATTTTAATTAATAATTTTTTTAAACCGTTTAACTGATTGTATTAATCGCTCAAAAATTTAAATGGTCGGTTAATGGTTAACCTGTTAAAATGAACATCCCTATGCTTGATGCTTACTTTGTCTGGAGTCTGGACATTTGAAGCAATATTTGCACAACTCCAGTGCTGAGTCTGATGTAAAGTGTTAGCACAAAGTATACTGTTGGTACAAAGTTATATTTGTTGGTGCATCCCAACACACAACAATTTTTTAATGGCTCTTTGGCGCTGACATTGTACCTTCAGCAGCTACAGCAAGAGAAAAGCAATGGCGGACCACAGCTTCTCACTCAGGGCTGTGAATATGCTAATAGGGCAGAGAACGTCACAAATGGGAGGGACTTTTACCAACTTTTTAAGATTTTTAAGATTATAGGCTGGTTTGCGGCCACACTACTGTGTTCACCATATAAAAGTTATTTTTGCATTCTATGGCACTATTAATATTGATTGTGCAGATTCCCACGAACTCATATCAGTTTTTGTATGTTTCAATCTCGTACAGCGTATTGACTTTCTCACTCACACCTAAAAAGTCACACACTGGATTTGTTCTGTACTACTGGTCTACTTAATGTTTTTGTGCTTGGCTCTCAGATTGGATTTTCTGATCACCTCTTCATCAAACTAAACTGTGAAATGCCTCTCCCCCACCTTAGGATGAAATCTACCATAACTTTCCGTAACCTCAATTCTGTTAATCAATTACTGTTTACTGAATCTACACAAACATATATTTCTGACATTACTAAAAACACTAGTGCCCTTGATATCCTTGCCAATTATAATACGTGTATTTATACTGCCGTTAAAATACATGCTTCCCTTAAATGCAGATTTATATCTTCTGCACATACATCTTCTTGGTTTACCCCTGCACTTCGCAAACTGAAAACTGCTGGTCGTCTCCTTGATCCTGTTCCTACTGCTCTACTCAAAAACTCGCCCTATTTCACTTCTCATTTCTCAACTCATTTCTCCTCTTGAAATAAAAACTGCAGCTGTCACACCAATCTTAAAGAAACCCAGTCTTGACCCTACTGATATGACCAATTACAGACCAATTTCAAATCTTCTTACTTTCAAAGCTCTTGAAAATTTTGTTGCTGTTCAACTTCAGTGATATTTGTAATCTCATAACCTCTGAATGTTTCCAGTCCGGTTTTCGCAATCTTCACAGCACTGAGACGGCACATCTTAAGGTTGTCAATGACCTCCTTATGGCCACTGACTCAGGATCCATTAACATTTTTTAGTTCGGTTAGATCTTTCCTCTACTTTTGACACCATCTCTCACAGTATTCTTATCTCATGACTCTCCGTTCTTGGTATTTCTGGAACTGCCTTATTTTGGTTCACTTCTTACCTGTCTGACCATCACCATTACATTGCTGTCTGCCTCTACTGCTCCTGTCTCTCATGTTGTTCCAAAGGGTTTTGTTCTTAGGCCTTTAATCTTTATCATCCAAAGTATATGCTCCCTTTAGTTAACATCATCTGTCATCAAAAATTCAACTTCCACTGCTATGCAGATGACACCCAGCTCTATATCAGTTCTCAACACAACTCTTCCTTTGCCACCTCCATATCAGCTTGCATTAATGATATAAATGCTTGAATGACCAGTAACTTTCTCAAACTCAACACTTATGAGTTGAGTTTGAGTTTGCAGAAAGGCGCTATATAAAATAAACTTATTTTTATTTTTAATATTATTATAGTAGAAATCATTGAGTGGAGTCCTATGTCCTTGCTCATTAGCTCAGTGTTCTGGACTCTGACAGTGTGGCACTGTCCATGGAGACCAAACCAAACGTAGCCAGCTACAGTGCTAATAAATACGTAGGCCCAATCCCTCTATGCATTTAAAAAAATTAACCGAAATTTGGCGAGAATGTATAAAGAGAATGTGTAAACGGTTACTAATGACGGATAATGTATTGACAGTATCAAGGTCACGTCAGTTGAGGCTCATGCAGTCTGTCTGACTTGCGGAAAAAAATCTACACTATAAGCACAACAGCACACACCAAGAAACAAACATGAACAATACTGCGGTAGAAAGTAAAAACTTTTTTAGAGAGTACAACCATTCCTTTAACCATTCTATAGTCCCTGCAGATTGGAAAGTGGCTGCAGTGACACCATTACTTAAATCAGGTGCTATAACAGACATGTCTAATTATAGACCTATCAGCATACTTCCCGTTATATCAAAAATAGCAGAGAAGTGGGTAGTCAGACAGTTGACGGCTCATCTGGAAAATGTCCAACCTTCACTACATCCATTACAGTTCGGTTTTCAGAACCATCACTCCACCGATAGTGCCCTGTGTGTGTTAACAGAAAACATAAAAGGTCTGCTTGACAAGAGTCCTTATGTCGGAGCTATCTTCTTAGATTTGAAGAAAGCCTTTGACTCTGTTAACCATCAAATTTTAATATCCAAGTTGACTCAATTTAAAGGGTCATTCCACCCGTGGAGACATGAATGTGTATTGAAAGTGGGTCATATATGTAGTAGAATAGTATCATTTTTTTTTATTTTGGTCCTTCTGGGCCTATAAAAGGCAGAAAATAACTTTTTAGATCTTGTGGACTGTAGACAACAATCCCCATAGTGCATTGCAATGCTCAGCTCCGCAGGCCACTCCCACTACTCCGCCCATCAATGTGGATTATAGTTGAGCTCTCCTCTACGCTACCGATTGTAAATTATTTGGCACAATTTGTTGTGAAGAGTTATTTTGCGACCCAATTAATGTTTTTGTGACAAAATGGTGTGCACTTGCATAGTACCGGGATGTTGTTCAAGAACAAGGAAAATACCCGGAGTAAGTATTCACAGATTCCCAAAAGATACGGACTTGTGCAAAAAGTGGCTACGGGCTAACGCAGGGGTGGGCAACAGTTTTAGTCTGAGGGCCACAGTTACTTTGGCAAAGTAAACGGAGGGCCACACTTTGGACAATTGCAATTAAACATAGTTACATGATTAAATAGTACAAATTAATGCAATGCAAATATGTATAAGGCTGCTCTACAGTTACTTTGACAGCCTATTTCAAGGGCTGATAATTATTTTTGCTAGGCCTGTCTGACCTAGGCTACTCTAAGGTTACAATAACTGGATTCAGTTTCAAGGATTCATTTCCAACACTACCCTGCATATTGTTCAACTGTCATTCATACCAGCTGTAGCTTTTCAATATCGAAAACTATTAAGGAAACTGCAAATGTATGTGTGCAAGTTACATTAACATAAAGACTTCAGGCAATCTGGCTTGGAATTAACAAATTTAATTGAGGCTATATATCAGAGGGAGACCTTCATCACTGAATGAAAAACATATTCAGTTTTCAGTTGTGATTATTATTATGTAATTTCTTTCACATATTTTGTTAAAATCTTTTATAAATTAGAACACAATTTAAGTGCAGATCAACTTCATCACACGTATGTTTGCTTGAAAGATTTAAAGGGCCTATATAGGCCTATGCATCTCACAAAATTTTAATTTGATTTAGCTGTATCATCACTATCTACGGGACATGCATAAGAAATGGCAACATGAAACTGAACAATGTTGTAAAGGGAAGTCGGAGGGAAGTCGTGGCCTAATGGTTAGAGAGTCGGACTCCCAATCGAAAGGTTGTGAGTTCGAGTCCCGGGCCGGCAGGAATTGTGGGTGGGGGGAGTGCATGTACAGTTCTCTCTCCACCCTCAATACCACGACTTAGGTGCCCTTGAGCAAGGCATCGAACCCCCAACTGCTCCCCGGGCGCCGCAGCATAAATGGCTGCCCACTGCTCCGGGTGTGTGCTCACAGTGTGTGTGTGTGTGTTCACTGCTCTGTGTGTGTGCATTTCGGATGGGTTAAATGCAGAGCACAAATTCTGAGTATGGGTCACTATACTTGGCTGAATGTCACTTCACTCACTGAATGTCACTTCACTCACTAAACATAACATCATCAATCAAGGGTAACTTAATGGAACTTTGGCTAGGCCTACTTTAGAAAAATGTATTTCGGCCTATGCAACTGAGATGAAGAGCTTTTTGTCGGTGTTCTGTAACTCAATGTGAACAATTGAGACGGTCGCCTTTCTTTACTAAGTAACCGAAATCTGGGGTTGTGTTCGACGTTGAGATGCGCAACACGGACGACAGGTGTGTGTCGGTTAGTCGTGATCTGTAGCGTGACTTGTTAAAGTTCATTACAGAGAAAGTCTGCTCACATACATTCGTGGACCCGAATAAAATGAGCATCCTTTGCGCATGCCTCCGCATGTTAGGAAATTTGCCCTCGTTCAATGCACCGTAAAATCTGTCCAATGATGACGAGGCGAATTTCTCCTTGAGAGTGGGATCGCACTGCATGTCAATCAACTCAAGCTGAGCTTCCGGAGGCGCTTGGTCACTGTCAAAGGAAAAGGCGGCGGACACCAGCTCCATCTCTTTTTCAATTTTTCCGAAATCAGATCCTCGAGTGTAGTGGAGTATTTGACAGTGAGTCGGGATGGCACATGCTTCATTGTGACATATCAGACAAATCACCTTTGAGCCGACGTTCGTGATTAAATATTTTGACGTCCATTCTTTATTAAATGCTCGACATTCAGAGTCAACTTTTCTCTTTTTTTACTGCACTCATTTTGACATTTTTTTATGCTGCCTGCCGTATAGAATTTGTTACTTTGAGGAGTGAAGAAGAGAAGTAAAGGCGCAAATTGTAATTTCACACAGCAACATCTTTTGGATTGCTTTTAACCCCATTTTACGTCAAAGATCACAGATTATTGTTGTTCAAAATTCATTACTCGTCAAAATATCACACTCTTACTTCTGAACAATCTGAGCATCATTTTAGAAACTCCAGAAAGGTTTAAGACTCCAGCTTCGATATTTGACCACTGTTTATGATTAAACTGGTTTGCAGTGACATTATTTCTTAATTTATGCCAGGAGTGCAAAATAATTAATCTGTAATAGAAAATTTAAATAGAATAGAAATCATTATACTCACACAACATTTATTCTCGTCTTCTCCGGTTTATTTGTGTTCAAATACATAAAAAATACAGCATCCGCCAGGCCTATTAGTCCAATGGTGCGCATATTTGGAGAAATAATGATTAGTTATCATGTTAGTAAAATATTTCGTCACACAGAAACATTTTTATTCATTTTTTACTGAATTATGTGATCTGAAGAGCTCAAACAGCGAACGCAGCTAGATGTGTCTCCTCTTCCTGATTTGCGTCAGACCTGTCAATCATCTCACGTCACGTGGTTCATCATGCGTGATAACTAAGCTAAAGTGACATTTCTTCACTGAAACAAGAAGCGAATAAATGCACGATTTAAGTATTTGTACGGTTATGTGTTTTGTGTGTGATTTTCGTGCGATTTGGGGTTTTCATATAAATAATGAATGTCCAAATTACGAGTGCATAGAGCGCATCATGTTGTCCTCACCGAACTTAGGGTTATTGATAACGTTAGCCCATACATGGGCAATATACGGCCCGGGGGCCAGATCCGGCCCGCATATTGATTCAATCCGGCCCCCGGGCCGTTATCAATAACCCTAAGTTCGGTGAGGACAACACTTGAAGCACTAAAAAATCAGACGGTGTGCAGTTTACATTTCAAGCCCGAAGATTATGCGCCTAACCCCCTAGGATTGAAGAGACCCGCGCTTTTGAAAAACGCAATTCCTTCAGTATTTTCCTTGCCAGACGATGACGACGAAAAGCCAGGAACGTCGGGAACCACCAGCACTAGCAACACTAAAGGCATTTGCCTGGAGGTAATGTTATTTCTGACTAGACTCTATTAGCAGCTAGTGGCTACTGAGAACACACACTGACATAGTCGTCTGCTGTAAAGAAACACATCTCCTATGATTTTTCTGTTTACTGTTTCTTCTGTTTAATATCTTGTATGTTTTACTCGCTTGTTGTTTTAATGTGTCTGCCTCAGTAACTAATGTTACACTTGTCAAGAAATGAGTAAGTAAAGTTAGTATGTAACGTAATAATGTAACGTTAGACACTTAGCTAAAAGTTATATATAAGTTTGCTATTATCGATGTAAATAAACCATGTTTTACTGTGTTAGTTTGACGCTTTTCATGTTTTTTTAGCTGCTCGTCGCTGTACTGTGGCTCATAAAGGTAGCCACGAACATCCGTTTCTAACATAACTTCGTCTAAATCAAAATCCTCCCCAATGCATCCGTCTGAAAAATCAGTATTTTCCTCCATATTTTCGAAAAGTTTCTCCCGGTGAAATCAAATGCACGGGCACTGATCTGTGATAGGTCTGTAAGCGCATTAGGTTCTATGGGCAGACTACTTGTGCTTGTAGTCTTTACAGAAATCCACCCTTTTTACACTTCCTCCTACAATGACGTCAAATGACGATTTTTGCGTCATTGTAGGAGGAAGTGAAAAAGGTAAATAGTGGATTTCTCTCGTCTCAGGGGAAAATGAGAGAATGTTGCATAACCATTCAATAGTATGACTGGTTTTCTAACAATGGACCTCTTAATTCAAATGGGTGGAGTGACCCTTTAACATCTCTGATCAAGTACTTTTATGGTTTAAATCCTACCTGTCCCACAGGAAACAGTATGTGGTAGTAGATGGTGTCAAATCTCCTTGCTTAGATTCTGGAGTTGGTGTCCCGCAGGGGTCTGTTCTTGGGCCGGTTCTGTTCTCTCTCTTTATCAATAACCTACCAAATTCATGTCCAAATGTCTTCTCGCAGATGTATGCGGATGACGCATTAATTTACACTCAAGCAAAAACCATCCAACAAGCAGCTGCTGATCTCACATCTGCCCTATCTTATGTGCAGGACTGGCTCAAGAATTCATGCCTCATGTTGAACACCAGAAAAACCGTGTGCATGTACTTCTCAAAACGTCACGTCGAAGTAAGCAGGTCAAATGTCTTTTTGAATGGAGAGGAACTTCACCTGGTCTCAGAATTCAAATATCTTGGGGTAGTCCTTGAGTCAACACTTTGCTTCAAAAATCATGTAAAAAAAAGCAGCAAAGGTCGTCAAATTTAATCTTCAAAATTTTTGTCACATTCAAAATAATTTAACTATGGGTGCTGCTAAAACATATTTTTATTCGATGATTATTTCTCATTTTGATTACTGTCTGACTACCTGGTCTCTTGCTTGTCCTACAACACTTAAAACCATAGAAAGTCTATATAAAAAGGCATTAAAAACATTAGATAAAAAACTGCTATCACACCACCACTGTCAAGTGCTAAAGAAACATAGATTACTAGATTTTCAAAATATGATTAATTTGAAAATGGCCTGTCTGATATATAAGGTCCTTCACTCCCTCGCTCCGCCACCGCTGAAGGACATTATTAAATCCAAAGAAAATTCTCTGAGGACCACACGAGCCTCTACTAGAGGAGACTTGATAATACCTCACAGGCGTACCACCTTCGGTCAGACGGTCCTGTCTGTCCGGGGTGGGAACCTGTGGAATAGTCTTCCTCTAACACTAAGAGAATGTACTACGTATAGCTTGTTTAAAGTCCAGCTGAAAAAATGGCTATGGGCAAATCAAAGCTGTACACATTAGTATGTATGCTTTATTCTCTTTTAAATTGTTTTATGTTGTAATGTGTATATATGGATGAAGTTGAATGTAGTCTTGTTTGAATATTTTATATAGGACTTAGCTAATTTATGAACTGACTGTAGATGTAAATTTTATTTTACAATGTTTTTGTGAGCTGTGTGATCCTAGCACGTGGGACTACGGATGGAAGTTAGCCTTTGGCTATAATCCGGCATTTTTACATGCATGTACTCCATGTTATGTTCATTAAAATGCACTGTCCCAATTAAATAAAATAAATTTAAAAATATATATATATAAATATTCTCTATAATATATGCAATATCACATGAGCCAGAGTGATGTTTTCCCGACTTTCAGCTCGATTGCAAATGTGATATTGATTTTATACAACTTTATTTAAACAAGTATTAACTGACTTACATTTTAGACACATTATGGATAGTTTTTGCTCCATTTTGCTAACAAAAATAGTTCTAAGCAAAGCCACAGCAGAACAGTCATGCATCTCTGAGCAACACACAACAGTCATTCATTACTAAATGTTTAGTTTTTGAATGAGTCAGTGATTCAGTGAGCCATTTCTAAAAACGGTTAATTGCTTCATTTATTGAATGAATCGGTTGAATCAATGATTAACGCATTAAGAAAGTGACTTGCCACCACCTAGTTGTGGTTTAATTTCATATTTAAAAGTATCATTGCATTTTTCCAACATTTCATATTCGTATGTCAAAAAAGTAAAACATGAATCTAATATCATTATCCATTTGGACAGACGGAGTTTGTTGATACTGATTTCATTTGAATAGTAACAACCATATAGTGTCTTATTGTTCTAACTTAATGTATTGAACACATGTAAGAATTCTACGTAAATGGAGACATGTACACTAAGTAGACATTCAAAAGGCCCTTAATACCACAAGTTATCAAACAAGCGCATCAAAGCACATTTTCGCTAATAGACGTCAGTTTTGCCTGACTGATGTGTTAGATTTGATGGCTTCAGTCAGGGAAAATGAAAGAAAAATACTGTAGTTAAAATATTTAATATTTAATATTTAAAATATATTTTTTCCTTTAATAAAACAACATGCATTTTTGTTATTGGTTACCTGTCCTTTAACTTATTGGGGAAAAAACATTTGTCTGTAAACTGATTAAGAAATTGTTGCATGTTTAAACATGAAGCACTGTAATTTCGTTCCCATTATTTATGCCTAATTAGCCTAAAACCTGCACGATTAAATCTTTGAAACTCTAAAGACGGATTAATAAAATGTCCTCACGATTAGTCTTGTCACGGTACCAAAATTTCAGTATTCGGTACCGATACCAGTGAAAATCCACGGTTCTCTGTACCAATTTCGGTACCAAAGCAAAACACAAAAATATGCTAATAAAAAAAAATAACTTTTTAGCACTAAAAATAAAACCAATGCCATTCTTTATACTTATTTACAATTGTGTTTAAAGTTTTTCTACAAGTTATATAATTATGAAAAACAGTAAACAAGTTTCACCCAAATTTAATTTGTCTTTTAATTTATGAAATTTAAACACATTTTATTTTTGGATTTGCTATTAAAATTAAAACATGGAAGAAATATTGTGATTTATTTCTTTAAAAAATAAAGTTTTATAAATGTTTTCAACAGTAGTAGCAGTATCTCATACATTTTACTTAATAATAGTAATATTTCTAGCACAATGCCTTTATGTAAAAATTTACTTTTAGGCCTAATGAATGCATATTTGTCATTTTAACTGAACTTAAGACTGGTGGTGATGCTTAAGATATTTTTGGTCATTGAGGGTTTCTGTAAAAAAATAGTAATAGATCATAATAATTATTATTAAAAGATAATATTACTACTAATTCTACTATCATACTAATGTATATACAATGCACTATGGATTGATGAGCTGCTGGGCTCATGAATATTAATCACGTTGTCTGCGTTCGGTCAAACTGATTTGCTGAAATCAAAACCGGGATGGTAAGAGATCAGCGCCAGCCAATGAAATTGCCATTTGCGTGTTAGCTCCGCCCACTACCGGAGAAACCGGTATGTCTTCTGCTTTTTTCGAAAATATGAATAATTCTAAATGAACTCCATTATTTTGACAGAAGACAACAAAGAATAGTTTACATATAGCGTGTCGATTCAGCGTGCGAAGACTCTCGCTCTCTCTCACTTTGCATGTGTGAGAAACAGCGCTATCAGTAAAGCGACGGTGAGTCGTGCACCTTCACAAAGAGTATAAAGAGCGTCAAATACAGGTGCGCTGTGCGTCCATTGAGATCGCTTGATGGAGAGAGAACTCTGAAGCTCAGATGCTGAAATTAATGCAAGCATCATGCGCTTCAGTCTATGTAGTAAACAAACCCGCACGTCTCTGCCATTCATTAATTCACACAGAGACGCGCAGAACACGGATTCATATTTCAAACAACTTTTGCGGCTTAACATTTACAAATACTGGTCCATATGGAGATTTGATTAATTTATGCTAAATTTGACAAATTCCATGACTGTCCATATTAAAATGTAAGTTTCATTTTCCTGACTGGATTTTGAGATTCCGTCCTCGTTTTCTGCTTTGCGGAAATCATAGCGCTGAACCGGGTTTGAACGGGACCTCGGTACTACCGGTACTTAAAGAAACCTGGTACCGTCACGTTTACATTTTTTTAGTACCGACTTGGTACTGAAGTACCGGGTCTTTTGACAACACTACTCACGATTAAACTCAAGTTCTCTCATTATAATCAACAAAATACACACGATGTAAAAAAGAGCTTCATTAACTGACAACATAAGTGATTTTAAAGGGAGCCTTCTTTACTTGCTTTTAGTGCTGGGCGATAGCATATGGCCTAAAAAAAATCCGATTTATGATTTAAATCGATTTTAAAATCAATATTCAAATGACAAAGACATTTTTCAAAACAAGTTTTAATATAGTTATAAACTTATAACTGAGACAAGATGATAAAAAACTGTGATGTTATTAACTTAATGTGATGAAAAACTGTGATGTTATTAACTTAATAAATTTTGTTTGTGAGGAAAATAACAGTACATTTTTGTCCGTTATTTTATCTAAACAGATCGATTAATTTCTTCAAGATTTCAAAATCAAATAGCCTACTGATAATGTAGTAGCACTGTAAGATTACATTTGTTTGAATGCATTATTGCTAAAGCGATTGCGTGTGAATGTGCTTTATCTGTTTAAATCATGCTTTAACCCGAAAATAATCAGTAAAAGAAACAGACAAACTCATATAGCCTTTAACATCCCGCTCCACTATTGCAGTCATTATAACCTGATCAAGCCATAGCTAAATATGTTTAACATGAATTCTTGCTGAATATGCAGTTATATTACGGGCTGCTGGCATGAATTGTACTCGTAATGGAGGCTCCAGTCAGAATCACACCGCCCAGCTCATCCTTTGCTCGGCGGCGTGTCTCTGTCAGACTCGCGGGGGAGGGTTGAGCCACTCTGAACTACGGGAGCCTGAGTGGTACGTCGGTGGATGTTAAAAAGAAAACCGATTTTCATTCAAACAAACCGATGTAAATTACAAATTCGAGTTAATTGATAAAATCGATTTATTACCCAGCCCTACTTGCTTTCATATTATATAATGGAAGAAAAAAAATGCAGCTGCATTTAAATGCAGGTGTGTAAAATATGTGCAAGATTTGCACTGCAGGTGTGATGGTAGATGTGCAGCTTTTATTCTTATTTATTTTATCTTCATTACAAATCTTGTTTGGTTTCATTTTGGATAATTGCATGTAAAAAATAATTTTTGTTGTAATGAAAAATGTGAATTAATATTCATATGCAAGTATTTGTGCAAAAAATATTAATTCACATTAATGACAGGGCGCATTAATATTCAACAATCTGTGAATGTTGCATTTCTCTGTCGGAGAGAGCCAGCACTGTGAATTTCATCTTGCAGCAGACAAGAAAACATTTGTTTATTAATAAATAATTAAAATGTCTAATTTTTCACAATTATTAGGCTACTGCTGCATGTACTTTGTGGCAAACTTAATGCATGTGCTTGAGCGCGGAATATATTAAGAATTTGATTATGTAAATGTAATATAAACCTCTGATTAGTTGAATATAACAAATGAACGACTAGAACTAGAAAAATCTTAATTGGGGACAGACAATTTTTTTTGTCTATAACCAAAACAACAGTCCTATATAAACCGGTTCAGCAACTTTGAAAGCCTCATAAGACACTGTCCATATGAAAGAGCAATTCACACCTTTATCTCGACCCCCACAAGCCACACATAACTAACCCCAAAAACCCAACCCCCTCCAGCTGAACAGAATTCGGTCTGTGTTTGGAACGGTGTGTTACTGGGCTGAAACATGCCTGAACTCAGCAGCACTACTCTTTGTATTCATTATATTCTCGCAGCCCATACTATTATTTTCACAAGACCATAATGATAATAACAAATCATCAATTAATAATTAATTGTTATTTGTGATCGTGGATGTTTGCGGAAGGCTTTAAGACCAAGCGGAATCCTCTTCTCCCGCCTCACAGCGTGGGACTCACGCTCAGTGATGCAGGTTCACTGTCTGCGGTTTGACTTTACTAAATCAGATTGAGGCGAATACAACTTTTTGATCATGAGACCAACATTTAGCAAGCAGGAAAACATTCATTCTACCTGAAGGAAGACGTATTTCATTAAGCTAATGCTGTTAAATAGAGAGAGAGAGAGAGAGAGAGAGAGAGAACCAGTCTATGGCTATTAAACTTAGAGCTCATTATATTGAAGTACAAATCCAAACACCAGAAACGTTGTGCATTTTATGAATAATGAAATGTTATGAAATGTATGCATTTTATTTATTCACATGCAGTATGGTTGTTGGTATTTAGCAGTTAAAACCTATTTTTAAACTTGAATTTAAATACTATTAAACTAACTTTAAATTCTCAAGGAGTTTATAAGTAAAAAAGGATAAAATGTCACAGTGCATGTTAAATAGTCTAAAGAACTTGTGTTAATAATATAATTAGAACTAACAATATAATTCGATTTTTTTAAATGAACAATTCCTGTATAAAATGGGACAGCAACCTTTATATCAAACATTTTTAAATCGTCCACAGCTGAGCATCACGGGAGGCTGATCAAGTCATTTTCAGATGCAATGAAAAAAAAAAAACCCCTGGATAGCCTATATTAGGCCCAGGCTCTGCTCTGAAGTATAATATTTTAATGCATTAATCGCCTATTTTCATTTGCTGCATGTCTTCTTTATTTTTTATTTTTTAAACACGCTAAAAAATAAATTGTTTGTCAGAGGAAAAAAAGTCGTCTATAGTTGCATTTTAACGGATTCATCAACTATTCTCTGTTTGCTGCATGTTTTTTTTTTATTTTTTTTAACACGTTAAAAAATAAATCCGAGTTTGTGAGAGGAAAAAATATACGTCCGGTATAAGTAGGGATGTGTACCGAAACCCGGTATTAAACTGGCCCCAGGGCTAAATTATGAAAGACCGTATCAGTAAGATCTGCTTCTATTTTAGCCAATTTATTTTCAAAAATAATAATAAAAAAAGGAAACGAATACAGCTTGTTATCAGACTGTAAAAAAAAATACGATGAAAAAGTCATGACAACACATTTTTAACATTGGCTGCTTTAACTTATAGAAATAATTTAAGCAATTTAATGCATTTTTATACTTGTTTAAATCTGAATTTTTAATAATATTAAACTGAATTTAAAATCTCATGGAATTTTAAGTTTAAACGGGTGAAAATGCCACAGTGAATATTAAATATAGCCTATATAACAGAAGACCTTGATTGCATGTTACCATGAAACTAACAGAATAATTCGATTTTGTAAAAAAAAATTAACAAATTCGTGTATAAAATGGGACAGCAACCTTTATATCAAACACTTTTACGTCGTCCACAATTGAGCAACGTGAGAGGAAGCTATTGCGCAAGAGCACTCAAGTGAATGTGAAGGGAATTTTTAGGGGGTAGGAGGATTTTTTTATTCTTAAATTTTCAAATGCAATGGAAGAAAATGGGATAAACACGAAATAAATAAGTAAATAAAATAAATTGATATACAGTATATCCACTTAGCTTACCTGTTGGGTTTACCTCTCTCATTCTGGACACATCCAAATGTTTCCATATTCGTAATGTTGTGTATTTGCAGCTAAACTATTATTTATTAGGTAAAATAGGCTTTGTGGTTCACGTGTGTTTCAGTATCGACGGAAAAATATTATAATGAGCAAAAATATGCCACAGTAGACCGCTGCTCATGCTGAACTGCGCTGTTTACAATGAATATGTGCGCGTGAGGCACCAGCGCATAAAACAGCTGAAATGTACCATACTCAATTTTTGCTCACACAGTTAAGGCATAATAGGAGACAGTTTGAAAAATCAAGAACAATAGCAGTTAATAAGAATTGTTGCTGTTAGTGCGGTCTTAATGCTGGACCGTTCTCATTTCGTTCCTCATATGGAACTTGAAGGATTTTATTTATTTATTTTTGCTAAGAGCAAACCAGAATGAAAATATATATTTTTTAATCCGTGTGTGTGTGTTCCTATATATAAATATATATATATATATAGGAACACACACACGGATTAGAACATTATGACTGTTTAATGACAATAGCATGCAGTAAGACTTTGTTTAAAGGTCTTTCTTTTACATTTTTACTGTAACCTAAGACTATCCCACGTTTTTAAATTAACTCTTACTTTAAATTTATAATGGTTTTTAAGGATGTTAAAATGTTATAATATAATGATATTGATGTTTTACTTGTCCTTTCATCTTAGTTTACAAACCGTCATTTCATTATTACAGTCAGTTGAAAATTCATCCCTTTGCGCCACCTGGCGGTAGTTAAGCGAATTATTTTAACACGCAACTGAATTCAGTTAATGCCGCGGCACTGCCGCGGTGGTAAAGCCCATTTAGCTTGTCCTCCTACTGTACATTTAATCAGTTTACGAAAATACTGTCCTTCATAAAGTAAAAAAAAAGTGTAACAGCAATCAATTAAAGGCAAATATCAAAATATGCTGATAAAAATAATACCTGATAGAGCACTGATGAGACTGCTTCAGAATAAATTACATTTGTGCCAGAAAAAAAAAAAAAAATTTGGTCCATATTGCTGCAGCTTTGTCTGCTGCACATCCATGATGCAAATCTCCCGGTCCACCACATCCCAAAGCTGCTCTATTAGATTGAGATCTGGTGACTGTGGTGGCCATTTGAGTAAAGTGAACTGGCTGGAAGTAGCCATCAGAAGATGGTAGATTGTAGTCATAAAGT
The DNA here is from genome assembly GCF_963082965.1 of Carassius carassius. Lineage (NCBI taxonomy): Eukaryota > Metazoa > Chordata > Actinopteri > Cypriniformes > Cyprinidae > Carassius > Carassius carassius. The sequence goes on from NC_081774.1 coordinate 24,710,647, forward strand.
TATGGACATGGTCAGCAACAATACTCAGGTAGGCTGTGCCGTTTAAACATTGCTCAGTTGGTACCAAGGGGCCTAAAGTGTGCCAAGAAAATATCCCCCGCACCATTACACCACCACCACCATCATGAACCCTTGAGACAAGGCAGGATGGATCCATGATTTCTTGTTCTTTTATGCCAAATTCTGACCTTACCATCTGAATGTTGCAGCAGAAATCGAGACTCATCAGACCATGCAACGTTTTTCCAATCTTCTATTGTCCAATTTTGGTGAGTCTGTGTGAATTGTAGCCTCCGTTTCCTTTTCTTGGCTGACAGGAGTGGCCCCCGGTGTGGTCTTCTGCTGCTGTAGCCCATCTTCTTCAAGGGTTCGACATGTTGTGCATTCAGAGATAGTATTCTGCATACCTTGGTTGTAACGAGTGTAGGGCTGTACAAAAAATCAAATGCGATTTTCATGCACATTTCATCAGTAAAGATGCTCCTGTAATTAGAAGTATATCTCCAGCACGTGCATTCAGATCAGGGTTGCCAGGTTTTCACATCAAATCCTGCCCAGTTGCTTTTTAAAACGAGTCCAAAACTAGCCCTATCTCGTTTCCGGGAGGTTCCCCGATAAAAATAGCTTCAAAATTGACAAAGAATCGCCTGCGATTTTAACATCGATTTTGTGTAGATTGTCAGTGAATTACGGCTCGGTGTAGTAAATGCCAACCGGTGTTGCCAAGTCTGTGGCTGTTTTTCATGTCCGCGGGTCAAAGCGACCCCAATACAAATAACGTGATATTTATCCCCTAAAATGCGAATTTTACCAAGGCAACCCTGCTAAAAAAACGTATTTTAATTACGGGAAGCAATTTTTTTATCGGGGAACCTTCTGGAAGTACGATTGGGCTAGTTTTGGACTAGTTTTGAGAAGCAACTGGGCAGGATTTGTTGTGAAAACCTGGCAACCCTGATCTGAACGCACGTGCTGGAGATATACTTCTAATTACAGGAGCATCTTTACTGATGAGATGTGCATGAAAATCGCATCTAACCAGTCTGCGCATTTTCATCCACACAACTGCCGCTCACTGGATATTTCCCTTTTTCTGATCATTCTATGTAAACCCTAGAGATGGTTGTGCGTGAAAATCCCAGTAGATCAGCAGTTTTTTAAATACTCAGACCAGCCCGTCTGGCACCAACAAGCATTCTACGTTCAAAGTCACTTAAATCCCCTTTCTTCCCCATTATGATGCTCAGTTTGAACTTCAGCAAGTTCCTGCAATCTAGATGTCTAAATGCACTGAGTTGCTGCCATGTGATTAGCTGATTAGCAATTTGTGTTACCAAGCAATTGAACAGTTGTACCTAATAAAGTGGCCGGTGAGTGTGTAATTGTGCATGTATATTTTAGTTTACTTGCCAGACTATATACATTCCAAAACAAATCAGCCACAGCTTTTTACAAATATACATTCATTTGTTAGATGATCTGAAAGCATAACATCAATTATAAATAAATTACCAGTTTTATAAAATATCAGTCAATTGAATATTTTATATGATAGAACTTGCAATTAGAACTGAAACCTGGCAACCATGTTTGAATGAAAATGAATGCATATTTGCCCTATTAAACAGAACTTTATGGACTAAATTATGGACTAGTGGTGCTTCATACATTGGTCATTCAGATTTTCTGTAAAAAAATAAGATACTGATATGATAATACTACTACAACTAATAACATTATAAAATGTGCAAAAGTGTGATGAGCTGCTGGATTAAGGACTATTAACCACTTTCTGATTTTCTAAAATCGAAATGTGGCAATAATAGGTGGGTGCTAGCCAGTGAGATTGCCAGCTACTCATTATTCCTGCCCACTATGGAAGAAACTGACCATTGTTTGTTCTTGTTCTTAAATGCTAAATAATTATAAATGAGTTCAGTCATTTTGACAGGAAAAAACAACAACAAAGAATATTTAACATGTAGTGTGTCGTTTTTTGTGGTATATAAGATTTTCTCTTTGCGTGTGTGAAAGAAACTGAGTGCTGTGAGACAAGTGATGATGAGTCAGCTGCCTATGTACTAGTTAGGTTGGCCTGTTTGCATTTATGTTTTACCTGAATGGACACTGTATCTCATTGCTTTTATTTATACCTAACATGTGAAAGTCTACTACACTCATTCATTTTTCCTGTTGAAGATAATAAATTGTTGAGTATTGAAATATGTAAATAGTCTTTGACATTTTGTTTTGTTTACAGGTTAATGGTACTGAGGCTGACTTTGAGTATGAGGAGATTACACTGGAAAGGGTAAGTGGAATGACTAGTACTACTGTTCCGGGGTTTTTTTTTCTCTCTCTAAGATTTCCTATTGTTCTTCTAGGCCAATAAGACATCGTATTTATGACAGGATCATCTTCAGGCAAGATTAGGGACAGATACGCCACTATTTATTTTACTTACAAAATGTGATGTTTTTCCAAGTGAAAAGGGATTTTCTGTGAAGTATAGAAGGTTTTAATCAGTAGCTTCGTTGAATAAACATGATCACTGCATGTTTCAAAATCACTCCACAATGTTTTATATCACTATTTTCTAATTATTATTTTCAATGTCATTTTCATTTCATCTTGCTTTGAATGCCTGATAAAGCAGTGTTTGTGAGCTTAAGGATGCATTGTGTACAGCCGTTACTGGGGAAACCTTTATTTCTGGCGCTCCAAAAGCACCTCCTGCTGGCAGAGAATTAATTTGCATTTTCAATACGACCATCTGATTTACGCAGAAAACATTGCTTGTTACCAGACATCTACTCTAGAGGGGTGCTGTTGTTACTGATTCTTTGCAATAACAACCGGAAATTAATTGGATTGTGAAAAGTAGTATTTATTTACAGATTGCTGGAAGAGAGAGGAGTTTATGGCTTAAATGGCAACAACTGCATGTCAGCTTTCATTTGATATAATATTACAAAGATGGACAAATGCATTTCTTTAAGGGGGTCATGAAATGGAGAAGCAAAATTTGATTTTGTATTGACTAATGACAATTTTCTTTGCATACAGGGCAGTAATACACTGCAGATTAGAACTTAGCAGTGTGTATCTAAATGTTATTAGTATTTTCACAGATTTCTCTGGTTATTTTTCCTCTGAACAGCTTGTGTATAACACTGACCCACTGCTAAAATATAAGCAGACACAGCCAAATCTTTAAATAGTCCTCTGCAGTGACTCCTTTTACCTGCTCAAAGGCTGTCAATTAAAATGAAACACATCAGAGTTGTCAGCGCTTGAGAAAGCATGAGAAACAATCTTCTGCCTAACTAACTCACTCTTTCTTTACAGACTTACCAGGGAGGAAAAACAGCACAATCTTGCCTTCCACTGTCATGTCTTAATCCCTGACTCTGCCTAAGGCCCCCCCCCCTTCTTATCAGCTTTTTTGTGACCCAGTTCTGCACTGCTCTGTAGTGCACATTTATTAACTCTGCATAAATAAACAATGCTTCTCCATAAGCTGTTGTCAGCCCAGCATAACACCTGCTTCTTATTTGCAATAATGTAATAAGTCATTGCAATCCACAACTGAAAACTAAACTGAAGACTAAGAGTGTTTTAGAGTCTGTGCATTGTTTCTTCATGCTCTTTGTCTTGCATGTTGGCTTATATTAATTAGTATGTGTTGCCTGAAAATTCACTTTATTATAGCATTCATCTAAACGTGTTTCGATTAGAACTGTAAAAGATAAAAATAATCAAATAATTACTCTTGTATTATTGCTATTACATATGCAGCTCAGAGCATTGTTAGTGACTGTGGGTTGACTTTAACTTTGGTTAGAGCTATTTCTCGTTCTAAGGCTGAAACAACTTATCAGCAAAATCAATGCAAATCGATATGAAGCTAGCTGACAGAGCAGCACAAGCTGTAGCACTCACTTTTGTAGGATTTAGTTTAAACCTACTAACAGTTATATTGATTATTTTTTAGATGTAATAGTTATTGTATTAATAAATGAAGAATGACACATTTTGCAATGCATTGAAATCACATATTTGCATTTCAATTTTTGGAATTGTGAATTCAAATGCAGAAAGGACATTTAGCATTTCAAAACTGCCAGTTGAATTTGAACCTGCTTTATGCTCTAATGGAAATTGAGTAAAGCATAAGAGTTGTGTTTTAATTGATGTTCTTCCTGACTGTAACCCTAACTCAGCTTTTCTTTCACCCGCTGTTTAGGGTAATTCAGGCCTGGGCTTCAGTATCGCTGGTGGCACAGATAACCCTCACATTGGTGAAGACCCCAGCATTTTCATCACCAAAGTCATTCCAGGGGGTGCTGCCGCTCAGGACGGGAGATTGCGGTAATGCTCCGATTCTCATTTTTTTTTTCTGCTTTCTTCCTTTTGCTGTTCATACTCTAAATCAGGGGTGGGAACGTTGATCCTGGAGGGCCTGTGTACCTGCAGAGTTTAGCTCCAACCCTAATCAAACACACCTGAACAAGCTAATCAAGGTCTTCAGGATACAGGTAGGTTTTTTTTTTCAGGGTTGGAGCTAAACTCTGCAGGGACACAGGCCCTCCAGGATCAACGTTCCCCACCCCTGCTCTAAACAGTATGATAATGTTAAGTTATCTAATGCAATAACACCAACATTTTTAAGGGGCATTCAGTTTCTGGAGATCACTCAGGAGTTTATGTGCTGTATGCTCGCAGGTGTTCCTCCTTGAATGCGGTCTCCAACTTTGAGTCATCAGAACACTGCGTTGCTGTTCATTTGCATAAAGTTGACTTAAAGATCACCAACATGCTATCGCACACGTCACTGGAAATCAGCAACACTTGCTGAAACTTGAACACCAATTATAGGTTTCACTCGATCTATATGAGGACAGCTTTCAATAAACTCTTTTCACATGTCACTTTTAACCAGTTTGAGATTTAAATCATATGAAAAAATGATATGTCAATATTTCAATATGAGATTGTATTGTATTGACCATTGAGCATATTAATAGATTTCCTCCTCATGCATTGTTGTTTGTGGTAGGATGGATTTGTCCTGTTTTGAATTGGTGTTACTAAGTGATAGAGCCCTCCAGTGTCTCAGTGCTGTCAGAGGCTCATTCAAGCAGCACTATGAGGTTCACTGAGGTCCTGACAGCATCACACTGACAGCTCTGCACGCACACACAAACACACAGAGAGAATATAAAGACCCCTATCATCGTCTGTTTGCATTATTTGTAAATTAAATTGTGTGAGAGAGAGAGTTCACGTTTGAATGTCATAAAGACTTTGGGATGTCACGATAAAAATCTAGTAGTTGGTACCGATACCACTAAAAGTAAACAATACTCAGTACCATGGGAAAAAATAACTATAATGGCCTTCAAATTAACTTGCACGCACTCACACATGCGCACACAGACCCCCACCTATACTCTGAATTCAAGCATTAGTTTAAATTTACTGACATACTGAATATATTTTTTAAGCTATTAACATAAACAACAACTATTTAAACCAGTAATACTAGCCAAAAATGTTAATAAGGATAATCTCCGTACGGCTACACAACAAATGAACAAGCTGTAAGCTGTCAGACAGTCACTCAGTGTGTGTGAGATCATGCACAGTGCTGGTGCTTTCAGAGCTGCGTGCTCTCATTTAAATCTCACACAGTCATATTCATATATCATCGCCATCTTCCACATTTAGTTTTTCTGTGTGCTTGCCTTGTAGGTGTTTTTTCTTTAACATTTGAGGATAGACTGAAACATTTTCAGGCGTATGCTCTGCCTGCCCCCATCATTTCCTCAAGAATTGCTGCCTCACTAGTCACTACCTTCGGTAGCATCGGTACTTACACTACTGAAGAAAAACAAGTACTGGCAGGATTTTAAAATTATTATACTGACTTGGTACCATAGTATTGGCATCATTTTAGGATGATTTGATGCATTAATTATATGAAAAAAGCAGTCTCTTTGCTGTTCTGTGAGTGCTGAAGAATTCAGAAGGAGAAGAAGCTCAACAGTTCATGTGCGCTCAGCCCTTTTGCTTGAACATTGAGGAGTATGTTACTTCTATACTTTATTTATACTAGTAATGCACCAAACTTTTTGCCAACCAAAAGATTTTGGCCAAAACAGAATTTTTGGTTGCAGAATATTTTTGGTTGTTGAAATTTTGGTGCATCACTAGTATTAAGCTAAGTTATATCATATCTAGAGTTTGCTGTTGATGGACAGTGTACACTGTGCAGTTAAATGGGATTGATATGTCCGCACTCTGCACTGTTGCTTTTGCATGTTTGATCTGTACTTTACTCCATGCAGGGTGAATGACGTGATTCTGCGAGTGAATGAGGTTGATGTTCGGGATGTGACACACAGTAAGGCTGTGGAGGCATTGAAGGAAGCGGGGTCACTGGTTCGACTGTATGTTAGGAGGAGAAAGTCTGCATCAGAGAAACTCATGGAGATCAAGCTTATCAAAGGACCCAAAGGTACTGTAACACCAGCTAACTCCTCATTATTGCTGTTCATTTTTCATTGGTGTACCTTTTGACATTTGACAATATACCTGGGATTTTAAGTCATACCAATTCTAAATGTTAGGTTAGTTTTTATGTAAATATGTATAATCTGTATAACAAGAAAATACAGAAGAAATGTGACTAGGGCTGCACAATATATAGAAATTATTGAAATATCGCAAATGTGCATATACTGGTATGCATATCGCAACGGTTTGCAATGAATGAGTGATTTAATACTTTAAAAAGTTAGGTATGGTCAAAGTTTTAAGTGGATGTGGATAATATAGCATCTGACATGCAGATGTTAGTTGAGATATGTGCGCGTGTGGATGATAGTGTGCGCGTGCTCTCATGCAAGACAATCAACAAGCCATGATACTTTCATAGCGAGCAAATATGATCAAATGAGGCAGCAAGAGGCACCCACAGCTGCCGACGATGATTTAGTGCCACAATGAAGAGTCACCTCAAATATATGACAGTATTTTGGTTTTAAAAGAGATGACCACATGTAGACTGAAGTTATATGTAAAACATGTAAATCTCAAGTGACAACAATGTATAAATGCTACAAATCTTCACAGCAATTTGCAGCTATGCTTGGCAGCAAACCCTTCACCATTGGCTCTATTAATAAAGTTGTAATTGTGAGCTCTTGCTCTATTAAAAAGATGAATAGCATGGTGAAGAACAGTTTCAGTTTCACCCAACCAAATTAATGTCTGATCGGAGTTCAGAGTGTTAAAGTCGCTATATATGGAGACCATGGACCATAAAAAGACCATTTCTGTGGCCATGGATACATTCCTCTCTGGCCTTTACACACAGTTTGCAGTTATCAGTTTATCTCTCTCTTTTTAGTTTAGTTTATTCAAATTCCATTTAAAAGATTACAGGATAGCATTTTATGTTGTTGTGTGTGAAAGTTCATTATGGCAGATTATGGCTTTTAATTTTTCTTCTGTCTAGTTGTTTTTTGCGTGTTAAGATGAGATGCAGCTAAATCTAACTTTTTCTGTCACCATCAAATAATGTTTTGTTTTTGTCTGTATCTTGCTTTATGCCAGGTCTGGGTTTCAGTATAGCAGGGGGTGTTGGGAATCAGCACATCCCAGGGGACAATAGTATCTACGTCACTAAGATTATTGAAGGTGGAGCTGCACACAAAGATGGGAGGCTGCAGATAGGAGACAAACTTCTTGCTGTAAGGAAACAGTCTTTTCCTTGTTGTTGATGACTGTGTGCTTGTTAAACAGATTAATGTCTGTGTGTGTCATAGGTGAATAGCTCCTGCCTGGAGGAAGTTACCCATGAGCATGCCGTGACTGCCTTGAAAAATACCCCAGATGTGGTCTACTTGAAAGTGGCTAAACCTAATAGTGTCTTCATGAATGACAGTTTTGCCCCTCCTGACATCACCAACTGTGAGTTCCACATTGGGTGGGGGGTATGGGTGGTAGGATAAAGTGTCTAACTTGTACAGACTGTTGCAGTGTATGAAACCCATGCCCAGCAGTGGTCGTATTGATCTGTGCTCTGTTCATAGCCTTGCCAGCAGGAGCACTAATAGGCCACAGAAAAGAGGACTAAACTAATATCGATTGCTCTTGTCTGAACGTGCTGCCCTCGCAGCCATTAAAGCTTATGTTGTGCAGTAGAGGTGAAGGTAAATGCCCCTCCGTGTGTCTTCCTGCCCTTAAAAAGGCACTAATGACTCAGTAATCCAGAGGGTTGTGCCACGCGCCACGCGCCACAACAGCTAAAGTCTGTCTACACTGGTCGTTGAAAGTGACCATTGCAAATCATTTGAACTTTGTGTCAGTTCCATATAAATAAAATGGACTGCATTTATATAAATAAAACACAGAAGCAGGGGAATTGTCGTGTCACGCCACGCCGCATCTAGTGACCGCATCACTGATAATTAATGGGTTCTATAGTATTTTGTTGCATCATGCCGTGCCGCTCGCATCTGGTGTACATGGTGAGAGCCACGCAGAAGCACGTGAATACTGAATTTTTACTTTTGTAGCTTTAACACAGATTTATTTTCCTTATACATTGAAGACTATGTAGTGTTAATTTACATTTGATTATTCAGTTTCTGTACCTGAATACTATTAGACTTACCTGAAAAATGTAAAACATTTAATTTCATTTGTGTCTTTGTAATATTATATTTATCTATGATTGTAATTTGTTTATTTTCTATGCTGATTCACTAACCTACAAATCACCCCAATCATTGATTAGATTTTTCCAAATAGAGCTATTCAAATATTTTTCTTCATAAAAAAAACTTGAGTTTTTTCCAATATCATCCTGCCCTACATTGTATACAGCTGATTCTTATTGTATTTAAAGGGGAGTGAAAAAAATATTTTGAAACTAGAATAATAGCTTGTTTCCATCTATCAAAAGTGCTTAAACCTTAACCCTTCAGTTATCAGTCAACATGATTTATGTCTTTTTTATGTAATAGCCAGGATGAACACAGGTGAATGTCTTTACCGCTTTTAAAACATGATTAATGTCAATGTCAATTTTAACATCATTTGTTGTTGACTTTTTTAAAACCTTTAAATAGTTGTCAGACAAATAATGATTCATTATATGTAGCTGGTGGCCTGATCCTGTGTATTTTGATATACATGAAGTTTTATGACACATGAATTGCAAATATAAACCTTCTTTTCTCCACATTCATCTGACTGAAAGTATCTTAATGGCACTGGCACTGCAAAAACATGACTAAACAGCCCTTTTCTGAAGTGCTGTTCATGTGGATCTCAAAGCACTGCAAGGATGCTTGTTTTGAGAGATGTGAGCCTGACGCAAGTCATGTGAAAGGGACTTTAGCTTTGTACTGTAGCTTCAAAGCCCCCAGTACTGTGGTGACTACAGATTTTGACCTACAACATTTAGACTTTTGAAGACAAAATAATTTCCTAGTAAGCTCAAGCCTGTCAAAGAAAGTTACCTTAGTTATTGTACATTTACATAATCAACCACCGTCATTCTTCACTGCTAAGCTCTTTAAAGGCTGTTGACCCCAGACACACAGTAACACACTTACAGACACAACACCACACCACCAAATCAGACATGCTTTCATCATAAAAAGCTCTTGATCTCTCTGCCCCTTCTGATGCACCCCACACAACTCCCTTTAGACACACTCATTTTTAATCCTTAAACAGGATGCTTGCCATGTACCCCAGTATGATGAAAGATGACTCCCGTCTCAGTCAAATCCTGCACAACTCTGCTGTTAGCACTGATCCCCCTGTGCATGGGGCAATTAGACGGAACCACCCCATATACTGTAGGTCACAGTTTATGACCTGCTAGACACAGAAATCAGTTCGAACCACTAGACAGAGTTCAGGTTTGGTGTACTCTGATCTGCAAATCCTGTGAATACATGTGACTAATATAGATGATATGTCATAGCGTAACCATTTAGCTGAATGAAAAGTTTTCAATAGAAAACAGCCGACAAGGTTGCTTTTCTCTACTTGACTTGAAAGACAAATCACAAATTCAGTCATGGCTGGTATCACGTGGTCAAGTCTGTATTGCTAATCCAAGCAGCAATATCTTAATGCATAGAAGCCAGCATGTGGAACGAAGGTAAACGGCCTCGGAAAGCGAACCTGAGTTGGATTTAATGAATGAGAAATAATTTTAAGTGTGCACAATCATTCAGCAGCCTGACTCAGAATGAAAATAACACTGTTTATAGCTTGTAGATAGTGTTCAAATGCTGTTCTTTATTTGAGCGTGCTTTTTGGACACACTGATCTGCTTGATTTGGTTAGTGTATTGCAGAGGGGGAGCCTTCTTGTTAGTAGATTATATTTTTGTCCCCATGGAGAGCCATAAAGCATGCATTTTACCATCTGTTGGGCTTTTAAAAAAAATTTTTTTTATCGTGCCACTCTGTTCCACTCTGCTTCGCCTGAGGGTAAAACAAGGTTTCTGCAGCTAAGCCTCTCGTTCTGTTATAGGCTGTAGAGAGAATGCTATTGCCACTGTTGCTCCCAACCCACTGGGCCCAAATATATATCTCCTAACCAGAGAGCTCATATCAGAGAACAAATTGTAGAATAAGCCCTGAATGGATGCACAGATAGTTAGTAAAGACCTAACCATGGGTGTAAAGCAGCTCTAAAGAAGATAAGTGTTGTTAATCAGCTCAGTTTAGTTTAATAGCACTCAAATGATTCATCGTTTAATCTCATTCAAGGGGGATGTAATCCTATTGATTATATAATATATTTTATATATTTATAATGTATAATATATATTTTATTTAATTTTTTTTTTTTAATTTTTTAAGTATAGTAATAGATCGAGTAACCGAACACTTTGGAGAATTTCCTGTAAATATTTTATAAAATAAGTGCTCATTTTATTTCAGCAATAGTGTATTATATTATATTATATTATATTATATTATATTATATTATATTATATTATATTATATTATATTATATTATATTATATTATATTATATTATATTATATTATATTATATTATATTATATTATATTAAATTGTATTGTATTGTATTGTATTGTATTGTATTATATTGTGTGGTCTCATCCCACTAAAGATGTCACATTTTATCATGCATAAATGCAGTGTTTCATGAAGTGGACACTACAGGGAAGATAAGGGTTTTGTTTCACCATTGCAACAATTAACACATTTAAGCATGCATTCCACACTGGTGACATTAACTGCAGTTGGCAAATACTGACAAACAGACATAAAAGCTCTTTGTGATAGTTGGGAAAATCATTCAATACTTATACTACCTATTTTGCCCATTTTACCATCATTTTGTGATTATGCAAGTATCGATCATACTTCCAGTCAACAGAGCTTATATAATGATGCACAGATACCCAAGAAGCATTTTTTATGAGCTCAGTTAACTGTCTGCTTCAAATGAGACCTTTAAAGAGAGACACAGAAAGGTAAAATATGGATCGTTTAGGCTCAGTTTCACCCTGACCCCTAAGGTCCCCCCCCCCACACCACATGGATATCGTTGTAAGCGGAGCCACAATGGAGGTCCATGTGCTAAAAGTCCATCCCAGGGTATAATTTACTGTCAGCGTGTGTCTGTTTCTCATAGGGATGCAAACTGAATAGCATTGTGTGTGTCTGGAAGATTAGGTAAAAAGAGATCTTGGAACTCTTTGGTGCAAGCTTTAGGTAATGCAGTTCAATGTGTTTGAGACTTGTTTTTGTGAACTGTTTTAATATTTGTGCATGTTTTCCTCTTTCCCAGCCTATTCGCAACACATGGAAAACCATATCAGTCCTCCAAGCTATCTGAGCCAGCCGCTGCCTCCGGTGCATTCCGGACGCTACTCCCCGACCCCAAAAACCATGGTGGGAGATGATGATGTAACCAGGTATTGTCAAAAATTGTCACTCAAGATTTTTTCGCTGTCTGTGTGGATATATAACGTTATAGATAACGTTTTATTCTTTTACAGTTTAAATAAACAAAACTGATCATAGTCCTTATTACGGCTGGGTATTGATAGTTTTCCTGATGTAATAAATCTTTATTGAAAAAGTAGTCTGAATGGCTCATATTCTTCTTTTTTTTTTTTTTTTTTTTGTCAGACTGCAGTGATAGTGTAGTATATTATTTTGTGCAACTCAATAGAAAGGTTTTTTCCTGCCATTGTTTTGTGGTACACTTAGTATCGTCAGATGAATACCGGATTAATCTTGTACTTGTAAGCCTGATGTTTGAGTTCAACAAAAGATGAGCTTCAAGCTGTTCATGATTATTTTTATAATGTTATGCCAAAGCAAGCCAGTGCTCTGTCTCTCATGTGTGATGTTCAGGATGATATGATGACCTGTTTAGAAGATGAGATGCTCTGAACTTTTTTGATATAGTTCACTGGAGTATCGATTTGCTATTTACTTTTACTCAGGTCAGTTGGCCAAAGCTGCAATGCCTCACTGAGGGAGTTGTCAATTGTGAGGGCAGATAGCAGTTCCCATTTCAGAATGCCATCCATACCTAACATATGTGATGATTTTACAAGGTTATATCTATTTTATTTTTAGAATTGGCCCACTTGAGGGAGCACAATCAAAAAATAGACTGGTTGCAAAAAAAGGGTGTGGTTATACCATTTATCCAGAAGTAACACCAGACACTTAGACGGATAGAGAAATCTGACCCAAAACGACACACCATTACAGATTTATCAATTTAATAAGCTCCAAATTTAGCCCATCCACATCATGTGTGGGTTCATTTTCATAAAAACCGCAGCGCATCATCAAGCCTCTTAGCCAGCTTGCCAGAAAATGAATAAACAAGATTGTCGTAATCCTGCAGAACAAACGATTCTATTAATCTGACCATTTAGGTGTACAGGAGTATTTGAAGTTTAGCACAACAATCAAACTTACAGGAAAGCCTGAAAGGAGCATGTGGCCCATTCTGGATGTCATTGTGTTCATTGTTGATTTTTATAGCAATGTCCTATTTAATAGGCAAGAGGTGATGTGATATAATGGTGGTTGATTTTACAGTATCAGTATTGTAGGTTGTGGCTGTGTGTAGTAGAACTAGACCAGCAGTGCCTCCAAGAGGTCAGTTATATACACTGACCTTGCACTCTGATTATTTGTGGAATTATATAAAAAATACTTTTAATTTGCCCCTTAGTTTCTATATCGTGTGTGTGTGTGTGTGTGTGTGTGTGTGTAATATATATAGTAATGCACTTATGAAATTGGGCGTACAGATACAAGGCGTTCAAGTAACCTGAAACCAGAAATATAATGCTTCTATATTATACAATGATAGAGACATAGAAAACTGTTGTAGTATAATGTAGTATTAATGTGAAAACATTACATCAGAATTACTCTATAAGAGAGTTGTCATTAAATGTGATCTTACAAACTAGTATGTCTAATTCTTATAGAAACATGACATGTACAAAACAGAGAACACCGCATACTTTCCTGAATTAGGACATTGTAATAAGTTTTGCTATTTCAGACTAAATTTACAGTTGGCATTTGATGCTGTGAGTATGTAAGTTTATTTTTTTAATGTGGTTGTATGAGGACGTTTTTATTTTTTGCTTATGCAGGGAACCCAGGAAGGTGGTGTTGCATCGAGGCTCTACAGGGCTTGGCTTCAACATAGTAGGTGGAGAAGATGGAGAGGGCATATTTATTTCCTTCATCCTGGCCGGAGGCCCTGCAGACCTCTGTGGAGAATTGAGGAAAGGAGACCGCTTGGTGTCTGTGAGTATTACAGTGGGCACTGAAACCTTGCCCTGTCACACTGAAGATGAGAATCTATTCAGGAGTTTTTCAAACAGTATTCAGCAGACATACTGAGCTCAGTGCTAAACAGTGTGCAGACCACTATCATACTGCTAATCCTATTGAAATAAAAATGGCTGTACCTTTCTTAGGTGAATGGAATAGACTTACGCGGTGCCACTCATGAACAGGCCGCTGCAACCCTCAAGAACGCCGGACAAACAGTCACCATCGTTGCCCAGTACAGACCAGAGGGTGAGACTTGCTTGATGAAAACCAGCTCCACGTCAATCATTTTGTCCACTCATTAAAAACAAACCAGAAAGTAATCAATGTACAGCAGGAGTCTCTTAGCTGTGTTATTGTGAGAAGTAAAAATCTAATAAGCCAATACTCCAATTTTACAGCCTTCTATTGCCATTAGGTCAGATCAATCAGGTCTCATAAAATTTTTAACTTGAATATTGAGTCATCCGGGTCTGACTGTTCAACCTGTCCTACAGATCATTATTATACTCTTAACAATGAAGGTACATTTCTGATGCTTTGTCTTTCACTCCCCTTGATAAATGTAGGTAGACTTATATTTTTAAAGTACTGATTCTGACATTTTGAGTCAATGGTTGTTCTGCATCACTTTGCATCATTTATGCCGTGTGAACATTTTGGAAAAGATTGAAAAAGACTTCCTTTATAGGACATAAATTGGTGTCCAATTGCTACTTATCATGACAATACTATGTATATGAATATTTGTATAACTTTGATCATGTGCTTTGATAACATTGTTTTTATGCAATAATATTCCGCTACACTCTTTCTTCTCTCATACGCACAATGCCTTATGAGGGTGATATTTGTGGCCTTGTGTTACAGAGTACAGCCGTTTTGAAGCCAAGATCCATGACCTAAGAGAGCAGATGATGAACAGCAGCATCAGCTCAGGCTCAGGGTCCCTGAGGACCAGTCAGAAGAGATCACTATACGTCAGGTACTGGACAAATATCTACAGTATTCTACAAGGAACTAAAAAACTGCATAAAAAGTCACTATGAAATCAAAATTATATAATATATAATGAACTGACTATTCTTACCATTAATATATATATATATATATATATATTTTTTCTTTTTTATATTGAAATTGCAATAACCTTGCAATAATATCCCTTTTCTGATGATAAGTGTACCAGCGCAAGAGCTGGGCATTAAAACCTCCCCTCCAGCAACCTGTCACTCACATGAGATCACCGCCATTAGCTAACAACAACGATTCAACTGTCCAATCGATTCCTGATGGATGAATCAAGTCCTTAATTTTTACTTTTAAAAAATTTCATATTCAAGAAACTCTTTCACATGGATATTCGTCACTGTATTGAAGAAAAGACGTACACTATTTCCATTACATGCCAACTTTAAGTGCCGTTTTTTCTTTTTTTTTTTTTTTACTAAATTTCATATTTGGAAATAAGATATCTTATATTTGCAGTTTACACACATCTATCAAAATGTTTTAGCAATTTTTGCACCATATGCTGTTAGCAGTGTTGGGGGTAATGCATTACAAGTAACGCGAGTTACGTAATCAGATTACTTTTTTCAAGTAACTAGTAAAGTAACGCATTACTTTTTAATTTACAAGAAAATATCTGAGTTACTTTTTCAAAAAAGTAACGGCAGTTACTTTGTATTCCCATTTTTTGACTGACAAGCCTCCTGTTCCCATATTGGGAGAAATCGGAAGTATGGAGGCGTTGTGTGCGCTGTATGAACATGTTACTGTAGTTCTAGACTAAATGTGAATGTGCATTAATTCATCCCACTCACAAAAAAAAAAAAAACAGATTTAGTATTCATCAAAATTAATCAAAACAGTGAAATGCAAACTCAGAATATGACGCAAACCTGCAATAACTAAATATATTAAATAACACAAATGTATCTTTTCCCATTTTATTAACAGTGTCTTTGCTGCTGACCTTTAATGATCCAGTTCAACCATACTAATAATTAAAAAATGACTTTAGATAAACTAACAATTGTGCTTCATTGTTTTTTTGTTTTTTTATTGCTGAAGAGTGTTGAACCTTCTTCTCCTGTGTTCTACTGTACAGACGTGAATTTACTTTTCCTTCAGCCTGAGGTTTATTCATTACACTTTTTGGTGTGAAAGGGCTTTTACATTTGCTATAAATAGAACTTCTTATATTAAAAACAATCAAGCCCTGCTCATATTTAAAAAGTAACGTGAAAGTAACGCAAAAGTAATGTAACACATTACTTTCCATAAAAAGTAACTAAGTAACGTATTTAGTTACTTTTTTAGGGAGTAACGCAATATTGTAAGGCATTACTTTTAAAAGTAACTTTCCCCAACACTGGCTGTTAGTTAAAGGAGCAAGTTTATTTTTCCTTTGGTCTTACTTTGACTGTTTTCTGCAGGGCACTGTTTGATTATGATAAAACTAAGGATTCTGGGCTGCCCAGCCAAGGCCTGAACTTCAAATTTGGAGACATACTTCACGTGGTGAATGCTTCAGATGATGAGTGGTGGCAGGCACGGCAGGTCACTCCTCAAGGAGAGGTGGAGGAAATGGGTGTTATCCCCAGCAAGAGAAGGTGAGAGATAGAGGATATTAAATTACTAAAATTATTATTATTGTTTGCAGGTTAATTTAGGCTGGTAGGTTTACTTGGATGCAGGTCATGCTGACTTGTGTTTGTATTAAATAGTATAAATAGGACCCCCAGCACCACTCCAGAATTCTTTGACCAGACCTGAGTTTGTCATCGTTCACGCTTAGCTGAGTAGCATCAAGTGCTTATCTTAGAAATGTTCAGATGAAGGAGTATTAAATGCAGTGTAACTGATTAATAGCGAAGAACAGCTAAGGTAATACGTGGTCCTTATGTTTTCTCTCAAGAGTGGAGAAGAAGGAGAGAGCAAGGTTAAAGACAGTTAAGTTCAACCCCAAGTCGCGAGAAAAAGGGGTGAGTGAATCTTTTTATATATGCATACCTACAAAGATTTGAACAATACTCTGTTCCAAAACCAAGTGAGTTGCTTTGCTGTCTACTAGCTACATGTTTTTTAAGACCGCATCTTGACTGAATTGGAGCATCGTAAGTAAATGATTTGCAACACTTTGCATTGACAGCCCCTGTGTCATGCACGCACATATATTCACAAGTAAATTTGGATTTAAAGAAATATTTAGTAACATATATATATTATAATTTAATGCATCATCAATAAATAAAGACGGCAATTTCTTTCAATTAATAAATAAATCTTACTGACCTCAACCATCTGATTAATTTTATTGGCATGCTGCCTTAGATTTTGGCCAAAATTAGGCATCCTAAAAGGCAGCATTTTAATATACACGCTTCCTTCTTAATGAAACAACCTTTTCATCAGGAGTATGATGTTTTAATTACTTTTGAAATAGGCAACTCACTAGGGATTGGAACCAAGTTAATTTAGTATGTTGCTTATACTGTGTATCTAGAATGACAATGAAATGCATTTCAAATTGCTTTACAAGTTAGTATTTGCTAATGTTCCTACCTCTGTGAAAGTTTGACCATTTGATATTAACTCACAATTAATAATGCTCAGTGCATTCAGTAGAATTTAATATTCTGATACTAATCATCTGCCATATGAATGGTCCAGTCTAAATTAACAGCATGCGTAGCTATAAGTGTCGCAGGCCCAAAAAACGCATATAACAGTACTGTAATACATCTATAACTCATTTATGAGGCATAGAAGTCAAAACACCAGATTATCTAACAGTCCGAGAAAACATGCATGACAGGAAAACGAAGGACAAATACGCTTGCCATTGATGTCGGACTGCTCGTCCTTCTGTATGCCACACCTCTTCCTCTCCTGTCCTTCATCTTCAGACTTTCCTCTTTTTGCCTACCTTGCAATGCTCTCCAATAATCCATAGATGCTGCAGTGTAAACCAGCCAGTTTTATAACTGATCACTGCATAAGAGTGAAAATGCACCTGTAGTCCTAGTGCCGCATCCCTGCCGAAGAAAAAAGCCATACAGTTATGCTTAAATCATTTTACATACAAGCTGTTTCTACAGCAAAGTATTTCATACTATATTCACCTGCCCTTGAACGAAAGAAAAGGAAATCAGGCCAACTTGCTTTTTTTGTTTTGTTGCATGTTGCTGCTGATAAGAAAAGCAGCCACAACCAAAGCAGTTTTAGGCCTCCACATGCTTCTGGCACACTCACAATGTTTCTTACCCTCTGCATGCAAATCTGTCTGTCTGCTTCTCTTGTGTTTGAGATTCCCTGCTGCTTGGCTGTTTTTTGAGTCTATGACTCAAATCCATTTATTTGTCCACTTCAGTTCTTCATGCATTTCATATACAATTCTGACTTTGTGACATCCTCCATTAATTGAGTTAACTCGTATAAATTTTATCAGTGGGATTTGATTAAACCCTCAGAGGACCACAAAGTCGAGAGCAGAACAATCATCTTTTATTTTTTCCATATGTACATTAGACAGCCCTCTTCCCCTTCTCTTCTTTTCTTTTGCCCTCCCTTTCCTTCTCTTCCTCAACAGTCCCTCAATGACAAGCGTAAAAAGAATCTGTTTTCCCGCAAGTTCCTTTTCTACAAGAACAAGGAGGCGAGTGAGCAGGAAACAAGCGATGTGGACCGTAAGTACAGAAATCAGCACTCCAGCTCAATGCTGGGCAAGAATAGGGCAGCAGCAGGTCATAAGGACAGAGGTGGGCACTGCTCCACTGGACGCAGCAGACATCAGAGCCTACTTTAGATATAGCAACACCAGTGGACAGAGACAGCTTGGTGCCTGCTGTGTTCAGTGGCTGGACCAGGCCTTTAGAGTGTCTCAGTAACCCTTGTACTCTTGTGGTTGTTGTCTCTCTTGTTGCTCCCTACCTGACCGACCCACAGGACAACCCAGATGACATGTTATCCAAAGGCCAGAGTAAGTTCACCATGTAGATGCCCACTCGGTCACCTCTGGACCAGACCTCCATGCTATCTCTCTTCCTCTCACATATTTAATTCCTTGCTCTCATAATTCATACAGTACCAGACAAAGAGTTTTCTGTTTCTGCTGTTGATGGTGGAGGTCAAACTTTGTTTTTTTTTTCTTTTTCTTTTCTCCACTGTTTCACTGTGCTGGAATGTATGGAATCTCCTCTTATTCAGTATCTGTATATTTTCTATTCTCTTGATGATCAATTATTTGCCGTCATACTTTAGATAGTCAAACTATTTTCTAATTACAGTTTACTGTTTACTAGTTGACATGTTTTGGATTGACAGTGATCATCATCCAGTAGTTTTTTGTTAACTCCATAAAACCACACTTATACGGGCAAAGACACCTTCAAAATTAATTCCAAATACTTTGTAACTAAATTAGGTTTGGGAAATGAAATAAAACCCAAGCATGGCTGAAAACAATCTGTGATTTGCTGTTTCTGGTTGGAGGTTGTATTCTTAATTACTCACCCTAATAATTGTTTCAAACCTGTAAGACTTCCGTTCATCTTCGGAGCACAAATGAAAATATTTTTATGAATTCTTAGAGCTTTCGGACTCTCCCATAGACAGCAAGGATCCTAACAAGATCAAGTTAAAATCAGACATCGGACATCGTTAAAATAAATCCAGGTGACATCAGTGGTTCAACTATACTTTTACAAAGCTACATGTGCAATGAAATCAAAAATAGAGACTTTATTCAACAATTCGTCTCCTGTCACCCTATAGCACCATTTCGGAGAGTATAACATAATAAACAACATATGTATGCAGATACGTTGTTTACGCTCTGATCTGAACGTAAACAACGTATCCGCGTGCACACGTTGTTTACATTCAGATCAGAGCGTAAACAACGTATCTGCATACATGCGTTGTTTACATATGTGATGCTTTCCAAAATGGCGCTATAGGGTGATGCGAGGAGAACGCAAATTGATAATGTGACTGTTTTAGTTTTCTTTGCACAAAAAAGTATTCTCGTAGCTTCGTAAAATTACAGTTGAACCACTGATGTCACATGGATTATTTTAACAATCTCCTTGCTGTCTTTCTAAGCTTTAATCATGTAAGGATCCTTGCTGTCTATGGGAGGGTCAGAGTGCTCTCAGAATTCATCAAAAATATCTTAATTTGGTTCCGAAGATGAACGAAGGTCTTACGGGTTTGGAACGACATGAGGGTGAGTAATCAATGACAGAATATTCATTTTTGGGTTAACTATCCCTTTAATGTGTGATTGAATTTCATTGAACAAAACTTTGAATGCATCTGTGTATGCAAGATGAGTCATTTTTAATGGAAGCTAAAGATTTACGTTTAGGTTAGTTCATCCAGAAAGGAAAATTATATCATTTACATTACCCTCATGTTAAGATTATCATCTTTGGACCAAAAATAATAACTAAACCTTAAATAAAAATAAATAAATATATATATTATATATATTATATTCTATTCTTTCATCATATGAAGCAATTCTGTCTTTAAAAAAATTAATTGAATTCAAATTCTTATGGATTCATTTATGGTGTCTTTATAAACTTTTTGAAGCTTGAGAATTGTGGTTGCATAGATTTTTGGACTATCCCTTTAACAATCTAAATCTGTAAATCTGCCAGTTTAGTTATTTTTAAACATTACCACAGACCTCTTTAAACATTGAAAGATACAAAAAATAAAATAGGGCAAGCTTGCTGAAAATATTTAGGTTCTATTGCATTATCATTTTATTAGAGTACTTTCAGATATTCAACCTGAAGAGATTTATGAATCAATGGCTGATAGGAGAAAAAAATGGTGACTTAAGCAGAATGAAAACATATAAATGTGAAATTATTTGGAATTATTATTATTATTTATTTTGCTATGACCTGTGCTAGGTAACTTTGTCAGCTAGTAAGAATACAGGAGCATATGTCCTTAAAACTACCAGATGTGGACTAAAAGCCACAAAACTCATCTTAGAAGGTGGACTTAGTGGTGTGACTATTTCTCCACTATGGTGAGATTCAGGACTGGTATTTCTGGCTTATTTGCTCCTATTCTTGGTTTTCATCATCCATTCCCCCTCTGTTATGATTTCAGAGCATGTCACCTCTAATGCCAGTGATAGTGAGAGTAGTTACCGTAAGTTCTTCCTTCCATTGCGCCCTTCATCCGTCTTTCTCGTCTGCTTTTCTTTTACACATATAACAATTATTCTCTCTCCTATCCTCTCTGCTATGCATTAACATGTATGGGAGATCCATTTTATAATGCAACATAATAAATAAATTAGTAATGTTAATAAACTACAGAGTAATGCTATTGTGGATTTATCAAGTGTTTACATTGCTGAATGCCTGCCCCTCAACTGAGCAGCACTGCAGTGAGACAGGCTGGGTAATGTTCCAGAAGCCACACAGATACAATAGCAAAATCAATCAGTGAGCCCTCTGCCAGCCCCTGGCTCAGTCTCCATAGCAACAGTACACCCCCCCCATCACTTCCCAGCCCTTGCCCTCGCTCTGTCAGTGACAGTCAGAGTCACAGTGGTGCTATATCAAAGCCACTCTAAAGATATATACTGTCTAATGGGAGTCAGATATTACACACCGCTGTGATCAGCAGTACAGACTGTGCATTAGTGCAGGGCATTACCAGCTACTGCTTGGTACAGCACACTTTGTGTCACTATTCTATACGTTGCAACATCGTAATGAATCTACAGAGCACAAGAGACCTGAATCTGTGGAATCAACGCTTTTGTCCACTATGTCCACTAACATTTGAAAATATGAATGCGGACATAAACAATTAAAAATGTATGGTACATTTTTTTTTTTATTTGGCTGTTAAATCACTGTTCAAAAGATTGGGGTCGGTTAGATTTTTTACAGTAAGAATGCTTAAGGACACGTTAAATGAAACAAAACTTATTAAAAAAGAAACACAATTTATTAAAATAAAAATGTCAAAAGTGACAGTAAAGACATTTATGATGATACAAATTATTTATTATTTATTAATGATTTATTAACTATTTAAAAATAAATGCTTTTCTTTTGAACTTGCTATTAATCAAAGAATCCTGTAAAAATGTATCATGGTTTCCACACACACACACACACACACACACTAACATTAAGAAGCTCAACATCTTTTAATTTTGCTAATAAGAAATATTACTTGAGCATCAAATCAGCATGTTGGAATGATTTCTGAGGGATCATGTGGCTTCTGAAAATGCAGTTTTACATTCAGAGGAATAAATTAAATGTCAAAATATAAAAACACTTTTTACATTGTAATAATAATTCACAATATTATAATTTTTACTGTATTTTTGATCGAATAAATGCTGCGTTAGTGAGCATGAGACTTAATGACCCCAAACTGTTGAATGGTAATATTAAATTAAATAAATTTATATATAAATATATTTTAAATTATATTTTATAATTTTATTTTGCAGCTATTTATTTTTATATAAATATGCTTTAACAAATACATTTGAATTACACAATAATCATTGGAAATTCTATAGCTATATTGCAATGTAGCTCCATGATACACATTTGTGCAGGAGACATAGTTTGTGTGTTTTCCTTGATGATCTCTCATACACGTGAACAACTAACAAAACAGCAAGTTAATTCTATTTCTTTGGAATAAATGCTTAATATTTGGTATTTTAAGTATGCAATAAGCTACACTTTGATGTAGTAAACAGCACTAGCATGTCACAGGCCCTTAGGAATTCTGCCCCTAACTTTGAAGAACAGTGTTCATTAATTTACTGCACGTATCTGCCTCTAACTCATAGTGCACATGTGGGCAGTCAGCCTTAGGCAATCAGGCCTACTGAGATCCACAGAAAGAGCTCCACTTTAATCATTATGACAGTCTCATACCAACCGTGACGGAGAACTCCATTGCTATTCACTAATCATATGTGTGGCTTACAGGTCCTCTAGTGGCCACAAGTGAATCTCACATTTAATAATAATGCATGAGCAGAAAACATTGCATCGATTTCAGGGTCTCAATATGCTTGACTGGGTGTGATAACATAAAATGATGAATTGTTAAAGCTTAACTCTCTGTGTGTGTGTGTGTGTGTGTGTGTGTGTGTGTGTGTGTGTGTGTGTGTGTGTGTGTGTGTGTGTGTGTTCATATATCAGGTGGTCAAGAGGAATATGTGCTGTCTTATGAGCCAGTCTGTCAGCAGGAAGGTAAAATGCTAATGATTGTCCGTATTAGCAACATTAACCCATAAGATTTCAGCTAATAAGTCACATCAAGGAGAATGTATTTGATTTCTTGAATGGTCTTTCAACAGTGAACTACTCACGACCAGTGATTATCTTGGGTCCGATGAAAGACAGAGTAAACGATGACCTGATTTCGGAGTTCCCTGACAAATTTGGTTCCTGTGTTCCTCGTAAGTATCTGTACACTGTATGAACTGATTAGATAACATGATGAGGGACACATTAGTACAGTTGCCTTGGTGAAAATGACAGTGTCGTTTGCAAGCATGTCATATAAAAGGCATTTAAGACAGCTTTGAAATGGATGAATATCTCTATTTTGACATTTGAATTGAATTTATTATTTGCAGGGGTCTGTTTGATAGGGATCCACAATGAATCTGACTACATAGTTTAGTGATGTTATTAAACTGTGAATAACTGTTATTTAATTAAAAGTAAGTTGGTGCTGTGCCCTTCAAAATGTAATAGTCTCAGACAATTAATGGTGAGGTTTAAATAAAATGTGCATTAAGAATACAGAAAAAACCCATGTTCTCTTTATTTAAAAAAAAAAAATCAAATTTTCAAATATTTCTGAATGTTATATTCAAACAAATAGGTTTGTAAGCATTTTTGTTGAACAGCCGATAGTAGACAAGAGAAGAAGTCCCATGTACATGTGCTTACAAAAAAGACCAAAGCAACCATACCACTTAAAAAGATTCAAAATAAGACCAAAAAAAATCCACAAATTAATTTTTCTAGTTATGACGATCTCAAAAAAATGAAATCAGGTATAGATTGCAAAAAATATTTTCAAAAATCCTTGTCCTAATCCTTATCTAGTAAATCTTAAAAACCTGGAAAAGTCATAGGGCAGAATAGATGCAGCCGCTATCAGGATTTAATGCATATACACATATACTTGTATTTAAAACTACAAATCGTCAAACACCTGTAAACTACATTTGGTAATTCTGCTATAACCATGGCAGCATAACCTGTAAAATATGCTGCTCTCTGTCTCAGATACAACAAGGCCGAAGCGAGATTATGAGGTGGACGGGAGAGACTACCACTTTGTTGTTTCTAGAGAGCAGATGGAGAAAGATATACAGGAGCACAAGTTCATTGAGGCAGGCCAGTACAACAGTCACCTGTATGGAACCAGTGTGCAGTCTGTCAGAGAGGTGGCAGAAAAGGTGAGATCCAGTGTTTTATTAACAACACTGAGGGCCCTATTTTAACCATCTAAGTGCATGGTCTAAAGCTCATGGCACAGGTGCACTCAAAGCTTGTCTGAATCCACTTTTGCTAGTTTAATGATGGGAAAACGGTCGGCTTGCTTGGGCACATGGTCTAAACGAGTCGTCCCTATTCTCTAAATGAGAAATTGGTGTTTTTGGGCATAACGTGCAATAAACCACCGCCTTTAAAAGCCAGTTGTGCTCGCACCATGCCAGCTTTGTAATTTACATGGTGGAATATAATTTTTCATTTTTAAAAATGTTTGTGTGCTGCTGCGCGTCCCTTTGTGTGTAATAAGTAAAGTGTACACGTGTTGTGCACCCGCCTATAGGCGCATATCACTAACATGCTCTTTAAATAACAAAGAACAAATATTGTGCCAGACTTTAGACCAGGTTTGAGTTGGTCTATGGCGCAGTCTATTTTCAGTTCATCAAAATAGCAACGTGCCAACAATGCGCCTGAACACACCTCTTTTTTTAGATCAGCATGCCCATGGGTGCAAATGCATTTGCTATTTAAACTAAATTAGAAATGCGTCAGGTTGAAACTAGCAAAAACACTTGCGCCATGCCTTGTGCCACATTGTGCCTGGGTGTATGATAAGGCCCTAATTCTACCAAGATTACATGTACAAGGAAAAGATTTGAATGCCATTACCCAATGTTTACATAAGGTGTTGTTAAGGAACAGAGCTTAGTATTGTTTCACGAGAAATAGGCACAATAGGCATGATACAACTGCTGACAACACAGGACTGTAATGCATAACATGCAGCCTTATTGCTTATTGTATGGAAACACTGTCTTTGCTCTCCTCAGGGCAAACATTGCATTCTAGATGTATCAGGCAATGCCATAAAGAGACTGCAAGTTGCTGTGCTTTACCCCATCGCTATTTTCATCAAACCAAAATCAATGGAGAACATCATGTAAGTAAAAGACAAGGAATCCAACTAGTATTTACAAAGATCATTGTCTATTAAAAACAATGTCACAATATCAATGACCAGTGTACAGTGTTTGCCATTGTGTCATATTCTGTAAACTGTACCCAGTCAAACTCTTTGGGGTGCAGTTAAATAGATTTTTCTCAAAATAGATTAGTATGCAAGGATCACTTATCCATAAAAGTTTTTTTTCTGTCTCCTGCAAGCACATTGATATAAAATGCATGCTGTAATGCTGTTTGGTCTCTCTTCAGGGAGATGAATAAAAGACTGACAGAGGAACAAGGCAGGAAGACATACGACAGAGCCATGAAGTTGGAACAGGAGTTCATGGAGCACTTCACAGGTCTGTTTGTGTCTCTAATATACTGTATGAGCTATTTTTTTAAAGCCACGCTCTATTTTGTTGTATATCAGAACCATTTCTTTGGTTTTACTCATTGTGATGGATGGCTAAGAGAATCTGACCTTTGTGTTACCTTATATTTATACTAGCACTGTCAAACAATGAATCGCATCCAAAATAAAAGATTTTGTTTACATAATATATTTGTGTGTGTACTGTGTATAGTATTATGCATATATAAATACACACACATACAGTATATATATTTAGAAAATATTTACTTGTATATATTTACATGCATATAATTTATATTATATATTTAATATAGATTTTTTTTTATAAGTATAAACTGTATGTGTGTGTATTTATATATACATAATAAATATACACAGTACAGACACATATATATTATGTAAACAAAAACCTATATTTTGGATGTGATTAATCGCAAATAATCATTTGACAGCACTGATAAACATGAGTATAAATGCCCAGACAAATTGAAATTTTAATGAAAGATCATGAAGATAAACAATGCATATTTAAACATATTTTGTATTTGTAAACCATAATTTAGAAGCTCAAATCTTGGGTTGTGTGACTGTTGTGTGTTATTATCTTCTCGTCATCGTCTCCTCACTGTGATCATCTCTGCATTGCAGCTATTGTTCAAGGGGACACTTTGGAAGAGATCTACGATCAAGTAAAGCAGATAATTGAGGAACAGTCTGGGCCATACATATGGGTACAGTCCAAGGAGAAACTTTGAACGCCTTCAGGAGTTTATCATCCCCCTTTCTCTGCCTGGTTTATTTATTGATTCTGTATTTTTTTCTTTTTGGTAATCTCAGATGGGATTCTCCATCTGACAGAATTCACTCAACAGATTAATTCCTTAATCCAGCATACTTCAATCTCTGTTCAGTCCTATATCTTCACCTCCTACTTATAGTTCAAGAGAAGATGATCTGTCCTCCTCAGATCTTTACTGCTTCCATGCTTACAGAAAGCAAAGCTATGCCAGACCAGCATGTTTACCAGGGGTTTGGAAACGGTACAGTTCCTTAATGTTTAAGGGAGGTTACTTTGTAAGGACAAAGACAGCGATCTGGATTTTCTGACAAGTCTCTTTTCATTTTACCCACTCTATTGTTTTTTTTTTTTTTTTTTGGAAATGGTAACATGGAGCTCAAGTCTCAGGCATCGGATTCATTACAATGATAAGAAACACACAAAAAAGCAAAACTTTGCACGTTGTAGCTTCTAAGACCAGGTGTTCTTCAGTCCTTTTTTTCCTCATTGTTCATTTCCATCATAGACCCGTATGTTCCACACGTTGTTGATTTTCTTGATTTACCTCTCCCTTGACTGTTGTATTGGCATGCTTATTGTTCTCCTCATTCTGATTGTCTGCGTTATGGAGCCATTGTGTTTAGATGATGTCCCTTTGCACAGATGTGAGACGTGTGCCGCCACTGTTAGAATGTCGGAGTCTACAATCAGTGTCTTACACAAAGTATGTGTTTTCAACACTTTGATTTACATTTAGGAAAGTCTGCCATTTGTAAGGAACTGATATTTTTAAGAGGCAATAAAATGCCACCGCATATGTGGAAGAAATTTATTGTACAATGAGATCTTAACAGATATTTAACCCTCCATAAACTGCCTATTTTGTTATAATAAAAGTCTGTATTGAGCTTTACTTAAACACTATTATGATGGGAGTTATTTTCTTGACATCGTAAAATGTATATTAGAGCAAGAGATTTAAATGATATAGTATGAATATATTTTTCCCCTTTTTCTGTTACCACCCTTTATTTTCCTAAACTGAAACAAATGACAAGATGCAGGGCAGTGAGGGGAATGTGGAGAAAACAGCCTAGCGGATGATTGATATGCTATTTGAAGCTAGTTCTGTCTCTTCCTCTCCTCTGCTCACCATTTCAACATCATCTGCTCTAAGAGTGCTACATCAGAGTCGTCATGTGTGGAGAAGAACGCTCTATCCGTCCCCCTCTCAGACACAAACCGTCTCACAGGGTTGACGAAGCTTTTGCGCAGAGCTGATGTTATCCAGCTAGAAGCTCCACAGAGACTCCTTTTTTCTAAACCCGTCAGAGAGGGGGTCTCGCCTGCTCTTCCTATGACATGATTATTTTGTATACGAAGACTGCTTGTTCTACCACCTCACCACCTCTGCTTTTTGGGGACATTTTGGGACTGGAAAAAAGAAACATGTAAATAACCTACTGATCTGTTTCATTCCATTGATCAAAACGAACAAGAGAATGGCTAATTCAAGAAAAATAAAACAAAATCTTTCTCATACAGCACAGTGCTGGTGTGAGATCAAGGCCTGAAGTATATTTATAAGGTGTGAGATTGGCAAACATTATTTTGTCTAGCTGTACACATCGGTGCACTTCTGAAAAGTTGTCATGTTGATTGTCACAGCTGTTATTTTGTTAGGCCATATGGCACCTTAAAAGGATAATTGACTCAAAAACATAAAATTAACTTTTAATTATCTTCATGCCATTCCAAACCTGTATGATTTACTTTAATTTGTGGAACATTAAAGATATTTTTGAGAACTGAATGCTGTATAACAGAAGTTATATACTAAAATTGTTAGGTTATTGACATTCATAAAATTATTTTACTCTCAAATAAGAGTAAGTAATACAGGCTTAGATTGACATGAGGGTGAGTAAATGACAACAGAACTTTCCAACACGCTTGCTCTATTTTGTCTTGTCTATTTTTTTTTGTGAATTAATGATTAATTAGGGGCTCTCCAACCCTGGATCCAACTGTGATCAAATACACCTGAACCAGATAACAGAGGTGGGAGTATGTGCAATGTGCAAGTCACAAGTAAATCTCAAGTCTTAACCTTCAAGTCTCAAGCAAGTCCAAGTAAATTTTTGTAAGAATCAGGTCAAGTCACTGCTTTTGTCAAGCAATTCAAGTCGTAGCTTGGTTCAAGCAAGTCATACAATTTTTTTTTTATGATTTAACTGAATTAATATATTAAAACGACTTAAAACTAGAGTAGTCATGGACTATGGGAGTTTTATTTGCAACAAAACAAAATTGCAATATGCCTTTCTACTCAAAAAGTGTCCACATACAGCTGAGTTGATAATACAACAAAAATAAATAAAAATTAAAACTACATAGCCTAAGATGTAAATGTAACTGAAATTAGTCCAACATAAAAGCATGAAAAGTATTTTGGTACAGTGGTTTCAATATGCCTCAAACTTGAAGAAAAAGTATTAAAAGATTCATGTAAAATGTTTTCTATGCTACTAAATGGCATTCTTCAAACAGAATTCACCTTTATGGGACATGAACACATCATTAAAGGGATACTCGACCCAAAAATGAAAATATTGTCATTAATCACTTACCCCCATGTCGTTCCAAACCTGTAAAAGCTTTTTCATCTTCTGAAAACAATTTAAGATATTTTGGATGAAAACCAGGAGGCCTGTGACTGTCCCATAGACTGCCAAGTAAGTTACACTGTCAGGGTCCAGAAAAGTATGAAAGACATCGTCAGAATACTCCATCTGCCATCAGTGGTTCAACCGTAATGTTATGAAGTGACAAGAATACTGTTTGTACATGAAGAAAACAAAAATAACGACTTTATTCAACAAGTCGTCTCTACACATCAGCGTAGTACAATTTTGGAGAATATGAGCTAAACTCAAACTGCATATGCTCTTCTGTGTGGGGGTAATTGAGTAATGAAAATTTTCATTTTGGGGTGGAGTATTCCTTTAAGTTAGATCCTTCCTTTTTAACAAAAGAATAACAAGAAAAAATATTCAGAATTGAATCACACAAACCTTGCACCTGTTTATAATGTACATTATTAATCTGTGTACTGAGTGTGTGTGTGTGTGAGGGAGAGAGAGAAGAGAGATGATTTATTAATATTTGTGAGTGAATGTGAAGTTTAGTGAACTGTATGATTTCATGCATCCCCATAAATGATCCATGTGCTTTTCACTCAAAGAGTAACACTGAAGACCAAGTATTAGACATTACTGTACACATGCTACTGCCAAAAAAAGCTGACATTTACTTATAAACAGTGAATAACCATTTACAATGCATTCCACTTGCCAAAGAAAAAAAAATTAATACTGCTCACAAACGATAAAGCTGTTTTCACTGGTATATTTGTCTGTTTCTGTTGTAAGACAACGGGATGAATATGAAATAGTGACCGACAGCGGCCCATTAAGATTACCAGCTCTCCGTTAGATGTTAATCTGCACAAAAATCCTGATTCATAATTATGACATCGTCTAATGAAATCAAATACACAAGATAAAAACAATGTCGGTGCTGGGATTTAGGCTATATTTGCATGTAAAAACGGTGGGGTGGGGGCTAAGTCAAAGTCAAGTCTTTTATGAATATTTGTCAAGCAAGTCCTAAAATTTGCTACTTCAGTCTGACTCGAGTCTTTCAGTCTTTCAAATTTTCTCGAGTCTTTCAAATTTTCGAGCTCAAAATTTTTGTAGGTTTAAAATGTTTTCATTTAATAATCTGGCTTCAAATGTTGTCCATAAATTGGCGTAACTACTTGCAAATCCTCCATTTATTTCACAACAACAAGGCACTTACATACAGTCATTCAAGCATCATTACCAACACTCAGAGACTTTACAGTTCATTTAATTCAGTTAATTGAGGGCCACAAAACCCCAGTCTTACAGTAGAACGTTCTAAATAGTATTTAATAACGCTGTCCTCGTATTCACAAGTGGAATCGTAATAACGTCATTTAAAATAACGTTAGGGTTCACTCATTCAGTCACTTTCTGTCTTTTATCCGTCTGTTGGCGTCTCTCATTCCCTCTTTCACATCCTTTACAAACGTATCCCGCAGTCTAGTAGCTCTCCGACCCAACTCTTCCACATCCTTGGGCATTTTTGACGTCTCCTCGCGTATCTGGCGTAAAGTGTCGGATCTGAGCAGCTTGGTCGATGCGTCTTTCCCGGCGATTTGTGCTTTAGCGATGGCGTAGGCCGTGATCTGCGCCGCGCGTCTGATGGGTCGAGACTCCGAGAGCTTCTCTACTACTTGAGCGTTATTTATCAAAGCATGAAAGATCCGCCGCAGCACCATTTTGAACCTGTCACAATTATATACGTTAGAGTTCACTGATATTAATCATGTTTACATTTAGTATATATTATTTTCTTAGGTAAACAACACATTACCTTCAAATGTCCCCAATCGACTACTCTGCACGCTACTGAGCGGGTCTTTTTCTACGCGACATGGTGCCGTTTACACACACCACAGTGCCCTCTACAGGCTCGGGGAGTAATACATTTTAGTATTTTCATCAGCTAATAACTAGTTTTAAGTCCGTTTTTTTTCTATCTGTGTTGTAGTATGTCAATAGGAAATATCAGTTTACATTTTCAAACATTCATTTTGCCATTAATTGTAATAATCCAGTGAGATTTTTTATTGCACAAGGAGTCTGACAGCAGCCAGTGCTCCATACAGAGATCTGATCTCATCATCATCAGTCTGTCTGGAATAACATGAACAAACTGAGACAGACTTAATCCGGAAGAACTGTGGCAATGTCTCCAAGATGCTTCAAAATGAATGTTTGGAAATGTAAAGTAATATTTCCTACTGTCACACTACAGCAAAAGATAGAAATTACTGACTTAAAACCATTTTTTAAACACACACACACACACACACACACACAGTCTCCTTCTCTCTCTCTCTCTCTCTCTCTCTCTCTCTCTCTCTCTCTCTCTATATATATATATACATATATATTTTATATATATATATATATATATATATATATATATATTTTATATATATAAAGTATGTTATAGATAGATAGATAGATAGATATAGATATATTGGTATATCCTTTTAGCAATTTAATTGAAGTATTTAATTTAGCATTGGAGGACCATGCTTTCATTGATAAAAAGCTGTCTTTGTGATCTCAGTGTGTAGAGAGCTGATAGTGTATCTTCTAGAAACACTTGTCAGCACGACGCACACACGTCCAAGTACACTTCACTTCTAATGGGAATTGCATCATCCTTGGGGGTGTCTTTTTACGTTGAAGTGGGCCGAATTAATGAACACACTTTTTCAGCATTGACGGAAGCAGAGTTTATCTGCCATCTTTATTTTAAGGCTTTCATCTCATAACAGTTCTTGTGAAGTTGTCCTTAAATTATAACCTGTTTATATAAAAATCATTTCTTTCACTGTTTTCTTCATGCTCAGTGCTCTTCACGCCTTATAGCATTACAATGGCTTTGGCCTTTTTTCACTTTTATGAAAATATCCACCAGATGATTTGTGTGGAGCACAAAATATATTTTTGTACGGTGAAATTCAATGGGGCATAGTCTTGTTTTTGAACAAAAATGTTAAAATTAAAATAAATACTTTTTTTTTTAAGTTTGAAAATATTTAAAAATGTAAAATCTTTTAATCTTTTTTATGAAAATAACTATGCTTTAGGAGGATATACTGCAAGTTTTGAAATTAATGTAAAGTTTTCGGACATTTAACTACATGTAATTTATGATTAAAAGAAAATGCATTTGTTTAAATTCATAATGTAATTAGTTAAGCATGCATTTTTTTACCTTCTTAAGACTGTGTACATGTAATGTATATGTAATTTCATAATTACTTTTATTATCTTTGAAGTGTACTGCTTAATGTAAAATGGTAACTAAACTATACTTAAATGTAATTTCTATTTAAACTTGTATGTAATGAATCTAAATATATCTGTAACACATTTGTGATAAAATGATACACATTTGTAATAATGAAGTTTCAATTTAGTATATTTAAGATATATTAATATTAAATGTAAAATTGAATAACATGCTATATTTAAAATTATACAAGGGCTTTAGTAGGTTGGTTAGCAAAGCAAATAAGTGCACTTCTTATAAGCATGATAAATGATTATTAAAACAGTTTAAAAGATTTAAAATATACTTTAAAGTAAAGTATTTATTTCATGTTAAAAGTGCCCTTTTAATGGCGTAGCTAAATAGGGAGTAAAAAAACTAATGTACATGTGTGAGGAAAACAAAGACAGTGTGATTGAATGCTGGAAGTGCACTACTTCCTACTTCATCTGCCATAGCCAAAGAGGAAAACCTTTAAATAAGAATAATTTTACCATTGAGCAATGCTGTATTGACATACTCACATGCACTTTCCATTAAGCTCCATGTGAAGCTACAGCATGTCACTGTGGTCTCACATTTACTGTAACAATAACACTTTCTGCTGTGAGTGAAACACTCATATGGCTTCACCTTTGACCAAACCAAACATAAAGAAATTGAAATGTTCTTAACAGCAAAATATCCTATCAGATAACACACTGACCGAACAACACTGTTTCTTCAGTCCATAATCTTTTTATCATAGAATAAGATGTTAATGTAAAGATAGTCTCAAACAATTAAGTGCTTGAACTTCCCACACTTGAATTTGTCACTTGTACCCTCTAAGAAAAAGTAAAGAATATCCTCTCATTTTCCACTCACTTTCTTCTGTGGAATACAAAAAGACATTTTTTGAAGAAAGCATCAGTGGCTCTTTTCCATTAAATTACTGGAGCTTTCAAACTTGCACCATAAAATAATGAATTTCAATTTCAATTTTGTAGCCACATGCAAGGGTAGTTTTTAGTCAGAGCTGCATTGTTTTCTGCTACATCTGCTGTTTAAATAATAGATTAGATTGCAATATGAGAAAACTGCAGCTGAGGTGGTTATATCAAGGGGTCAGAGAAGGGCAAAGCGGATCTCTTCCATTATTCTCTCTCTCTCTCTCTCTCTGATCTCATTCTCGTTGTGTGCCAGACCTCTCCCCCTGTGTGTGGGACGCTGATAACAGGATCTTCTGAGAAAGTAAGGAAGTCCTTTCAGGCCTTGGGTGTGTGCCGCACCAGAAAGACGTGCAAAAGAATTGTGTGCAAAAACGTGTGTGCAGCTGCTGTAGGAAATGTTCATATTTGAGGTGTGCGGCCATGGCGAGGATCTGAAACTGAAGGTCATGGCGTTCTGCAGCATGTCAGCTGTGTCTGGTGCTCATATCCAGAACACAAAGGCCTTGAAAAGAGTCCACCACAGCTGTGCATCACATGCAGGACAAGAGACAAAACTAGCCTTAAACTAGTCGCACGTGTCATACAGCAAAAAAGGGAGTGTAATTAATGGTTTAGTTAAGAAAGAGTGGTTTCTCAGAGCACCAGACATTAGAACCAAAAGTGTAGTAAGCTATCATACATGAAAAGAATGTATAATTATCATGCTCTATTTATTTTCATATACAAAATTTACATTTTTGCATCCCTCTTTTTTTTCTAAGACTCTTCTTATATTACTTAATGGTATTTTACTCAACATTATATATTTCACTTCTCCCTATAGTATATTCTTTCAAATGCTGTATGCATTGAAAATGAATAATTCCTCATAATTATGGTTTGTTTCAGGACCAGCAGACAACCTCAGATGGGGAATGAAAACCATTTATGTGTTGCTCTGCAGGTCCAGGATTTGTGGGCAGATGTTTATGTGATCATTGTGTGAATGTTGCACAGGTGGATGTGGGTGAGACTTGTTATGAGTTTCTCTGACGGGTTCATCCTCTGATATCCTGCCTCAATACTCTCACATATTCTGCAGCAGTGTTTACTATCAAACAGAGCAGTGGGAGTATTTGTTTTTGAGAATTTCTCTATTGATCTGCTTGTCTAACGGCAGAAATGGAATTCACTTTTCAAGAATGAAGAATTACCGTGAGAGTGTCAGAAGTGCTTGTTGGGACATGAATTTTATTTCATGGGAAAGGGTGAAGAAATGAGAAACGCAAACCAGCTTGCTGTTGAACAGCAGGGCACTACAAAGTCTGTATATCAGTGATTTACTGAAACGAATTCAGAGACTTGGTACAAGAAAAAGACCATGGTAATGAAGCTTTGGTGTACACATAAATAACATTTCAGTGTCCTTTTGTTCTGTGGAAACTTGCTGCAAAGAAATAAAGCACTTTGAAAGCTCACCAAACATTTGTTACAGCTTTCTTGAATTTCACTGAAAAAGTAAATGATAACATTTCTTTACTGTGATTATAATCATGAGGGAAAAAATAAGTTATCTTGCATGGGCTGTTTATAAAAGCTGGAAGAATTGGCTCAGCTGAGCACCAGAAATGGAGGGATTCACTCTAAACCACAGCGATAGTTAATTATAGAGGCATAAATCATAGACCACCCATTGTGTCTGAGATTGATTTAAAGAAACCTGCTTTTGAGTCTGGGATGGGGTGGGGGGGCTCAATGGGGTTTACCTTAATACCAGCAACAAAAGAGACTTATGAAACATAAGTCACTCTAAACAATAATCAAGCAATAATATAGATATCCACAAAAATAAATAAACTAATAAATAAATTGTATAACATGAAGAAACAAAACAAACTGAGACAGACTTAATCCAGAAGAACTGTGGCAATGTCTCCAAGATGCTTCAAAATGAATGTTTGGCATACAAATCGATACAGAAAAATGTGGTTGCAGTTCTCATATTATCACTGTGCTCTTGAGCTAGACCTAATAACATCATGGTGACTCCTCATGGCAGAAGATGTTTCGACTTAAAAGAGAATTGTTTTGGGGGGCAGTCTGAACTGAATATTTTAATATGATCAATTTTACACCATACATTTTATTTTACTTGTCTAAGCAGAAGCTTAAACATGCTTATTGCTAATTGATTACATTTTATAATTTCAAATATTAATCAGTGTATTGATGAACATGACACCATCACGTTTTCTGCTGTGTGGCAGTCAGAGAATAAAGCCTCTCCAACATCTGAATTACCATATTATTCACAGTATTTTCACAGGTGCTGCTGCATTTAGAAGAAAA
Source organism: Carassius carassius (assembly GCF_963082965.1). NCBI lineage: Eukaryota > Metazoa > Chordata > Actinopteri > Cypriniformes > Cyprinidae > Carassius > Carassius carassius. Next base: position 24,746,350 of record NC_081774.1, read on the forward strand.
CCCACATTGGTTCTGTCCTTTACTTTCCTGAGCTCCTCCTGGAAAATGTCTCCCAGGTTAGATTACTTTGGCCCAGATGTTCTTCTTCTGCCCGCTCAGTTACAGATGTTGGTGTGTGAGTCTGCTGAGCAGGCACTTTGAAAATAAAGCAATCTTTTCATTACTTAAAAAAATAAGAATATTTAAAATCTTTTTTTTTTTATGTGGTAGAAGACACTTTACATAACCCTGTCTTTTACATATAGTACGTTTTTATAATTAATTTGTATAGCAATAAACACGCAATGAACAATATTAACCAGCTCCACGCGATACACATAAATATATTAGTTTTACTAGTTTTTATGTAATTTCACAGTACCACATTTTATACTAAATACTCTCAGAATGTAAATGAAAATTCTAGATTAGGCTAAATTGAAAACAAAGTATTTAATAAAAAGTAAATCTTCGTCAGCACTTGAACCGATTGACATACTTAATAAATAATTTCCTAATATAGAAAACAGGAAGTGACACCAAAGCACCCGCCTCCTTCAATAGGAGCACATCGCAATCTCACAGGGTCTCCAAGGTTATTATGTGTGTGTGCTGCGCTCGAGGTGGTTGTGTCTTTCGCCTTCAGTGAGGCAGGAGCTTGAGAGCATTGGTAAGATCATCATACACTTCATGGTCTGCTTATATAAATGCATTGGCTTCTGAATGTTGATTGCGCACCATTTCTACTTTAAGAGTAGCGCTGCACTTCTTTCTGAGACATTTTTTTTTCAACTATTCCAGTTTGGAATATTCCTCACAATTTGTTGTATAAGTGAAATGATAATAATAATAATCGCATGACAGCTGCTTGTACAGAGCAGGTGCGGACTAGATTTAGCCTTTATTTGACTTCAGCGAGTTCATGCACATGCTCTGCAAACCCCTCTCTGCTGACCTTCACGCAGATTGTGTCAAACTGATATTAGATAGTGATTGTTTCACTTCTACGATTAGATTAGTAACAAAATAAGCTCCTAACTTTTTTGGTGATGATTTAAATGACCTTAAAAGTTTTTAGTTTCAATATAAATATAATATCAGTATTTAATAACTTAAGTAATAATGTTGTGTTTAAAGTAGAATTTTCAAATTATTGTTTTAGTAGCTATAACTAAATAGAAAATGTTTGCATTGTGATTTGCTGGCAAATGGATGTGACATTTTCTTCAGGGTCATCTCTGAACACTTGTCCTTCTCAGTTAACCCCAGTCCTTTTGGGTTGTGCGTGTCACCTGTTACCATGCTCATCTGTCTAAATTAAGTATCATTATTACATTGACTGCATCAATATTTACATTGCAGGAGTCTTTATTTTTTTAGTATTAAAATTGAGTGTTGCTTGCGTAAGCGGAAGATGAAGAAGAAGAAGTGTTGCAAAAATCTTTGGTGATTTTAATCTTTTATGAGAAAATGTGCAGTTGTTACTTCATTGTAGCTGATCTGACCCTACAAAATGAATTCATATTTAATATTTAATTTAACTTGAAAAAAAAAGTTGTCTAGCAAAACATTTTTACCATGTTTTCACAGTGTGTGACCATCACATGATTTTCTCCAGTGAGGTTTTAATCCTCTTTGCCAGTTCTGTAAAGATTAATCAACAATGGCTGGAATTCTTGGGAACGTTAATTATGATTCAAAATAGTTTGACGGTCAGACAAATGCAGTTGTGCATTTATAACGTGCATCTACAGAGGTTATTTATAAATGTGAGTAAATGACACAAGGTTATTTCATCCATTTACTTCTCAGAAAAAATATTCAAGAGACGGTGGCTCATAGTCACATGATTAAGTAGCTTCAGATAGTAATTTAAATTCTGAGTGTATTGAATGGATTAAACCAGCACTTTATGAAATTATTTGGTATTATAAAGCCGCTCATGGAGAGTTTCTTTTTTTCATTATAAAAATGTGACTGGCTTGCCCTTGGTGCTTGCACTTAAGCTTACTTTCTCTCCTAGTGCAATTATTTATTATTTTTATTTTTATTTTTTAGGCATAAATGATACGTTTCCAATTGTCTAGAGGTGTATTTGGCTCTTATTGTTCCCATTATAACATGTAGAAGTAAATAGGTAAGAACTAGGGCTTACTTGCCTATAGAATTGCTCAGACAAGGAATGAAGATTAGTGGGCCTTCCTTGAGGAGCCCAGCAGACAGTGCAGTTTCTCAGGAAGACAGTAAGGGTTTCATGTCAGGCCCTAACGGACATGAAGATTGGTTTGATATGATTGTGTGCACGTTCTTTCCCGGTAGGGTGTAGCCCCAGTTCTTTTTCCTATCTCTAGCTTGCATGTGTCCAAGCAAGTTCGCAGAGCACGTTTGGTGCATTGCTTCAGTGTGACTTTTTTTATGTGTACTTCAATGCCTTTAGTTATTTCTCAACAAATTTGAAATGTAGTGTTTATTACCCTTTTTGTTATTCATCTGTTGGAAGAGACTATCTCAAGGATGCATGTTTATCTTGCCTGCAGTGTTTTTCTCTTATGCTTTAGATTATTAGATTAACTTGTTACCTTCAACCTAAGAAAAAATAAATGTAGTCCTTGAGATATCTTTCAGTCCATAGTCATGTTTTTTAAACTTCATAATTATATATATATATATATACACACACATACATACATACATACATACATACATACATACATACATACATACATAAGAAATTTATTTAAAAATAATTTTATCACACCACCAACCTAGTTTAAAGAAATAGTTTACAGAAAATGTACATGATTACTGTCAGGATTAACTTTTGCAGATAGAGAATTTATCTACATTTAACAAAAAAAATCTACATTATATTTTTTCTACAAAAAATAAAAATAAAATAAATCATTTATCACTTCCCAAAAATGTGATCAGTATGACCAATATGTTATAATACAAGCCTTCTGAAGACATATGATCATAACGAAGTCTGATAATGAAGTGATATGTTCACTGATAATCTTCCCTGTTGAAAAGAGTCTTTCCACAATGATATATGTAACAGAAAAGTGTGATGCTGCGCCGACACACACAGGTGTCAAGTTAAGATAAAAGTTCAAGACCATATCAGTGCACCTTAACCAGCATTACAATACAATATCTCTGTTTAAGATAACATCCTTTTTTAGACACAAGGAATCTAATTTTGTTTCATGATTATGATATATCTACTTCCCTGAGATATAAAGTTCAACAGTTCTGTTTCTCTTGCAGCAGTTATTTGAGGCCACGATGGATCAAGCCAGGACAACAATTTCAAAAATCGTAAGACATTTTTTTTTATACAAATTAATAATCTGAACCAATCATTAACCATTTGAGAGGTCACAAAGCAAGCACAATTTTTGACATGAGATCTGTGACTGCTGAGATTTAAATGTTAAGAAGATTTTTAGGCACTTTAACTGAAAATTTAACTTAATCTGTTCCTGATATCACTACTTGGTTTTACTACTTGTGCTGAAAACCTTCAATATTCATGAGAAAATCTGAAACCTCATGACTTTAAACACAACCAGCCTTTTAAGTGTTCTTACAGTGAGGAGAACCCAGGACAGTATTTTATCATGGTGTCTTGTAATCTGTATTTTTCCAGTTCAATGGGGAGCCGCGCTCCTACACTCGCTTTAACTTGACCCAGAACATGGAGGGTGACAACAGCCATGTGGAGATGAAGCTCTCATCTGACATGGATGATGAAGCGGAGGCTAACGGTGTTGGGGAAAACACAAACCAACATAATGGTCCATATTACCCCAGCAAACTAAACCAGCGTTCTCCCAAAATCATCTGTGGATATGTCATTGGCATTCTCATCCTTTTCATTATTGGTAAACAGTTATTTTTCAGTGGAACACATAATTCAAGCCTATTATGTGGCCTTATGGAATTCTTTATTCTGATTGGTCAGATGTTTTTGTACAATGACCACTAAACTGAATAATTTCTATGCACAAAAACAAATCATATGTTTGTCTTTCAGGATACCTCATTGGTTACATGTCTAATAGAAGCACAGACAAAACAGAAATCAAGTCCGATTGTCCGGTCTTTAATGAGATTGCCCCAGTGAAAGCAGAAGCAGTTTATTCGTTGGACTGGAGTGATCTCAGGGCATTGCTGAAAAAGAAATTGACAACCAGCAACATTAACAGCAACCTCAAGTAAATACACACAACTGCACTGTTGCTTTTTCCAAAAAGATAAGCAGGTATTCAAATTAAAGATGCTTTGCCTTTCTATTTTTCCTCCTTGTAGGGAATTCTCTAGTGCCAGTCACCAGGCAGGAAGCACAGGAGATGAGGCACTTGCTAATAAAATCATGGGGAAATTCAAAACTTTTGGAATGAGCACCTGGACCGATGAGCACTATGTGAAAATCCATGAGCCTGGTTCCTCAAATAACCGAGTCCTGTTCCGTGGTAACGTTGTGGGAACAACCGAGGGCTATTTGTCATACAGTGCACTTAAAACAATTCAGGTTAGTTTTGAAAATGAATGTATGTTGACAACCAGCTGACAAAAAACACCTTAAAGGTATCATAAAAGTAGTTCATACAACTCGTGAGCAATTTTCCAAATCATCTAAAGTCTTAAAATTAGAGGCTCCTGCAGGATTAGGTTAGGTAAAATAATAAAAAATAGCTTTTGTTAAAAATTCGACTCTGAGAGAAGTTGTAACTTTCTTGAGAATGTCTTGTAATTATTACATTCCAAATAATCAGGGAGAGCAAAATTGCACCTGAGCAGAACGAATGTGTTTCTAAACACACAAGGTGTTTCAGGTGTTCTCTCTCACACACTTCATATCATTTCACTTCAGCAGATATTGATTTTTAAAGGAGCTATGTGGAGGTTTTTACTTAAAAAAAAAAAAAAAAAAACTTTAAGATAGAGTTTTCATTCGTACATGTATGAGCCAACCATGATGTAAAAAAAAGAATGACACCTCGACTGTCCACCACGGTTGCCTAAATCAGCATGTAGGCTCAATTGTGTGTGGAGGAGTCGGGCCCGAATTGGCGCGAAAATTCACAAAATGTGACGTCATGCACGTTCTCGTCTACTTGGGCTTACAACCGTACGGCACGCCAGCTATTGTAGTAAGCAGCGGCAATAGTGTTTTCAAATGGACTCTGCGGATGGAAAGAAGCGACCAGCCTCCAGTAAAATTCAGACACCCACGGACACTCCTCGTAAGAAAAAAAAAAAAAAAAAAAAAAGAGCGTGCGCACTGAGAACGAGCATGAGACTGGCTGCAGTTCCTCTAACGGCCACTGGTGTCAGTAACGGTTAGAAATTTCAGAACCTACGCAATGCTCCTTTAAAGTGGGGTTGTATGGTTGTGTTTGTTTTGCCTAGTTGTTGATGCGTAAATTTTGAGGGCCCATCCACTTGCATTTATATGGACTAACATAATATTTTTTCTAAAAATTTCAGTTTGTGTTCCACTGAAAAAAGAACGTTATACTTCTGGGATTAAAATGTGAATATATTTGGGATACAAGTTGAAGTAGAAGGATATGTTTTCGGTGTATAATAACACATTTCATCCTGTTCTGTATTATTTATTGTGTTGTATAGGGTGCAGCTTTGTATGCACATTATGGACGAGCAGAAGACTTCAGGCGCCTGCAAGAGCTAAATGTTGACATAAATGGAAAGGTCGTCTTGGTTAGAGCTGGATTCTTAAGTTTTGCTGAAAAGGTTGGTTCTCTCACACGTTAATATTTTAAGACAGTTATTATTGATATTTACTTATCCTTTTGTTTTTATTTGGATAATACAGGTTGCTAATGCTGCTAGCCTGAATGCTAGTGCTGTGCTAATTTATCCAGATCCTGTTAACTACAATATTAAAGTGGACACTGCTCTTTTTGGCCATGTAAGTTATGGAACCTTTATTTTATCAGAATAGTAGTGCATTTAGAAGTCAATGTACAGTTGATCTTTTAAAACGCTCTTTTCATAGGTCCATCTCGGCACTGGGGATCCCTACACTCCAGGATTCCCTTCCTTCAATCATACCCAGTTTCCCCCGGCTCAGTCCTCTGGCTTGCCCAGTATTCCGGCCCAAACTATAACCATAAGACAGGCTACTGAGATCATGAGGTGCTGTTGTGTCATTCATTTCTCTTGCTATGTACTGTCACTATTGTTGTTACTGTTTTGTCCCTATTTGACTTGTTGTGTTGTTACTGAATTGCGGATTCAGCAAAAAGGCACATCACGATTAAGCATGACCGATCATTGTTCTTTACATTAATGGTACATTTGCAAATATATTATACTTACCTAGAGTTTAAATGCTTAATATTTGAATAGATCTATATAAAACATCTTAAAATTTGGGCTTTAAGACAAATTGGAGGTTATTATAACTTTAAGAAGTTATTTACAATAATTCTAAGATTTTTATTTTTTTTGGGTCATTTAAGTTCCTGTTTTGAAAGAAAATATATGACAATTCTCTAGAAATGTTTTTGGGAATACAATATATTTTCTTAACTTTATTTAGTTAGAAAATAATAAGAAAAAAGCCTTTTTTATAGCAATATTTTCTTAAGAATGCTTAATGTTTGGCTTTTTTTTTTTTTACTTGAGCCAGCAACGAGATACAGTGGTAACCATGCAAAACATCTATATATCAACCCCATGCAACAATGCACTTAAAAACACTCAGTCTTGGAGCTCACCCAGATCGCCCCTAGCATCCTGGCAGCAACGTTTGCAGCTAGTGCAAGCACCACTTACATTTTAATCAGAAGATTCAGAAAATTCATTAGTTCTGTCAATGAGCTTTGTTAATATTTCCTGTATTTACATGTTTGTCACATTTGTTTGCTTCTCCCCTCAAACAGTAAGTTAGGTGGTCGGACTTCCCCTGATGCCTGGAGTGATGGGATGCTTCGGGATACCATGTACAAACTCGGTGATGATGGCGACATTATTACAGTGGAAGTAAAGAATGTCCTTATTCAGAAAAAAATCCACAATGTGTTTGGGGTCATTGAAGGTTATATGGATAAAGGTACTATATTCAGTTATACTATGGTTTAAACAGCTGTGTACATCAAAAAATTAATTGGTCCAGGTCACTGATGACTTAAGTTGGTTTTCCTGTGCTTTAGATCGTTATATGGTGATTGGTGCCCAGCGAGATGCATGGGGCCCTGGATATGCCAGAAGCACAGTTGGCACTAGTTTACTGGTGGAGTTGGCCAGAACGATCACAGATATGATCAAGAATGGTACATTAAGTACAAGCAAGGATGTCTTTTTAAATGCATAGATAAATGTCATTATATATATATATAAAAAAAAAAAAAAAAAATATATATATGTATATGTTAACTTTTAATTAAGAATATATTTGTTCATTTCAAGTGCATCTTTTTTTTCTTCCAAGATGGATTCAAGCCAAAGAGGAGCATCATTTTCGCTAGCTGGAGTGCTGGTGAATTTGGCAGTGTTGGGGCCACTGAGTGGTTGGAGGTATGAATGCATCTTTGGCTGCTTTCTATTAAACAATAACCATTTTAAAGATGTTTGTATGATACAACAACAAATAATAATACCAACACAAATAAAAGTAAATAACAAGAATGTACATACAGTATCTTAAACCAACAATCATACATATTTCCATTCCTTTCTTATCAATATTAAAACAGACTTCAAGTCCTTCGAAAATATATAGGTTTTAATTATAAATATTTACTGTATTTAATTGCAGTATGTATGGATGGTTGGAGTACTAGTTGGTAAAAACTGCATAGTGTTTAAATCACTTTTTTTTTTTAAATAGGCAGTGTATAGCCTACTATTTTTAAAAAGAAATAGTGATTTAAACACTGGGGATGATTTAACAATAAACTGTTACATCATCACATTGCATTATAGTTCATATCATCTTGCAAATATTAAATTTTGTGCAAAATATATTTTCGTTTGAGATCTAGTAAAAAAAATTAATATACAGAATATATCTTAATACACATACTGTACTATATACTGCAGAAATGGTAAGAGTACTGTAGTATGTTAGCATAAAGTTTAAAAGCCTGTGCATTCAGCAGTTACTGTAAATCTGTGAATATATGTGTTTTTGTACCCTCAGGGCTACCTGACCTCCCTGAATTTGAAAATGTTTTCTTATGTCAGCCTTGATGAAGTTATTTCAGGTTTGTAAAGAGTAATTTCTTGAGGAATGGAAGAACTTTGATCTTGAGTTGATGCTGATCATCTGACATTCTCTTTAGGTTCTGACACTTTCAAAGCAGCTGCCAGTCCACTGCTGTATGAGTTACTAGAGAGCACTATGAAACAGGTGATGTATCACAAATGCTAAATCTTCAGCACCAATCTTTTTATAATCTGAAAAAAAAGAAACCTTTTTTTTTTTTTTGGTCTGTCCTAAAAAGAGAAATAAACTTTTCCCCCATGCAGGTCTCATCTCCAGTTGATGCAACTAAATCCTTGCATGAACAGTTTGCTGGATCCAGTTGGGAGAAGTCTGTGTAAGTTCATCCCTGACTGCTTATATTCAGTGTTTGGAATAACGCCGTTTAAAAGAACGGTGTTAGGTAACGACGTTATTTTTTTCAGTAACGGGGTAATCTAATTAATTATTTTTCACGTCATTACAATGCTGTTAACATGTTAACACACAGTTAGTGAGGAGGTGGGTTAATAACGAGATAAGCGATTATGATTGGCTAAGGCAGAGTCATGTTTCATAGTAGCCAAGCAGAGCCAGTGTTTTTACACGCATGCCAGCACACGCGCCAGCGGCGCCACACACACACACACACACAGTCACACACACGCAACAGCTAAACAGAGATTCGCAGCAGAGATGGCGAGTCAGGAGCAATCCTATGAAAAATTGGCATTTTCAAGGTGGAGATATAAGCACTACTTCAAATTCATTGTGGTCAAAGGCAAGAACGTGCATGTAATGTGTACATTATGTCCAGGAGCAAAGACTTTGTCGACATCCATTGTAAGCAACTCTAATTTAATGAAGCATCTCACAACGACACACGCATCTACAAAGCTAGTGGCCAAAAAAACACTTTTCTTACAAAGATAATACTTGAAGTGCAGGATAAAACTGTCTGTTGATGTGCAATAAATATCGAAAGTTATGAACGAAGACCTGTCTGTTCTACTCATTTAAAAAAAAATACAAATTCTTTGACATATAGAAACTTTTTTTTAAACAGTAACGCAAATAGTTACTTTCCCTGGTAACGAGTTACTTTTATTATAGAGTAATTCAGTTACTAACTCGGTTACTTTTTGGAACAAGTAGTGAGTAACTATAACTAATTACATTTTTAAAGTAACATTCCCAACAGTTCTCATATTTGACCCTAGACCACAAAACATAACTTAAGTGTCAATTTTTTTTTTAAGATAGGACAATATTTGACTGAGATACAACTATCTGGAATCTGAGGGTGCAAAAAAAAATCTAAATACTGAGAAAATCGCCTTTTGAAGTTGTCCAAATGAATTCTTAGCAATTCATATTACTAATCAAAAATTAAGTATCGATATACTTACTGTAGGTAATTTACTAAATATTTTCATGGAACGTGATCTTTACTTAATATCCTAATGATTTTTGGCATAAAAGAAAAATCGATAATTTTGACTTAAGATTGGTTTTGTGGTCCAGGGTCACACATGCTTCACAGTTTGATTGTAATTTCATGTGACGAAGGACCTGTGTATTATTTATTTTTAGTATTATTTAAATACTATATTACTATTTTATACTTTTATACTATTTTTATTCAGATTTTTTTAATGGACTTAGTTTAAGTTATAGTAAGTTTTATGTACTTTTGACATTTTATTACTTTAAATGTATCTGTTTATCTTTTATTAATATTAATGCTTCAACTGAAAATGTACATTTTAAATTAAGGTTTTTCAGCGAATATTTATATTTTATTTTATTATTGCTTCATTTCAGTTAACAAAATATTTTATCCTTTTAGATTTTGTTAACAACAACAACAACAACACTTTTAAGCTGTTAAACACATTCTGATCAAACTAATTATATATGTAGAATATCCATATAATTTTTTGGTTCCTTTTTTTTCCACACAGAATGGAGCCTATGGGTTTGTCTCAGTCTGCTTATCCATTCCAGACCTTCTCTGGCATCCCCTCACTCTCATTTCGATTTACTTCAGTAAGTATCAAGGTTTTACTGAAGCTCTCAAAATAACGTGAAATAGATTCAGGTGCAGTTTGTTTCATAATGAAAAGAAGTAATCATGTTCCTGATGTGTTTCAGAGTGCAAAAGCATACCCTTTTGGCACTATTGAGGATACGGATCAAAATCTGGAACGGTACACTTCCTACAACACCCTGAAACTTGCCAAGGCAGCAGGTGAGGTGGTCGGACTCTTTACGCTTCGGCTGGTACATGACCACTTGCTCAAGCTGAACGTGGCAAAGTATACCGGCGTCATCCGCAACTATGTGTCCCAAATCAGGTCTAAAGTTGAATCACGACAAATGGTGAGTCAATGTCGTTGTGTCTTTTTGCGGCTCCTAAAGGAAGCTCTCTTAAGCTTGATGTCTGATGAATTTCTGTAAAGGCTCAAGGGAGATGAAATTAACTTTCTGCATTTATCTTTTAAAGTCGGGTCGCCTTCCTTCCACTGTGACGATGCAGTGGCTTCTCTCAGCTCAGGGGTCATACGATCGTGCTGCCAGCGCTCTTATTTCCACCATCCGGAACAGTGATCTTGATGACATGGAGCAGTGTCGCATCATCAACAATCGCATTATGAGGGTAAAAAATGGTCAAGCTGTATCATTCTTTCCTGTGTTGACACATTTCCTGTTGATAAAGGAAACTGAGATGGAATATATCAAATGGCTTTTACAATATTTTTTTTTTTAATATCCTATAACCTTTGCTTCTGATTTGCTGCTATTGATAGTTAAAAGCAAGTGGTTTTAGGAAGAAGGACATTTTATTGATTTGGGATATGATGATAAATCATCAATAGTTCTGTTTCGCTTTCTCAGAACAGAAAGATACATTTGAAATGCATATAATAAGTAATTGTGTTAGATACATATTAAAGGAGTGCAATGGCTAAGCATATACTTTGTCAACTGGGGTGCAACAGCATACAGTATATAGTTCCTCAAAGCTAATAGACGGACTAAAAGCAACAAAATGCCAGCCTTAAAACGCTTTGAAAGATTTTTTCAGATTGCATTCTTGGGATGTACAACCTTATAAACAGCGGCAGCTGTAGTTTGTCTGTAGTTCTGCTGTTTTATACTGTGTTTAACATGATGTGTCTGTTTGAAGGTGGAAGGCAGTTTTCTCTCTCCCTATGTGTCTCCACGGGAGAGTCTATTCCGGCACATTCTGCTGGGCTCTGGATCACACACTCTGGCAGCTCTGGTGGATCACCTTGAAGCCATTAAAGGAGGGCTTGATTCTGCTGACATTGACCTATTCAAGAATCAGTTTGCTCTTGCCACCTGGACCATCCAGGGCTGTGCAAATGCCTTGGCAGGGGAAGTATGGGATATGGATAATGAAATTTAGACAAGCAGATTCAGCTCACCTCTTTAACTGTGATAACTTTGAACCTTCACTCAAGGAAAAAAGGAAAATTAAAGCAGAAAATGATTTTGGTGCTCTATTAACATGAATTTAGGATAAGTGGTTTACATCAGTATTTACAGAAGTAGTTTATCCAAAAATTGAACATTTGTGTAATTATTTACTCATCTTCATGTCATTCCAGACCCCTTTTGTGAAACACAAAAGAAGATATTTGAAGAATGTACTAGTCATTCTTTTCCATGAAATTATTGGAGCTATCAAACTTCAAAAAAGACATAAGGGCATAAAATATTAAAAAAGTAGCTCATATCACTCATGTGCTATACTTTGTATTCTGAATCCACACAGATCATTATTCATAAGGGGTTTGATTGACATCAAGGTAGATAAACCAGAATTTCTATTCTTGGAGGAAGTTTTTCTTTGAGATCTAGTTTAGATGATACAAATTGGGAATGTGTTACTGGTTTGTTATTTTCAAAATTTTCAGACTCCTTTAAAGAACTTCTTGCATAATATCTGAACACTCTGGATTTAGAGCATTGGTCTCAGACTCAATTCCTAGAGGGCCACAGCTCTGCACAGTTTAGCTCCAACCCTAATCAAACACACCTGGTCCAGCTAATCAAGGTTTTCAGGATTACTACAAACTTCCAAGCAGGTGTGATTTTGGAGTGGGTTGGAGCAAATCTGCAGAGCAGTGGCCCTCCAGGAATTGAGTTTGAGACCACTGATTTAGAGGGTTTTTTATACAGACTCCAGTTAAACAATCAGCCATTGACATTTAAATGTTTGTATCCCGACTTAACCTGTGATCATAAAACACCTCGTAAAGCACAGTATTTTCTCAAATTTTCTGGTTGGATCAACTTTTTCAGGGGCTCTTCAGGTCAATTTTGTCAAATAATAGAAAGAGGCTTTCCTATGTGGCCCTGAAATTCTGTTTATTAGTTTTTTATTTATCAGTGACAGGGATCACTATAAATAGCATTTTGTAACGCCTTTTTTAACAAATGTATAATTATCGGAAGCAGTGCCTTCCATAATTATGACAGTTATACTGTCGAAATGAGAAAGCAGCATCTGCTATGGAGATAACCTTGTTTTCAAAGGATATGACCACAGACTACATTGTATTTCCTAAATGATAATTAAAAAAATCAGTAAGTTACTGGTATGTATCAGTCTATGGCATCCTCCTTTTTAATCAATGTTATACCTGATCCAGAATCATTATCGGGAGCAGTGCCTTCCATAATGCGAAGATGATGGTAGTTTTTGCCTACCGATGTGTTGATATCGAGGGCAGTGCCCCTCATATTTCACTGTGATGTGGATGTAATTATTGGGAACGTTGTTTCCCATGATGTAAAAAATCATCTATATTCACACACTCTTACCATAGTAGTTATCTGTTGTAAGTCATGTAATCTGTCAGTTTTTCATTTAGCGTGTAGTGCTTTTACCTACTTTAGCCTTGGATTAATTAATATGAAGTGGGTGAGGATCCCATCAGAAATGTAATTTATAGAAACATTCTCTGTAAGATCCTGTCGTGGGATTCTGTTCTGTTCACTTCTGTTCGGTTTTCATAGTTCTTTTGTTTCTGGGGTATTGTTATTTGTGCCTTGTAGATTATGATAAAGCTTTTAAAATACTTTTTCTTTTTCCTCTTCTTTAATTTCTTTGTTTGTATTTAACTTCACTCTTGCTGTTTTACTTGCAAATCAAAGTGAGATTAAGTTACAAAACTATTCAGCTAATTGGTTTTAATGTTCACCTTTTGATGCCAGTGTCATCTGTTTATCATTATACCATGGTTGTCAGAAGACTTGTCAATATGAATCGCAATTGTGGGGAAGTCGTGGCCTAATGGTTAGAGAGTCGGACTCCCAATCGAAAGGTTGTGAGTTCGAGTCCCGGGCCGGCAGGAATTGTGGGTGGGGGGAGTGCATGTACAGTTCTCTCTCCACCTTCAATAACATGACTTAGGTGCCCTTGAGCAAGGCATCGAACCCCCAACTGCTCCCCGGGCGCCGCAGCATAAATGGCTGCCCACTGCTCCGGGTGTGTGTTCACAGTGTCTGTGTGTGTTCACTGCTCTGTGTGTGTGCACTTCGGATGGGTTAAATGCAGAGCACAAATTCTGAGTATGGGTCACCATACTTGGCTGAATGTCACTTCACTCAAAAGTGGGAAACACTCATGTCATGTAAGACTTTAAAATAGGTCCTGTACAGGTCCTATTTACACACACACACACACACACACATATATACGTGGAAGAGATGAAAATGGAGATTAAAGAGTATTCTAACAATACTCTGTAATGACTTGCAGTTTTATGATTGTCTATGTATATCCATATCTTAAAACATGTTTATGAAGAATGCTATGTCAGAAGTAGTTTTGTTGTAGACAAAATTGGTTTAAAGCATTGCAAGTGTGCTGATTCTCAGTTTTATGATAAGTCTGCAAGTGATTAATAAAAAATTTGAACAACTCCTTTGTCAAGACTATTGTGACATCTGTGTAAGCTCTTTTTTATTTTTATTTTTTAAATTACCTAACCGTGGCATAATTTACACCAATTCTTATCCAAGATTGCTGACTAAATGACACTAAAATTATGTTCTATTTATCACTTACTGAACCTCAAATATTAACCTGGACATCTGACTCAATTGAGCAAATAATAGCTAAATATGTTTTAAAAACAATTTGTAATCATGTATAATGGCAAGCCACAATAATAAAACAAATGCTTTGCTAAATATGTTTTTGCTTAAAAATGATTCTCAAAATAACATGATTTCATTCAGTTAAAAAGGGTAAAATAAAATAAATGCTCATTTAGAAGCTGGTTACTTTCAGCTAAGTCTAAGAAAATATGTACAAATAGTAGACAGTGACACTCGTAGACGTCCTAGGTCATGTCTATGATTTTAAATTTATTAAATATGCACACACGATGTTTCCTTGCACTATAAAATCGTATTCCAGTGTTTGAGTGTACCATGGACTTGTTTGCAATTCTTCAAATGACCACATGGTAGAACTAGAGTACTTTGCAGAATTCTCGTTGAATATCGTATGACTGACATAAGCGAGATGATCTGTACATTTAGCTCACATCTTAACAGCTGTCGAATTGATTTTTCCCTCGTTCTTTAAACAGCCTGATGGCGATAGGCTTTATAGTAATAGGTGCGTTTTAAAAGCAAAATACGTCTTGCCCTAAGCCTATAGAAATAAAACAGATTAAACACAAACTTAAAACCATACCAGTTATCTGGTGTTAAAAATGTAGAGTTTAAAATTAAGTTTAGAGTTAGCTATTATGGTTGTTTATTGCCGTGTGGGGTGACGTCATAATTAAAGAGTCCTGTCTCTTTAAGAGTGGGTTGTCAATAGAACCACGAGCATGTATAGAGCGCGAGTGAAATTGAGTAATGACGCTAGATTTCTGCTCTAAGTTAATTTAGCGACAGAAACGCGAGGCAGAAATCAGCGAGAAACCGAAAACAGCTATAGAGCAAAGCATATTACACACTAAAACAAATTTATACAACTTTAGAACTCCGTTGAACTTTGCCGTATACACCCAGGACCAACATAGAGTGAAGTTCTGTTCAGTCACCAGGCACCTGGCGTTATCGAGTGAACACCGAGTCTGACAGGTAGGACTTAAAAGAGTGTGTAACACGGATTACTCTAACAATTTACTTATCGCTGCTGTAAAAATAAGTTTCACAATGGCGTGGAATTTAACAGATAAACACAAATTAAGAGAGTAAATTGTTTTAACGTTTCCTCGTATCTCGGTCCTCGCGCTGATCTCAAGATCTCACCTGCATGTTAGGAAAGTCTTTACAGGCTTAAAAGATTGATTCAGTCTCAGTCTAGTAACTTAGTGTCTTTACCTGTGTTCAGATGGTTGAGATTTGGCAAAATGCGTTCAGTTTTTATTACATGTTTGGTGTTAAGTGTATGATACTTTGAGAGGCATAATTTATAGTCTAGTAAGTGGTATTCGAATTTGATGTGAATTTTTATTTTTATTTTTTTTTTACATTTCATACCAAGATGCTTGTTTTATCTTCATTAATTTGTGACGTTAAAAGCATCAGCCTCATCACTGCCATTGTTATTGGCATTACTGCCTCTTATTGTGAACAAAGAAAGACTCACTTGTGATCAATGCTGAATTACTGTCACGCAGGACAAAAGGTTGATTCAGATGGAGAATGTATGGGTGCTTTAGAGCTCAGGGTCACACATATAACTGCAGCTGTTTCTCTTAACCTACATTGCAGCAGCATGTAAATGTGAGTGGGTTGCGTAATGACTGGCATTAAAAGCGTGATTATTTGTATTATGGCAGCACAGCGTGACTCACCCAGGCCTGCTGGTAGGGGTGTGTGTTTTTCTTAGAGAGGAAGATGCTTGCTGCAGACCTTCAGTGTGTTTGCCTTAAGTGCTGCCCCTGGGCCCTGTATCTTGCTCTAGGTGTGATAAGTATCCCTGCATGTAAAGGCAAGCCAGGTCACAATACCCGCTACTGCTCGGCTCTTCTTTTTTGCTTGTGAAGAAATGAGCTGACTGAAGAGACACATCCTCTTGGGTCAGGTTATATTCTGGCAAACTATTTACCAATTACATTTCACAATCGTCAAAGCAAACTGTGGTGCAAGTTGTGGTGCTGACTATTTACCAACACGTGATGGGTAACAATAATACAAACAAAACCCTCAACAATATGACAAACGCCATTTATTGTAATCCGAAGAAGTTCATGTTAGCAGTGAAAATATAAATTATGCGCTCCACTTTAACACTGGATTTTGCTATAACCCATAAATATTTGACTGACACTTGTCTATTAATATCTGTTTGCATGAACTTTAACCTTGACATTTTTTAACTGTTGCCCCGCCTCTTACTTCTCAAACCACGTACTTTAAATTCCTTTCTACTGTATCCTGCTGGGAAAACAGTAAAGAACATTATGCTTCACGATTTACCCATCGCGTGTTGGTAAATGGCATGTACCAGAGTTTGCAATTGCGAAACATGATTGGTAAACAGTTTGCCCAAATATACGCCCTGACCCTCTTACCCCAAGAAAGATTTGTTCTACGATACCTGCAGATTAGCCGTCTGATTACATTTAAATGTAACTGGAGCTAGACCATTCCTTCAGTGTCATCATTTCTAGTGTCTTAAACTTTTTATCAACTTGGTCTTTGTCTTTTGACTTCAATGAGCACCAGATGTTTACCCTTGTATTATGTTCCGGGTCAGTTTGACCCATTTAGGTTTTTGAGCTAATCTGTGATTTTATTCTTGATATTTTGTGGCTTTTTCTCATTTAGGGCCATGAACACGCATGTATAGTGAAGATACAGATACACTGATGTGTTTTGAAGTGCACACAAATCATTTTCTGCTGATTTTGATGTTTGCTGGTCAATTTGACCCACATTTTGTTTTAGTTTCAAGGCAACTGTACAGACCCCAATTAAATATATTTCTTGGGTTTATGTTATGTTGGTGTTTTGCTATCCTGGAAATATCCTCAGACTCAGAAGTTAAAAGTGAGCTATCATTTCTATTTTCATTGTAAAATAAATACTATTTAACTTATCTTTTTCCTTAGAGAAATTTTTCCTCTTGTAGTGTCATGAACATGTCTAAATAAGTTGTGTTCCAAATTTGAAGTTGATATAAAAAATATGAGGTTTCTATTAGTGCTGGGCGGTAAACCGGTTCATACCGAAAACCGGTGTATATTTTCGTTATGATGTTAATTTTGAATATACCGCCATACCGGTGTATTTAATTACTCAACGTTCGGAACGAATGTGTGACTGTTTCAGACGGACCCTTTACAATGTTGCACTTCTAAGCAGCGACTGCGAGAAGTGGTGAGGGTACACCATAGACAGGTGTACACTCAGCAGTGCTCTGGTGTTACGTTATAACGCCTGTTTCACACAGTCTTATTAACGGATTCCAGCTGCACGAGATGTCAAGGAGCGGTGCTCTGCAGCAGTGCAGCGATTGTTAACGTACTGAGTCTATTTTTGCTGTGCTGCAGGCGCTGAATTAAAGTGAAAGCGCATTGTTCGCGGAAAAAATGAACATGGATTGACATGGAAACGCAGTCACATGGGTTTTTGGCTGGGTTTAAAACAAGAAAAAGGACACTTTTAGATAAACAAGGAAAACAATATATATGTTCACTTTTATGGAAGCAGAAAATCAAGGTTCATTAAGACCCGTGAGATTGCTTGTGATAAAGATTTAAATGCAAAATGCACGAGACTGTTTCTGTCTGTGGTGTTTTAATTTTAAATATTTTAAGAAAAGTAGGCTAATTATGGTGTTTAAATGTTTTGCCGCTTGCTTGAGCAGCTTATTATACAAACCTAGAAGTAAAATGCATGAATAATGCATTGTTTATATCTATTGAGTTTAAACTAATGTCTATATGAAAGATTGTTACTGTACCGCCCAGCACTAGTTTCTATGCAATTTTGTCAATGTGTTATACCCAAACTAGCCACCGGGTGCCATTCAGGGTGCTTTCACACCTGCCTCATTTAGTTCGGTTGAATCGTACCAGAGTTCGTTTCCCCCTTTGGTGCAGTTCGTTTGGGCAGGTGTGAAAGCAGTAATCGCACTCGGGTGCGCACCAAAAGCGGACCAAACAAGCGTACAGAGACCTGCTTGAAGAGGTGGTCTCGATACGCTTTCAAACGAACTCTGGAGCGGTTTGTTGGTGGTGAGAACGTGATCCGACCTCGAACGGACACAACGGCAAAAAGTACTGATCATTTTTGGACTAAACCAGCTGCCGTAGTCAGCTTCACTGCGTTTGTTGACAGTTTGCACTTTAGCATGGCAGCTCGTGGACAAACTTGGAGTAGTGGGGAGGTGCGGAGCCTCATAGAAATTTGGTCAGATGACCATGAGCATGTCAGAGTTAAGAAGAATTAATGCACACGTCCGCTTAAAGTTACAACGATGCCCGCTTGATGTTTGCAGTGCATTAGAACATTGTTTTTGGGCCGCATCCACGCTTCATTATAGAAATGTATTGATTGCATATTGTGGTGTATACAAACAATGTCATAGATTATGGCCAGGGACAAAACCAGCCCGCGCAGTCGTCTCTCCATAGTTGTGTTGTCTCCGTGTTGTTTGCTGGCTTTTCCTCTTATTTTGGAATTTTCCCACATGTAAATTCTGACCAATCGAAAAGCAGTTTAGGAAATACGTCATGGCCAATGAGTGATGTGGATGTTGTCATACTTTTTTTCTCTCTCAATATTACTTCTATCACAAAATAACCACCAAATATGGAATCTTGAGACCCAGACCTTTCAAACTATGTTTTTTGTCAAGAATATAAAAAGTTTTGATTCTATCTATCAAAATATCTATTTTAGAGTCTAAGAGCTTTCCAACGATATATAGTTTGTCATGATTGGATTAGGGTTTAACTGTAATGTAGTAGTAGTAATAGAATATAGTAATATAGAAGTAAACGTCTACCAGCGGGATGGTAACAGTTAAGGGGTTAAACAATGAGGTTAAACACTTTTTAAAAAATTATACGATATTGTGTTCGAAATCGAATGCGATTAATCTGCGATTATGAACATGATATTGCTTAATTGTCAGTGAACTATGGCTCTGTGAAGTGAATGCTGCTCAATCTGAAATCAATTAATTGAACAGCCCTACTTTAAGTTTCAGAACTCAAAACTTTCTTGTTAGTCTAAGAACAGTTTATTGAAGCAAATCTGCCAAAAAGTCAGGCTGTGCAGTGTGCCAATTTATGACATAATAGTGTAGCTAAACACCACCTCCACAGAAGAAAATCAACGTCTGCTTCTACATCACTGCCTGTTTTGCCCCGCCAACTGATTTGTGCACATAGTAGGTAAATGAAAAGAGCAACCAATGCAGGTCTACGCATAAACACTGTTGCCAAGTCTCGCGAAACAAATAAGCAACCGCAGCTTCAAAACCAAACCCAATATAATTTGATTATCGATTATCATTAAAATTATTTATTATCAGTTATCTATTACCAATAAATGAGCCTGCAACATGTCAAACTAAAACCACTCATTTATTTAAATAGCAAACTGCAACAAAGTGAGAGGGCATGAACTATTTACTCATCTCCAATCACCTGTGAGCAGAATAGGATTGAAGAGATGGACAAGGAAAAAAAGACAAGAGCATTAAGAGCTGTAACATAATCACTGTAACATTAATTATAGCCTAATAAAATATATTTGAACCATAAGTATCTGTATTAGTATAGACCTACTGTTTTTTTATTTTTATTTATTATAGCCTGTGATAATTAATACATTTCAAAAACACTGTAAAAAATAAAAATATACCTTACAAAAGAAGGTCATCCCGCAACTCCCCTGCACTGTCCATCATCTCCCCTGTCTCCTCTTCATCTCTGTACATCCCAGCATTGAAGTGCTGCACCATCTCCTGACTCAGGACAAAGTCCTTGCAGCAGATCCCGAGTCTTCTTAAGCCGTAGCGAATGCACATTATGCTACTGAGAGTCTTCTGGCCCATTCTGTTCCACAGTTTAGATTTTACATGATTAATTTGAGAAAAAAACCCTTAAAACGTCAGCACTGCTCAAAGGCATTTTGAGTGCCAGATCTTTAAAACACTGCTCCTCACTGCTGTCCTTGTAGTTCAGAACTTCGATCCAGGACTGTTCTGCTTGGAAGTCATCTTTTGTTTTTACACTCCTGGAAGCTAATTTCCTGATACTGTGCATCCAGGGCCCAGAGATCATTTTCAGCATGGAAACGGTGGCTAACTGTGGTTTGTTTTGTGATGGAATCACAGATGATGCCATGGATGTCCAGGTATTGATATTTGCTTGGAGCCTATTCTGCACCTGCTTTGCTGCTTCCAGAAGGAAATCCCAGCATATATTCTTCATATTTGTTTTGGACAGTGCTGTCAAGCTTGTGCAGTTGTACAAGTCCAGAACAGAGATTTGCAATAATGCAAAAAACGTCCGGTTGCTAATCACTTAAAAAAGCCAAAGTATATTTCGGCTGTCCGCGCACCCCTGGCATTATGTTATTTTCATCATCAAGAGGCCTTGCGCACAGCCGCACATCCCCATGGTACTGCATGTGAGCTCATCCGTCCGCGCTCATCTGCAGTTGAGTATACTTTTGAAAGGTGTGCAGATGTGGCTCTGTGCGAGATGGAAAGGAAAGCTGAATGTGCAGTTCTGAGATTTCACAATGGTAAGAAAAATCTACTCATCATTCTCTTTTTCGAGTTATATCCCACACATTTGGCTCCCACCCCCCTGCCCCAGAATGGACAAACTCACTATTGTTGAGTTAAATTGAGTTATAAAGTCCGAAATATGTTCATTCAACTCCTAGTTAAGACTTAAGACATTCTCAACAGAGCAACGAATCGAGTCACTATGGAAACCATGGCTGGACTGGCCATTGGGCATACCGGGCATTTGCCCGGTGGGCAGACATGCTTTTTGGGCCGATATATCTCATACTCATACTTTTTTCTTTTTCTTTTTTTTTTTTTTTTTAAACGGCCTATACAATTTGTACATCGGCGGCCCATTCGTTTTGTTTTGTTTTGCTTAATTGGCGGCACTGGGTTTGTGCCGGTGTAATGCATTGGTCAAAGTCAGTGTTAGTTTTTTTTTCTGACAGACCAGCCCATGAAACACGTTGATCAGTGGCCCATTGGCTCTTTTCTTGATTGACACTGGGCTGGCCCAATCACAACTTTAAACGAGTGAGCGAGCGGCAGCAGTGTCAGTGTGTATCTGTAAAAAAGATGAAGAAACGCAAGGAATGTGCAGATAAATAAAGCAGACACCGTAAATTGTGTCAAAATATATGTTTTCTGACCTTCATTAGCTCCTGTGGCAGATGATGATAGTGAGGACGGAGGATCAGGAGAGAGATGAGAAAGTGTAGAGCCCGCGGTAAGCATAACTACTTTCAAAACACTTAGGCCATGTCATGAGTGTAGATTATTTCCACATCTGCATAGTTGACGATTACCGCAATTCACTAGAAATTTAATAAGAGGCGTTTGTAAACCATGTTTTCCGCCAAAATAAAAGCTTGATGCAGTTTGCGTCAAAATAAAATATCATGTGCTTATCTCTTTCAAGTATAGAAATTGGTACAACTAATTAAGAAAGTTTCCTTTTATTTTTTTGTGCATTTGTTTTACAAAATATGGCTATTACTGTCATTGGATTAATATTATAACTATTATTATGTATAGGTGTAATGTAAATAGACACTGTAACTAAAAGAGGTTTGAATTTTTCTTTGTTTAATTTGCACACTGAATATGGGTTGGAGCTTTTAATTTTGAACTCTCAAAGTGCACCAGATTAATGAATTTAACATTAAAATGCACAAAATTTTCTCAGGGGGGGGGGATTTTCTCACGAACCCCCCTAGAAGGACCGAGGACACACCACCATAGTTTTAACAAAAATCTTGTAAGAAACACTGGTATTGCTATGCCAGAGCCGCTTATAGCTTGTTTTAGGATTCACCGCTGTGGAGTATAGTTCAACTGTATTAATAAATATAAAATTTTGACTTATTTCATCTGTTAACTCTCACTCGTTCCTATACTCACTTATTACATGGCATTAGTGGTTTTAATGAATAGGAGTTGATATGCATATAATTAAGGGCGTGCAAAGATGGGTGGTGTTTATGATCATATAGTGGGCCGGTCTGGGCAAAAATGCGCGGGCCGATTTTTTTTGTCCCAGTCCAGCCCTGATGGAAACGGGTGCTAAGAAAAAGCACACCATGCCGTTTCTTTCTTCTTACATATAAACTTTATTCCTTGAGAATACGAATTATATTGTTTGTTTGATGATAATTATATATAGTCATATCAGATATATATTTTGATTTACAGTTTAGATATTATAGAAAATGCAGATCCATATGTGAAATGATGATAATATAAATAAAAAATGTAATAAATAAATATATAAAATATAAATTAAACATACCATGTCATACTGAGCTCCCACTGATCGCCTGAAGCTGACCGTCTCCGAAATCGGCAAAACACATTTTTAAATAGGTGCTTTCTTGATAATTTAACTGCAGATTTGAGTTTTAAACAACTACATTCTCGCCTGAAATACTTTTAAAATTACATTTTATAAGACAATAACAGTAATATTTTGAATATGATCCGAATAAATGGTGGTTGAAATCACAATGCTGCGTGAACTCAACCAATCAGCATGTTTAGCGCCCAAGTCCCACCCCCGAGAGTTCCGGAACATTGAAAAGTACTGCCTCGGCAGCAGGGACTTTGTGAGGGGCATTTTTTTGGTGTTTACAATTTTTTTATTAGGGAATCAAACAATTTGACAATCAATGTTAGATCACTTTTTATGATTCCTCATTATAAACATAAGAAACAAAGAAAATAATAAAATAAAAACACAAAGCAAAACACAACAAACAAGAAAGAAAGAACAGTTCCCATTACTACCCACCCCCACCTGTTCCTGCTGTGGAAACACATAGAGTACCAGTCCAAAGTCCCTAGTTCCTGGTTAAAGTTCCAGTGGAGGAAATGCGGCTATACATGCCAAAGCCATGACACCACCTCCACCAAACTTTACAGATGAGGTTGTATGCTTAGGATCATTTGCAGTTCCCTTTTTTCTCCACACTTTTGCTTTCCAATCGCTTAGCTAAAGGTTAATCTTTGTCAGATCAGTCAATCAACTCGGTTCCAAAACTCTACTGGCTCACATTTGTGAAGAATCTTGCCTTTGTATTTTTGGTGCTGATCAGAGGTTTGCATCTTGCTGTGTAGCTTCTGTAATTCTGTGTCAAATTCTCCTGCGGACTGTAGATAGACAGAGCATCACCTCAGCTTTTTGGAGGTTGTTGGTGATATTACAGACATGGAACTTAGGGTTCATTTTCACATTTTTTCTGATTTGCCTGTCATCAATTACTGTTGTTTTTCTCAGCCGATCAGGTTATCGTTGGTTGCTGATGTCAGTGGTAGTTACCAAACTCTTGACTTTTTCCATACCCTTTGTTTTTCCTATAGTTCCAATTGACGACGACTTTTCTTTTATCATCGAAATTGCTTATTCTGGTTTGTGTATGTCATCGTCGAATGCTAGACTTAGAATGCAGAAGCAATGGATATAACTGATAAGACACATTCCCTGCTTTTAATATCTGAATAATTAATGCAACAGGACACAGCTGAACACTTATGCTGTGTTCACACCAAACGCGAATAGAGTGTCTGGCGCGAATGATTTCAATGTTAAGTCAATGCAAAGGCGCGTTTACGCGCGTCTGGAGGTCTCACGGCGCGAATGAGGCGTTTAGCGCGGTGCGGAAGACGGGAATTCGCCTCATTCGCGCGAATGGCGCAAATTGAGCGTTTCGTGCGATACGTGCATTTAAGCGTTTGACGCGAATTTGCGTCTGCCGCCCGAGTTGAAAAATTTGAACTTTGGCGTCAATTCGCGCCACGTTAACCAATCAGCAGCCTGCTACGAGTCACTCATTCAACAAGGAGGAACGACTGATGTTGTCAGTGAGCAGTCAACCGGAGCTATATGACAAAAGTAAATTTTTCTATAGAGGCAGGAATAAAAAGGACCTATATATATATATATATATATATATATATGTATGTGTATATATATATATATATATATATATATATATATATATATATATATATGTGTATATGTATATATATATGTATATATATATATAAAACATATTAATTGAATAAAGGCCAAAGATAAGAAACATTTCGTTTTACCCCAAACAAATTATATTTTATCTTGAACCACTAAAGAGACATAAGAGCCAGCGACAAATGTCAGAAGGTCTAGCCGAGGTGAGGCTGCTCTCGGCGGATACATGAGCTCTGAGCTCCCGCTGATCGCATGGAGCTCATCTCAGAAATCGGCGAAACACATTTTTTTTTAAATAGACACTGTCTTTATAAATAAACCGCATATTTGAGTTTAAAACAACTACATTCTTGCCTGAAATACTTTTAAAACTACATTTCATGACACGATAACAGTAATATTTTGAAAATTAGCCGCATAAAATGGCGGTTAAAAATGCTGAGTGAACTCAGCTGGCAGAAGCCCCCCCATGACGCGAATTCGCGTCTGTTGTGAAGTTAATTTCACATGCGAATGAAGCGACTTTCACACGCGAATGAAGAGAATGATCTCAAAATGTTCAAGCAGCAAACTAGACGCGGTAGACGCGAATTTGACGCTCTATTCGCGTTTGGTGTGAACACGGCATTAGAAGACCTGCGAGGCAACTTTTCCAATACTTGTATTCACATCAGAAAGGGAGATGAAACTTATAGTGCTGATCTTCTTAGCTGGTAAAACATCTTATAAAATGTGACATTCTGTAGTTTTGTCTCATATTCATCTTTTATCCATCTTTCAAACAGAACAATTTTATCTTTACAGTTCCAATGCGTATGGAGGGCAGTGTGCAGGGCTGTCACTTTTGAGAAAAATCTAATTCGAACGGATATTGAATATCATGCAATGAATTCGAATATATTCGAATATCTACGTGCACCACTCCAAAAATACGCGTCACACTGTTTACATCTCGCGTAAGGGCATACTGGGAATGGAGAAAGTTGCATTCTATCACTAAAACAGAGACCACTGTTATCAAAAGTATGGGAATACTTTAAACAGAGGCCAAATAAAATGGCCCTTTGTTCCCTTTGCAAAACCGATATGGTGTACCACGGCAGCACAAATGCGATGCACAAGCACCTCATAGGAAAATATCTTGGTGCTCTCCGGTGTTACGGTTTAACTAGTTACCGTGTGATCTGGTGACCAACTTCCTGTTTCAGGTCTCTGCTGCACATGTGACGGAACGACCGCAGCAGATTCGGCGATTCTAAAAACATGTGATATTATTAAGTGTCCAATAAACGCATACTTATTGCATGATTCTGATATTCTTGTAAAGATTACAAGCAGTGTTGGGAAGGTTACTTTGGAAATGTAATAGGTTACAGATTACAAGTTACCCTGTTTAAAATGTAATAGTAGTGTAACTTTTTCAATTACTTTATTAAAGTAATGTAACTAATTACTTTTGAGTACTTTTTGATTACTTTTCTAAATTTGTGAAATTTAAAGAATAATAAATAAAAGCATATACATCAACTTAAATACAGTTATCTAATAAACGTGACGTATTCTGTGTAATAAACTCCTGAAACATTGGTGTTTTTTTAAACTGCTGTCTCTTTGTATATGATATGATGATAGTTTTCTCAAAATAAGTAAAATGCACATTAAGTGACACAAAGCAGTTCTAGAAATTATGTTTATGTGCTCGTGTACTCCTATATTGAGGCAGCAGAGGTTGAAAACACTGCGAGCTTCAGTAGGCCTATGTGTAGTAAATGAAACCATGTCTTTGCCATTAATTTACAGGAAGGGCAGACTGGGAAAAAATTCAGACTGGAAAATTCATACAAACAAATTCATGGACAAATATATTTTTTTGTATGGACCTGACATAAAAAAGGTTTAAATCTTTAATTTGGGGATATGCAAAATAATTAAAAGTTGTCTCCTGAACTGCACCTTCACTTCCATTTTTCTCTTCAGTCTCTTTATTTTGCCCTGTTATCCATCTCTCGTGACTTTAATACTCAAGATTGAACAAAACTATACTTTACAATACAATACTCTACAATACTACAATATCTTTATAGAAAAATCCTAATACTGTACACGAGTCATGTTTTTCCCTTACAAAAATTAACCTTGCTTTTATTAGCCTATATAAAAGTAAAATAACCTTTTTTTTTTTTTTTTTTTTTCTTGCAAATGGATTTGTATTTATTTTTAAATAAATACATTTGTAAAATACTTTTACATTTTTGGTTATCACATTTAAACAATAGTAACCATTTTCTCTGGATTTATAGTTAAATATTAAAATGTAAATTTAAATCGGAATTTTTTTCAGATAAATTCCTACTGTAACATTACAACAGATAATAATGATGTCCTTTAGTATTTTGAGTGATGGCTGGTGAGCAACGTGCTGCTGCTTGATTAAAAAAAAAAAAAAAAAGACAAAAAAGCATCTTTACAGATGAAACTGACCTAAAACCCTGAACAGTAGTTCTGCTTCTCTGCTCCAGCTGTGCGCTTCCACAGTCCACTTTATTCTCTCTCTCTCTCTCTCATTGATTACTCTGAGTCTGATCCAAACCGTTTGGATCGAGTCATGACTAACACTTGACTTATTAGAGATTTAATTATCAAATGGCGGATTCGCAAATGATCGCTTTAGTACATTCGGCAGGCAATTATACAATAATGATATTAAATAGTGGGGTAAAATCGGCTGCCAGGCCACCGGGAATTGTCCCGGTTCTCCCGGTGTCCAGTCCGCGCCTGATTTCCACAGACAGGCAGAATGTGCAAGTCATATATTGCATTTTTGGGGCTTAATATTCACAGACACTAGTCGATGTCATGTTTTGATTCAAGTGTACTGACCTACTTTTGATTTAGTCATCCAAAATGTGGCATATTCCGTCCGCGTTAGGCATTTCTTTTTTATGACTGGATTCTACGAACCAGACTGTGTTTCCACATCCCGGAAATTATCAGGGCGGTATGTCTCAGAATAGTCAGTGCAATTTGGGAAAGAAATCAGTTAAATCTGTATGTGGATGTGTGTAAATATTCAAATGTAATCCCCTTTGTAATCGTTAAAAATTTCATAAGTAACTGTAATTTAATTACTCATTTTTTCGTAGTAACTGTAACTAATTACAGTTACAATAATTTTGTAATTAAATTACGTAACGCCGTTACATGTAACTAGTTACTCCCCAACACTGATTACAAGTTATTGGTATGATCACCCGTAGCGGCTGAAGTAAGGATAAAATAAAAAGTAAAGTAAGTCTGTGTTGGCATGGGTTTCGAACACACGTTAGGGGGCGTTAAATGCGCCTAATAACGCGTGGTGAACGCTAGTCGCTTTTTCCTTCTTTCCAAAGTGCTCGGGCAGTTGCGCCCCTGAGGCGTCTGCTGTTGCTAAGCAACCATGACGCGCTCTCTCCATGAAGACGCGAAAATTTCGGCAAAGGATAAATGGATTTGCAGCACTAAAAATCGATTGCAGTAGCTCTGCTACTAAGTTTATTTCATAATGGTAATCCATATACAGCAATGATCAGCTGTTCCTTCATCTTAGCTGAGCTTTCAACATTGTTACGGGAAAGGATGAAGCTGATTGGTTAGTTCTTGTCACATGACCCACGGTGCGCTTGCGGCATTCTGAAAAGTTTAGATGTTTTCAACTCGATGCGGTGCGGACGCGCCCGTTTTCGCGTGCGCGTCGTGACGGCGTCACTTCTATTATGAGCGCGCATACTGCGCGTCTACATTGGAAATAACGAACTTGTGAATATGTGAACAGCCCCTTAAAAGAATGTTGTCTCACGGCGCGCTGTCACAAACCACCGAGCTACCCCGAATCAGCTCCAGATCTCTGGACCATGCTAAACCATAGCAGAACCCTGACTACATTTTATGGTTTGTGATGCTAAAGAACATTTCATGATGTCTCCGACAACTGTAAATTTGTGGCTACTGTGGTTTAATTATAAACGCTATCGTAAACTCATATTTACCATATTAAAATAATTTTCTTTGCCTCTTTATTTTTGTATACTGTAAAAACTTCAACTTCAAGTTTGCAAGAAACACCAGTCTATCAACTTGATCTGGATTAAGTGCGGCTATCTTTTTATTCACAATGTTCCCCATTTACACATGTTCGGAGCCCACAGACGTGCCTGCCTGGCTACTAGCTATTATTCGCTTGATTTGGTCATGGGCCTATGCTACAATATGTTTAGAGTGCCCTCTACTGGATAAGATGGCAAAGAATAAAATAAAAAACAAACGGTCTAATCATAGACTGTAAAAAAATGCGCCACACATGGCATTTTAAAAACGGATATTTTATTTATAGTTCAATTATAGATATTTCACTTCATGTTCGAATGCATATTCAAATATCGAATAAAAAGTGACAGCCCTAGCAGTGTGTGTCAGTGATGTGCAGGTTGATCCAAAATTAGCCTGCGGTCACCCGCGGTTACAAGTCATCCAAAAATATTTTTAATTATATTCGGGTCGCGGTCAGTCGGGTCGTTTGAAATAAAGATGCCAAATAAACCTTTGTAATTTATATAGTACTAGACACAATTTTGAAATACATAGGCCTACACTTTATTGGCTGAATAACTGGCGAGATCATAGTGACCACCTGTCCCACTTTACGTTGTACTGTACAGCAGTTTTACCCTTTGTCCCGCCTCACGCAAATTGAGCATCTGTCCCGCTTTTTCATTCCTCCTCAACATTTTCAACAAGCTCAAATTGGAGAGCGCGCGCGCTGTTCAGTCAGGTTAAGCAGTCATGGCCAGTGTGGCCACGAAAAAGAGAAGATGCACTTTTAATAGCGAATGGACCGCAACATACTCTTTGTTAAGACCTGTAGATGGCAAAGCAGAAACAGCTTTTTGCATTTTATGCAAAAGGAGTTTTTCTGTGGGACATGGTGGAGAATACGATGTGAAGCGACATGGTGCATGTGAGTACCACAGAAAAAATAAATAAAGGCTGATAAAGTTTCGGCAGCGGAAGTGACAAGCATTTATCATGCCGTACATCACACACATTCATATCGCTCTACTGACTGCAGTAACAAGTTAGCCCCAGTAATTTTTCCAGATTCTGAAATAGCTAAGAAAAAAGCTGTAGAAACTTTGGGTGATATTTTGGGTCAGGTAGTGTCTTAATCTTTTAGTCGGTGGGTTTAAAAAGAAATATAGGCAATATATTACAGAAAGATTGAAATGTCTACTTTTAAACGAAAAATATTCAAATCAATATAAATAGGCTACTCTCTGATTATGTAATCCATATGAAATGTGCGTTTCTCTCTGGCGTTCTTGGCGAGTCCGCATCGTAAACTTCATCTTAGCAGATACACAGAAAACACCAGTTTACTGCTAAACAATTAAATGTCTCCTTGCTAATTTAGACACATTCATAATCATTACTTTAACAATTTCTTTGTGGCAAGCCTTATGTGTGCGGTCATAACGCTTATTATCCTGTAGGCTATAGCCTATTTTATCTAATAAAATTAATATAAAGGTGCGACGCATTTACAACTTTTAAAAAATGCGGGTCAGGAAGCAGGTCGGGAACAATATTTTCTTTTTCTTTTTTTGCGGTCCGAGTAGCAGGCAGGTTAGTTGAAAACATCGGTCAGGTGCAGTTTGTTTATACATTGACCTGCGCATCACTGGTGTGTGTGTGTATGTATGCATGTATGTATGTGTATATATATATAGACCCGATTAAAAAAAAAATTGTGAATAAAAACAGAATGCAGTGATGTGGAAGTTTCAAATTTCAATATTTATTCATAATACAACATAGATGACATATCAAATGTTTAAACTGAGAAAATGTATCATTTTAAGGGAAAAAAGTTGATTTTAAATTTCATGGCATCAACACATCTCAAAAAAGTTGGGACAAGGCCATGTTCACCACTGTGTGGCATGCCCTCTTCTTTTTATAACAGTCTGCAAACGTCTGGGGACTGAGGAGACAAGTTGCTCAAGTTTAGGAATAGGAATGTTGTCCCGTTCTTGTCTAATACAGGCTTCTAGTTACTCAACTGTCTAAGGTCTTCTTTGTCGCATCTTCCTCTTTATGATGTGCTAAATGTTTTCTGTGGGTGAAAGATCTGGACTGCAGACTGACCATTTCAGTACCCGGATCCTTCTTCTACGCAGCCATGATGTTGTAATTGATGCCGTATGTGGTCTGGCATTGTCATGTTGGAAAATGCAAGGTCTTCCCTGAAAGAGACGACGTCTGGATGGGAGCATATGTTGTTCTAGAACTTTGATATACCTTTCAGCATTGATGGTACTGTTATGACCCTGCTCAAAGTCACAACATAGCGAGGACAGTTGACAAGATAAGTTTCAATAAAGAAAATAAAAATTTATTTCAGGTTAATCAAATAATGTCTAGGGTCAAAACGTTAAAGAATAATAAAAGAAACGACAAACCAAATAACTGATGGGAATGGGTTTTGTAGAGTTGTGGAAACAAATGGGAACATTAAAACATCAACCAACTCTTCAAACAAAGACAAAGAAACAAAAATGAGAGGGAGAGAGAACTCAATTCCATGAGCCTCTTAAATAGGAGTGCTACAGGTGCAGCCCATGATCAGCACTGAAGTCCCGCCCATCAATGAGTAGCCTCTGTCCCTGCAATCTCATGACGAAATTAAAGGAAAAAGGGGCAGGGCTGTAACCGGTACCTTTACAGATGTGTAAGCTGCCCATGCCACATGCACTCATGCAACCCCATACCATTAGAGATGCAGGCTTCTGAACTGAGCACTGATAACAATTGGGTTGTCCTTGTCTTCTTTAGTCTGGATGACATGGCATCCCAGTTTTCCAAAAAGAACTTCAAATTTTGATTCGTCTGACCACAGAACAGTTTTCCACTTTGCTACAGTCCATTTTAAGTGAACCTTGGCCCAGAGAAAACGGCTGTGCTTCTGGATCATCTTTAGATATGGCTTCTTTTTTGACCTATAGAGTTTTAGCCGGCAATGGTGCTCATACACTTGTTTGCACATGAGCAAAAACAAGGTGTTTTTAGGAGTCTAACTTGCAAATGCCAGACCACTGATTCGTCAAACCTGCTTTCCTGCAGTCTGTGTTCTTCTGACTATTTTGTAGTATATATACTACAGAATATACTTACGGGAAATGTATCGTAAAAGTATACATTTTAATTAGGAAATGTAGTGGAGTAAAAGATGGCTGAAATATAAAAACTCAAGTAAAGTACAGATACTCCCAAAAAATACTGAAGTACTGTAACGAAGATTGGTATATTCTAACGCATTCTCATCCCAAGGCGTCATATACTGACCCTCTTGACATTTCGTCAACATCCTACGCATATGGCACCCTCTAGCGTCAATATGAGACACAGTTAATGGGTTAAGGTTAGGGTTAGGGTGAGGGTTAGGGTTAGACCGCTAGGAGGCGCCTTCTGGCCCATTTTTATCTGCTTCTAATATTGACGCTAGAGGGTGCCATGTGCGTAGGATGTTGACGAAATGTCAAAAGGGTCAGTATATGACGCCTTGGGATGAGAACGGTCTGTATATTCAGTATATCGCAAATTGGCCGACAAATACAGAGATATAAATTTTTGCCCACATCGCCCAGCATTCGGTACAACTTATTTGGTCTGTTCGCTTATTCAGGCAAACACCAAAAGAGCTATTTTTGACCAAATAATTTCAGTTGCTGAACATCCCTAAATTTGCACTTTCAGATCTAAGACTTTAAATGTTTTCATTTACTTAGAGAGGCGTTTTACTTTAACCATTTTGTGAAGTCCTGGTAAACCCTGGTAGTGATATTTTGAAATGCAAGTACAAAGAGAAATGGATATTAAGAAACACCCCAATGATTTAATTTGTTTGCTGTCATGTGAGAGAGATGTGTAGAGCCAGTCAACATGTCAACTTCAGCCCTACACTGAAGTAAGATTTTACCCATTTTAAATAGTAAAATAAAAATTTCACAGGAAAAGAAAAATCGATTTGTCTGTTTGTTTGTTTTTTTAACTTAATATCAGATATTGCAGTGAAAATCTGTCAGTTGTTATTTTTTCATTACTACTGTTTGTTTCTTTTAAAATAGATTGATCTTGCCATTAAATAACCATAGAACTCTCTGTGGTATAGTGAATGACTGTTGTGTCACATTGAATGCAGATTGCAGAGCACCATGGCACTGTGCCCTCATCGTGGTGCCATGATGTCAGTGGCACTCAGTGCTTTGAAATGTGCACAGGCACGCAATCCCTATGTGTTGTCATTTTGTCCGGAGGTTGTGCTCTGTCATAAGTTGGAACCATTAGTGGAACCAACATCGCCTACAGTGATGATGATTATTTATAGTTTGGTAAGACCGTTTCCTCCCACAACTCCCCAAACACAGCCCTTTCCCTGAACTCTTATTGCATAATGTTTGTGTTTCGGCTGGAAGAGTCAGTCATCTGCTTTCAGTCCCCACAACTGGCTACCCAGAACTACAGAGGAAATGTACCACTGTGTATATTTGTGTGTGTGGACAAAAGTGTTCTTTGTGTGCAGGAGAGTAGAATGGGGTGGTGTGTATGAACTGCCTGTTCCTTGCTGTAGGTGGAGGTTTGGTGGCTGAATCAGACTCATTCAAGGCATGGCGCCTGGTTACATTCCTAAAATTCCCACTGGTGACTGGGCACAAACTTTACCCACTGACCACTAGCTAGGGGTGTGTGATATGACGATTTTTGATCATGGATGATGTGTCCACGATCTGTTTTTGAAGAAATATCGTGCTACAGTGCATTCTGTCAATTGCAGTTCTAGCACCTCCGTCTCAAGATACTGTACAATGCGACATACATTCACATCGGTGTTAACTCAGCGATAGTTTCTCTCTTCTGCACTTATTCACAGTCACAAAAGTACATTATTTGCATATGCTTTTGAGTTGTTAAACGTTTCATTCACGCGCTGTTCTTGTGCAGTACGAGTAAAAGGTGGGGGTGTTGGTAATTAAAGTGCTTGCAGGATTCTTAGTTAAGTGTATAATATGTATTTTATAAAAAGACTATATATATATATACACTGTAAAAAAAATTAAGCCAGTACAACAAAAACAAAAAAACTTGGTACTAATTTCCCTAAGCTTTTTCTTGTTCTCTCAACTTTTGTAAAAAAAAAAAAAAAAAAAAAAGTTATACTGACTGAAATGAAGTTGTCAGTCATACAAAAAATATTTAATTGGGTTAACTTAAGATTGTTAGTTTTGTGGAGAGGTGCAACTGTTTTTTAACAAACCTTTTTAAATTGAGCCAATTCAAAATTTTTGGTCTGTAGAGCTCAGTGTCTGGAGTTGAGTGAACAAAAAAATACTATTGGAAATTGGTACTAAGTAATAATATGTTACGACTGGAAACTACAATAACATTGACTCACTATTTTCAGTTTTTGACTTGGGCAGTGTTAATAAAACATTTATTCATGTTGAAGGCATATCGTGTAATTGTAATTTGCAACACTGCAAATTGAAATACTGTAACACTGCAACACAGTAAAACAGTTTTACAAAACACTGCCAATGAATATATGAGGAACACAAATTTTCCAAATTTAAAAGACCATCAATCTACAAAGCAATGACTCACCTAAACATGAAACATTTAATTATCAAATGAATTAAAAAATAGCCTATCAAGTTAATGAATAAGCATTTGGCTTTTTAGAGAATTCAACCCAGTACAAGAAAAAATTCAAAATATTTAAGCCAAAGCGATTCAACAATGCAATTTTAAATACTGCAATACTGCAAGTAAAATTAAACACTGCTGTTAAAACAGTATTACACATAAGCACTAACACTGAATATGAAATGTGACTAAACAGTAGCATATGAGGAACACAAACTTTCAATAAAAAAACATCAAGTAAATGAATAAGCATTTTACTTTTAGAGATTTAAAAACTGTCTTAAAAATAAAAATTTCACCATTACACAATATACAGTAACATCCTAACAAACACCATCATTATGCCAAATGTACCCACCAACACTAAAAGCATCTTAAGCTCCCTATACAGTAAGTAGCTTATTCTTCAGGGACTAAACTGAACTGTTGGTGCACTTTTCTCCCAATCCCACAGAGATGTTCTGCACTGCCTCAAATGTGTATTTTAGTCCTTTTGAATACTCAATGTTCAGCGCATAGAGAAGTCCAAAGAGTACCATGAAAGCAGTAGGAAAGTCAGGTAGGTCCTCCATGACCACAGTTTCCTGGATGATGCTGTAGTTTAGACATTTCTTTTTTTTGTCTGTGAGATATCGTCCTCCATGACTTCAAGGATGCCCAGTTTCACTCCTCTTGTGTAGGTCTCCTCCAAATCAGTGTCCTATGAATTATATAAATTTCATGAATAATGGTTGTGCATATGTACAAAAAAAAAAAAAAAGAAAAAAATTAATCAAAGCTCAAACTCTTTCAAACAAAACATGTCACTGTGGAAAGCAGGACAAGGCTAAGAGCCATGGGAACAAGCTCACCTGCATGGCGCACCTGTCTCGTGTGGCACGGAAGGACGTCTGGATTAATAAAAGGAGGAGCGGTGACAGTGTTCACCTTAAAATCATTTAGCCCTGGACCTAACAAAGGCTAGATATGCTTGATTACTTTGTAGATGTAATTGCCTTAATTCTAACTCCTCTTCCTGAGATAAATTACCCATCGAAAAAAGAATTTATTCTTTCCATTTGTTCAGTAAATTTTTTATTTTTTGATGTTTTTAAATCTTTACTTCTTTTTATAGCTATTTGTCTAGCTCTGGGAAAAAAATTCCCAATTGGCTCTGGATTCATAAATTTTTATCAGAGAACATAGTTAATTAATTTTTTTATATTGTCATTGAAGATGTTATCATTTAAAAGACTGTTACTACATTTCCAGTAACCACGTAACTTCTGACTTTCATCATTACAACCTAATTTTAATATGATTTGCTTGTGATCAGAAAGGGGAGCGAAGGAATGAGATACACTTTTAACAAATTGCAGGGCTGATGATGAAACTAAAAAGAAATCAATTCTAGATTTTATAGACATTTTACCATTTGACCAAGTAAAGTCCTTTATGTCAGGATGAAAAAAACGCCAAGGATCTGTGAGGGAGAGAGAGGAACATATTAATAAAATATTATTAGAATTATTATTAATATTGAGACTTTCATTGCTTCTAGGAGGAAATCTGTCCAGTGTGTTATCTAAACATTCATTAAAGTCACCGCCTAAAATTAGAAAGGAGCCCGGGTATTTACTCAGCAATTTAGTCAATTTACAAGTAATTTGAGAAAATAAAATTTTGTTAGCAGAGAGGGAGTTACAGCCATATAAATTGCAAATAATAAAAGTTGAATTATCTTGTTTTAACGTAATAATAATCCATCAACCTTCATTTGAATTTAATACCTCCAGAATTTGCCCCTTAAATTTGTGCAATAGAATTGAAACCCCAGCTGAGTGATTAGTACCATGGCTACAAAAGATAACATTTCCCCATTGATTCTTCCAGAATTTAATATCTGATTCACACGAGTGTGTTTCCTGAAGAAAAATTAAATCAGTTTCGCAGCTTTTACAAAATAAAAAAATTGCTTTCCTCTTTAACACATCCCGCATACCTGTAACATTTAAGGACAGAGAATGAACTAAACAGAGAATAACAGAGAATGAACTAAACTTGAAATCCATGGCAAGTAGGAAAAAAAAAACAAACAAACAAAAAACAAAAAGAAAATATGTACCAACGACTGAAGAAACTGTACGGAAACTTTACTTTAAAGGAAGGAATGATAAACAACCCACTGAGGTCATAGAACAAACAGAATGACTCCTCTTGAACCTAGATAATCACTTCTCATGCCAAATGAACTGGCAAATTGGGCAAAAATATTAATCAGTGCTACCGAAAATCAAAACAAGACTTAAGTCACATTTAGAAATGAATATTGAAGATTGAAACATTAATAAATCAGTTTGACTGAATATGAGCCATTAATTTACCAGCGTGACCAGCTAAAATACAATAGCTGAATTTCACATCAAACCGGAAAAATTAGAGAATGCAATGCTACTACTTCACATTGGCGAAGTCAAATCTCTTCCCGTCAATCAGAGCAAACGATCCACGGAAAGAAGCCTTTTTCCCTTCATCTCGGGCTT
Source organism: Carassius carassius (assembly GCF_963082965.1). Taxonomy (NCBI): domain Eukaryota; kingdom Metazoa; phylum Chordata; class Actinopteri; order Cypriniformes; family Cyprinidae; genus Carassius; species Carassius carassius. The sequence continues at coordinate 24,783,024 of NC_081774.1, forward strand.
TCTTGACTAAGGGCCAAAGTTTTTCTCTTGCCATCCTGTCCTCTGGGGATAAAGCCTCAGTGAGACGCAGCTTGTTGTCGCGGAGGAACTTACAATCTCTGGCAGCTTGCCAGACAGCATCCCGGTAACGATGAAGAGCAAATAGTATAATAATGGATCTGTGTGTACCATAATTTCTTCACGGGCCGAGACGATGGGCGATATCTACAGCATCCTCCACCCTCTCACTGATGCCAGGTACCACCTTGCCAAGGATATTGAGTGCAACACGTTGGGTATCCTCGGGTATCCTCTTCATCTTTCTCCTGCATCCCATGCAACTTCAGCGTCCACCTCCAACTGTACCGCTTGCAATCTTCAACCTCTTCTTTCAAAGTTTTGCTCACCTTTTTAAAATCCTGGATCTCAGCAGACATGACTTTCAGCGTCTCCTTGTGAGTAGTCACCTCAGTAACAAGCTGATGTACGGTCGAAGACAAACTTTCAATCTGCTTTGCAGTAACTGCGGTTGTCTTGTAAATTGTTGAAATTTTTTGGGACATCTCATCGCGAAACTCGCGAATAGCCGCCAAAATTTCAGCGGACGTGTCATAACGCTCATTGTGCTCGCGCTTAGACTTAAACTTGGCTTAATGGGGGTGTCAGGAAGAGGAGCAGCAAGGATATCACACAGTTTGGGTTGAGAGTCAGTTGTTCTCTGATGAAAAGGTAACGTTAGCATCCAGGGTAACTTCACATGTATTTTGGACATCCATCCTTGACTCATGCGCAGGCACTAACATGGTAGCAACTGGAGCTTGTTTATGTTTTCTTCTGCCCATAAATTCGCCTCAAAGTGAGAGATTAATTGCCAATCTTTTATATTTGTTCATTCATATACAATATGTACACTATTTTGGTTGTAATATCATCCAACCTTAAACTTTCCCGACGACACGTCGGAAACACCTCCTACCTCGCCGCCATCTTGACCGCCTACAGGACCTGGATCAGTGAGCTGCGTCTCGGGCCGATGATGTCAATGTCAATGTCACCTTTATTTATATAGCGCTTTAAACAAAATACATTGTGTCAAAGCAACTGAACAACATTCATTAGGAAAACAGTGTCAATAATGCAAAAATGAGAGCTAAAGGCAGTTCATCATTGGATTCAGTTATGTCATCTCTGTTCAGTTAAATAGTGTCTGTGCATTTATTTGCAATCAAGTCAACGATATCGCTGTAGATGAAGTGTCCCCAACTAAGCAAGCCGAGGCGACAGCGGCAAGGAACCGAAACTCCATCGGTGACAGAATGGAGAAAAAAACCTTGGGAGAAACCAGGCTCAGTTGGGGGGCCAGTTCTCCTCTGACCAGACGAAACCAGTAGTTCAATTCCAGGCTGCAGCAAAGTCAGATTGAGCAGAAGAATCATCTGTTTCCTGTGGTCTTGGCCTGGTGCTCCTCTGAGACAAGGTCTTTACATGGGATCTGTATCTGGGGCTCTAGTTGTCCTGGTCTCCGCTGTCTTTCAGGGATTTCTAGGTGCTGATCCACCATCTGGTCTGGATACGTACTGGATCCGGGTGACTGCAGTGACCCTCTGATCTGGACACAGACTGGATCTGGTGGCCACGGTGACCTCGGAACAAGAGAGAAACAGACAAATATTAGCGTAGATGCCATTCTTCTAATGATGTAGCAAGTACATAGGTTGTTATGGGAAGTGTTTCCGGTTCCGGTTTACCTAATTAATGCAGCCTAAAAATCCTTTAACGGATTTGGATAATAAAAGCATATTAGTATGTTATGTGTATGCCAGGTTAAAGAGATGGGTCTTTAATCTAGATTTAAACTGCAAGAGTGTGTCTGCCTCCCGAACAATGTTAGGTAGGTTATTCCAGAGTTTGGGCGCCAAATAGGAAAAGGATCTGCCGCCTGCAGTTGATTTTGATATTCTAGGTATTATCAAACTGCCTGAGTTTTGAGAACGTAGCGGACGTAGAGGATTATAATGTAAAAGGAGCTCATTCAAATACTGAGGTGCTAAACCATTCAGGGCTTTATAAGTAATAAGCAATATTTTAAAATCTATGCGATGCTTGATAGGGAGCCAGTGCAGTGTTGACAGGACCGGGCTAATATGGTCATACTTCCTGGTTCTAGTAAGAACTCTTGCTGCTGCATTTTGGACTAGCTGTAGTTTGTTTACTAAGCGTGCAGAACAACCACCCAATAAAGCATTACAATAATCTAACCTTGAGGTCATAAATGCATGGATTAACATTTCTGCATTTGACATTGAGAGCATAGGCCGTAATTTAGATATATTTTTGAGATGGAAAAATGCAGTTTTACAAATGCTAGAAACGTGGCTTTCTAAGGAAAGATTGCGATCAAGTAGCACACCTAGGTTCCTAACTGATGATGAAGAATTGACAGAGCAACCATCAAGTCTTAGACAGTGTTCCAAGCAGAGTTTTTAGGTCCTATAATTAACACCTCTGTTTTTTCAGAATTTAGCAGTAAGAAATTACTCGTCATCCAGTTTTTTATATCGACTATGCAATCCATTAGTTTTTCAAATTGGTGTGTTTCACCGGGCTGCGAAGAAATATAGAGCTGAGTATCATCAGCATAACAGTGAAAGCTAACACCATGTTTCCTGATGATATCTCCCAAGGGTAACATATAAAGCGTGAAGAGTAGCGGCCCTAGTACTGAGCCTTGAGGTACTCCATACTGCACTTGTGATCGATAGGATACATCTTCATTCACTGCTACGAACTGATGGCGGTCATATAAGTACGATTTAAACCATACTAATGCACTTCCACTGATGCCAACAAAGTATTCAAGTCTATGCAAAAGAATGTTGTGGTCAATTGTGTCAAACGCAGCACTAAGATCCAATAAAACTAATAGAGAGATACACCCACGATCAGATGATAAGAGCAGATCATTTGTAACTCTAAGAAGAGCAGTCTCAGTACTATGATACGGTCTAAATCCTGACTGGAAATCCTCACATATACCATTTTTCTCTAAGAAGGAATATAATTGTGTGGATACCACCTTTTCTAGTATCTTGGACAGAAAAGGGAGATTCGAGATTGGTCTATAATTAACTAGTTCTTTGGGGTCAAGTTGTGGTTTTTTGATGAGAGGCTTAATAACAGCCAGTTTGAAGGTTTTGGGGACATGTCCTAATGACAATGAGGAATTAATAATAGTCAGAAGAGGATCTATGACTTCTGGAAGCACCTCTTTCAGGAGCTTAGATGGTATAGGGTCTAATATACATGTTGTTGGTTTAGATGATTTAACAAGTTTATACAATTCTTCCTCTCCTATAGTAGAGAATGAGTGGAACTGTTCCTCAGGGGATCTATAGTGCACTGTCTGATGTGATACTGTAGCTGACGGCTGAATGGTTGCAATTTTATCTCTAATAGTATTGATTTTAGAAGTAAAGTAGTTCATAAAGTCATTACTGCTGTGGTGTTGGGAAATGTCAACACTTGTTGAGGCTTTATTTTTCGTTAATTTAGCCACTGTATTGAATAAATACCTGGGGTTATGTTTGTTTTCTTCTAAAAGAGAAGAAAAGTAATCGGATCTAGCAGTTTTTAATGCTTTTCTGTAGGATATGTTACTTTCCCGCCAAGCAATACGAAATACCTCTAGTTTTGTTTTCCTCCAGCTGCGCTCCATTTTTCGGGCTGCTCTCTTTAGGGTGCGAGTATGCTCATTATACCATGGTGTCAAACTGTTTTCCTTAACCTTCCTTAAGCGTAAAGGAGCAACTTTATTTAAAGTGCTAGAAAAGAGAGTTTCTGTTACATCATCAAGTTGTTCTGAGGTTTTGGATATGCTAAGGAATTTGGATACATCAGGAAGATAACTTAAAAAGCAGTCTTTTGTGTTAGAAGTGATGGTTCTTCCATACTTGTAACAAGAAGTAGAATTTACAATTACTAAATAATGATCTGAGATATCATCACTTGGCTGAATAATCACCATCAACATCAATTCCATGTGACAGTATTAAATCTAGAGTATGATTTCGACAATGAGTAGGTCCTGAAACGTGTTGTCTAACACCAATAGAGTTCAGAATGTCTATAAATGCTGATCCCAATGCATCGTTTTCATTATCAACATGGATATTAAAATCACCAACTATTAAAACTTTATCTGCAGCCAGAACTAACTCGGATGTAAAATCACCAAACTCTTTAATAAAGTCTGTATGGTGCCCTGGTGGCCTGTATACAGTAGCCAGTACAAACATAACAGGGGATTTATCATTAACATTTGTTTCTTTGGATAATGTTATATGAAGTACCATTACTTCAAATGAGTTATACTTGAAGCCTGCCCTCTGAGAAATCCTGAAAACGTTGTTATAAATTGAAGCAACACCTCCACCTTTGCCTTTTAGACGTGGCTCATGTTTATAACAGTAATCTTGGGGGGTGGACTCATTTAAAATAATGTAATCATCAGGTTTTAGCCAGGTTTCTGTCAAACAGAGTACATCTATATTATGATCAGTGATCATATTATTTACAAAAAGTGTTTTCGTAGAAAGGGATCTGATATTCAATAAGCCAAGCTTTATCATTTGTTTATCCATATTGCTTCTGTTTTTTATTTGTTGAACCTCAATTAAATTGTTAATCTTAACTTGGTTTGGACGTTTTTTGTATTTTCTAGTTCGGGGAACAGACACAGTCTCTATAGTGTGATATCTAGGTGAAAAAGTCTCTATGTGCTGAGAATTAACTGACCTCTGTGACGGGAGGCAGCTAGCAGACGGTCGGTTTAGCCAGTCTGTCTGCTTCCTGACCTGGGCCCCAGTTAGTGTCACTTCCAGGGAGGCATGTTGTACACGCCCCCATCCCTTGACTCCGCCTCCACGTCAAAACAGTGCCACAAAGAGAGACGTGCAGAAAAGTGAAGCGCAAAGGAAAAATGATATTGCAAGCTCAAACTAGACTGACACGCAAAATAAAAGCAGCGTTGCAAATAAATTAATAGATATGACCATGTAAAATATGTATTGCAAAATCATTGCTTTCGCGCTGTTTCATTTGTTTTGCAATTCTTAATTTTTGTTTGCAATAAGCAAATTTATTTTCCTCAATACTTTAATTTTCGTTTGCAAAACTTTATTTTCTTTTGCAAAATGTAATTTTTTGCGTATATATACGGCGTTAAATTGACTTCATAATTGGTGCCCACTCCTGTTGTTAACGAACTTCACAGTAAAAGTCTTCCTCCAACAAATTAATGCAGCCTTCACGTGGTATCTTAATTTTTCTCCCGCTTTTGAAATCATGATTTTGACTTGAGAGTGTGTTCATTTCCATTTTTCTTATTTTTTAATTTTCTTTTTTTTTTTTTAAGAAACTAGTATTTATCATAATTCATCAGTATTTATCAGAAAGCATGTGAAGATGGCATTATTTCTAGGGTTCACAATTTACTGCTGCGCACAATATATTACTACTACTACTACTACTACTACTACTATTAATAATAATACATTATTATCTGTACAGTATATTATTATTCATACAGTGGCCATTACTTAATTGATAATAATACTATTATTCAATTCAATTCAACTTTATTTCCAGACTCAAGGTAAAAAAAATAATAATACATCTTCTCATGAACAAATGGTTGCATTTTATTTTCCAAAATTTGTATTTGCTAGTGGGAGGGCAGTTTCTAACTTAACTAAAATAAGTTGGCAGAAGTTTTTTAGGATGAACTTGCAAAACCTTGTTCACAAAACTAAACTTTTTACGTTTATGGAAAGAAACTTGGTTAAGGTTGAATAAATGTATTAAACATGGTTATACTGACTTTTCTATAGATTTTTGCTGAGCCAACACAACAAAACAAGTAATTTGAACCTTTTTCAAGTTGGGTTTTTTACATTCTGTGTATATATATATATATATATATATATATATATATATATATATATATATATATATATATATATATATATATATGTATGTGTATATATATATATATGTGTATATATATATATATATATATATATATATATATATATATATATATATATATATATGTGTATATATATATATATATATATGTGTATGTGTATATGTGTATATATATATATATATATGTGTATATGTGTATATATATATATGTGTATATATATGTGTGTATATATATATATATGTGTATTGATTTTTTGGCCACCAGGGTTCACTCAATCAAAACAATAACACGAGACGTACTTTGATGACGTCGGGAAAGAGCGTAGGCTCATGGGAGTTGTTGTTCATTGGTACACGCGCTCTGTCGCTCCCCACATTCCTCACTCATTTTAACTGAGGCCGGCGACACACTGGATGCGTGGCGCAAGCGTCTCAGCTGCGTGGCGTGTCAGTTTTTAATTCGGCTCCCATGTTAATAGGTTAGAGCAGGGTTCCTCAAATGTTGCCCTGGAGGTCCAATGCACTGCCGAGTTTAGCTCCAACCCTGATGAAAGTCACCTGCCTGTGATTTTCTAATGATCCTGAAGACACCGACTGGCATTGATTAGCATGCTCAGGTGTGGTTGATTAGGGTTAGAACTAAACTCTGCAGTAAAGTGGATCTCGAGGTCCAGATTTGAGGATCCCTGGGTTAGAGCTTGCAGGCTACCTGCGTGAAATGCGTGTCTCAGGCGCGGCTTGAGCCGCGCGGAAAATGTGTGCATGCTAGAAATAGAACCGACGCCTATTTTTCACGCGACACGCACGCGTGTTGGAAGCGTTTCCAGGCAAAATATAATAGGAAAATGTTTATATGTAATTTTGTACACAAATACACATTAATTCATGACATTTTGATGTTTGAAAGTCTATAGGTTGACATAAATTCAGATACAAATGTAATTTAAAAAATAAATAAATAATTATCGATTTTCAAATATTGCACCTGTCAAACATAAGTTTAATACTGTTGACGGTGTCCTTTATCAGTAGGCTTTATATTTATGTTCAACATGAAGTATAGATATTGTTGTCATATATCTGGTCTGTCGGCGGTCTCCCTCTATGTCACCTACAGCAGCAGCAGCCGCCACGCTTCTGGCACGCAGCAGAGACGCCACGCAGCCACTGTGTCAACGGCCTTAGTATTTTGACAATCACGTATTTTCGAACGGAGAGATATATGAATTATCAGACCCCTATCAAATCAATATTCCATTTAGCTAGTAGTAATATATGTAAAAAAAAAAACACGGTTGCCTTTCGTTAATAATTATAATTAGGCTACGTTTATACTATGATATCGAACAAGATAGTGAACTGCATTTGAAGCTACTTTATCCAGCTAGATATAGAACACATGTAGATTTACATTATACTCTTCATGAGAGCTAGTCCGTCTGCGTTTTACACAAGACATCATCGTTTCACAAAATATACGGATAGATATAGTTAGCTGAATGGATGCATACCTGTTTATTAGAATGCAAGCATCTCTCTGTAGTTTCAGCTTGTCACGAAGCTCTCTCTATCTTGGAAATGCAACTCCAATATTTACCCGTGTCTCGTTTCTTCTTTGTCCCAAAACCTTCTCAGGTCATTTATTTCACCCGTACGTTTGCGCTTCACAGAACGTGCAGGCAAAGCATAATCATGATCCATAACTAAGTTATTGATTGAGGTATAAATACGAATATAAACAATATAAATATAAAATATAATAGTCTCGATCAAGGCTAGCTACTACTTTTTCTTCTTCTTCTCGTCTTTGCTTCTGTTCACCTTTGTATTTGGCGGTTCCGCAGGAAGTTAGATAAACTAGAGGGGTCAAAGTTTATATGACGCCATAGACGGGCGACAAAACGGAAATAAAGAAACGTGCCGTGTCTTCTAATTAAACTATAATTTTCTCCGGATTTTAAAGTTCGTGGAAACTGTCGGGATAATGTAAGTACACAACAAAAAAAATATATAACATAGATATAGTGATATCTGCTATTTTTAAAGCAGAAAGATTACATATTGTGCCTTTAAAGGGATAGTTCACCCAAATAGCAAAATGATGTCATTAATAACTTACCCTCATGTTGTTCCAAACCCGTAAGACCTCCGTTTATCTTTGGAACACAGTTAGAGATTTTAGATTTAGTCTGAGAGCTCTCAGTCCCTCCATTGAAGCTGTGTGAACGGTATACTGTCCATGTCCAGAAAGGTAAGAAAAACATCATCAAAGTAGTCCATGTGACATCAGAGGGTCAGTTAGAATTTTTTGAATCATCGAAAATACATTTTGGTCCAAAAATAGCAAAAACTACGACTTTATTCAGCATTGTCTTCTCTTCCGTGTCTGTTGTGAGAGAGAGTTCAAAACAAAGCAGTGTAGTGATATCCGGTTTGCGAACGAATCATTCGATGTAACCAGATCTTTTTGAACCAGTTCACCAAATTGAACTGAATCATTTTAAATGGTTCGCGTCTCCAATACGCATTAATCCGCAATTGACTTAAGCCGTTAACTTTTTTAATGTTGCTGACACTCCCTCTGAGTTCAAACAAACCAATATCCCGGAGTAATTCATGTACTCAAACATTACACTGACTGAACTGCTGTGAAGAGAGAACTGAAGATGAACACCGAGCCGAGCCAGATAACGAACAATAGACTGACTCCTTCACGAGTCAAGAACCGGTTGCATCGGTTTTCGAATCACCAGTACTTCTTTCGGACCGTTCGATTCAGTTCGGTTGAAGAAAACGATTCACCGGTTCTTTTGTGCTCGACGTAATGGCGTCATTGGCGATTGATTGATTGGCCCAGATTCAAGCCTTCGGCACTCATAACACTAGCACAGAATCAGTTCAGAATCAATCACCAAAAGAATCAGTTCAGTTTAGACGCTTATAGATTTTAGATTTTAATTTAAGTTCCAATTTTATAGGTCCTTCAGAAAGAGATCCAGATGGCCCCCACGCCCTTGGTCCCCTTCAAATTCTCTATTCGATAATCCGGCCCTAAAATGGAGCTAATTGAATAGCCCTACTCTAATCTGTTAACATGGGTGCAGAAAAAAATACGCACCACATTCGCACTGCAAATGGAGTATGCATCTCACTGTTTTTAGGGACAACAACAACAACAACAAAAATCAATAAATTGGTTGGCTTTCATCTGTTTCTTCATGTAATCACAGACAGATTTGATGATGGTGAGATCGGATCTCCATATGGAGCACCGGCTGTTGTCAGACAGCTTGTGCATTAAAAAATCTCAATAGATTATTATTGAAATGAATGGCAAAATGAATGTTTGGAAATGTATACTGATATTTCCTACTGACACACTACAGCAAAAATGTGCTTTAAAAAAAAAAAAGACTTCTGCACAGTACTGTACTTTACAGACGCCATTGTTGCTACTGACCATACAGTCATTCACAGAACTGATTAAAGACAGTGACCGACAGCACTCATTTTAGATAATTACCCAGATCATTAACTACATTTATTAGCCTTGGAGTAAGGGAAGCTTGGGAAATGACAGCATCCAAGGAGCATGTGAATGCTATGGATTTATTTAAAATATTTTTTTTTAATGGTTTTTTAATGTTATCCATAGGTTTTTGTGTTTTTTATTTTATTATTATTATTTTTTTTAAGTAACGGTTAAGGCAGCGCTACCATTTTTTAAAATAACATTCAAACTGGACTGGCAAGTCATTGAAAAGTGCTTGAATTTCTCTCTCAAAAGGTTGTACAAACCCTGAAATTATTGATTTCATGCATTCCACTATTTCTACCAACACATGGTTACAGTTATAGCGTTACTGCTTCTGGTTTCCTGATGTCTGTCAGCGCTGTTTATAACAGAGATTTCTGTACAGAGATGATTTTCACTAGATTTTGCAGTAACCTTAACATTGTGTGGCAAATTCAGATGCTTCTCAATGGATCTCACAGCACTGTTTCATCTGTGCAGTAGCAGTGTCACGAAATCAACTATGACTCCCGGGGTAAAGCTGTTCTGAGCTCGGACAAGTTTGTTTGCGTCGCAGTCTGAGCTGATAAACGGTCCACGCTGCGCAGCTGAAATGTAGCATGGTTTTGTTTCGCTTTTGTTTTGTTTGCTGTTGATGTTTCTCAAAATGCAACAGAAACGGCAGAGATTATGATTTGGCAATGCGGTGGTCATGCCAGTGCAACTGCTCACAAAAATTAGTCACACCGGCAGAAAAATGTGGTCGCAGTCTGGATCCCTGTGATTATTGTTGAGCTGCAGGTTTAGGCTCTCTTAAGTGATTGCACTTAATTAAGAAGAATTAATTATTTATTTGAATTATTTAGCCTGACATGTTTACTGTTCCAAAATGTTCTATGTTTCAATAAAATATATTGTGTTCAGTGGAATTTTATTTATAAATTTTTTACCCAGACATTTAAAAATAACCTTTTAGAGCTGTAATTGCAATACCGTGATAAAACCGTGATATTTTTTTTTTTTTAAATCTAAGGTTATCATATCGTCAGAATCTCATACCAACCCATGCCTAGATTCAACCATAATTTAGCAACGAGAAAACTTTTTGTTGTGTAAAAAAACTAAAATAATGATTTTATTCAGCAATTTTCTTCTTTAGCCTCACCCTAGCGCCATTTTGGAGAGTAAAACGATACAAGCTTTGTTTACATGCATTTTGCTTATGAGTTGCTAATGTCATTGTGTGGGAAATCATATCAACCCCTTGCAATTTCATGTCAGTAAGTGAAATATCTTTGTGTGTTGTGTGTTTTCTGTTCTGATATGTCTGTGAATAATATCTGTATTTCAATGTTATTATTTAGGTTGATTTATCATGAGTTTTTTAGTCTATAATGTTTTCAGATGATGTGTGCACAAAACCCTCACTAAACAATATCAGAATCAGAATCAGAATGAGCTTTATTGCCAGGTATGTTTACACATACGAGGAATTTGTTTTCGTGACAGAAGCTCCGCAGTACAACAGAATGACAGCGACAGAACATAAAACACATAATAAAAGAATATAAAAATACAAAAAATACAAATAAGTAGATAAGGAATAACAATATACAAATTGACAATTGTAGGCAGGTATATTACAAAAATGCAGTTATGTATGTACATGTATATTATGTGCAAAATGTAAGTGTATACTAAGTATGTGTGTTAGATAAATTAAGTGTATGTGTATATAAATATAAAGTGTAGTGTGTTCAGTGTGTTCAGTGTGTATCAGCTGTTCATAAGATGGATTGCCTGAGGGAAGAAACTATTCCTGTGTCTGGTCGTTCTGGTGCTCAGTGCTCTGTAGCGTCGACCAGATGGCAACAGTTCAAAGAGGGAGTGTGCTGGATGAGAGGGGTCCAGAGTGATTTTAACAGCCCTTTTGCTCACTCTGGATAAGTACAGTTCTTGAATAGATGGGAGAGTTGAACCGAAGATTCGCTCAGCAGTCCGGACTACCCTCTGTAGTCTTCTGAGGTCAGATTTAGAAGCTGAGCTGAACCAGACAGTTACTGAAGTCCAGAGGATGGATTCGATGATGGTGGAGTAGAACTGTTTCAGCAGATCCTGTGGCAGGTTAAACTTCCTCAGCTGGCGAAGGAAGTACAACCTCTGCTGGGCCTTTTTCACAATGGAGTCAATGTGAATGTCCCACTTCAGGTCCTGAGAGATAGTGGTGCCCAGGAACCTGAATGACTCCACTGCAGTCACAGTGCTGTTCATGATGGTGAGTGGGGGGAGTGCAGGGGGGTTTCTCCTGAAGTTCACAGTCATCTCCACTGTTTTGAGCGTGTTAAGCTCCAGGTTGTTGAGAGTGCACCAGACAGCCAGCTCTTTAACCTCCTGTCTGTAAGCAGACTCGTCACCGTCCTGAATGAGGCCGATGAGTGTGGTGTCATCTGCAAACTTCAGGAGCTTGACAGAGGGGTCCTTAGATGTGCAATCATTAGTGTACAGGGAGAAGAGCAGTGGGGAGAGAACGCAGCCCTGGGGAGCTCCGGTGCTGATTGTACGGGTGCTGGATGTGTATTTTCCCAGCCTCACTAGCTGCTGCCTGTCTGTCAGGAAGCTGTTGATCCACTGACAGACGGAGGTGGGCACGGAGAGCTGAGTTAGTTTGGGCAGGAGGAGGTTTGGCATGATCGTGTTAAAAGCCGAGCTGAAGTCCACAAACAGGATCCTCACATAGGTCCCCGGTCTGTCTAGGTGTTGCAGAACATAATGCAGTCCAATGTTTACTGCATCGTCCACAGACCTGTTTGCTCTGTAGGCAAACTGAAGAGGATCTAGCAAGGGTCCAGTGATGTCCTTCAGGTGGGCCAGCACCAGTTTTTCAAATGACTTCATGACTACGGATGTTAAAGCCACAGGCCTGTAGTCATTTAGTCCTGTAATTTTGGGTTTCTTTGGGATGGGGATGATGGTCGAGCGTTTGAAGCATGAAGGAACTTCGCACAGCTCCAGCGATCTGTTGAAGATCTTTGTGAAGATGGGGGCCAGCTGGTCAGCACAGGATTTCAGACAGGCTGGTGTAACACAATCTGGGCCTGGTGCTTTTTTCCTTTTCTGCTTCCGGAAGACCTGGCGCACCGCATCCTCGCTGATCTGTATTGCAGGTGTGGGGGAGAGGGGGGATGCAGGAGGTGTGAATGGTGAGAGTGCTTGATTGGAGAGGTGTTCAGGATGGGTTGCAGGAGCTGTTAATGGTGTGAACGGTTGTTTGGAGAGGCATTCAGGGTTGGTTGCAGGAGTTGTTATTGGTGTGAACGGTTGTATGGAGAGGTGTTCAGGGCAGGTGATGGGTGTTCTTCCAAACCTGCAGTAAAACTCGTTCAGATCGTCTGCCAGACGTTGATTTTCCACAGTGCTGGGGGGTGGTGTCTTGTAATTGGTGATCTTCTTTAGACTTTTCCACACTGATGCTGAGTCGTTCGAAGTGAACTGAGTCCTTATTTTTTCAGAATAATTCCTCTTTGCCACTCTGATCTCCTTTTCCAGTGTGTATTTAGCCTGTTTATACAAGACATTGTCCCCCTTCCTGTAAGCATCTTCTTTGGCCTGACGGAGCTGTCTGAGTTTTGCAGTGAACCACGGTTTGTCATTGTTGTAATTTAGTTGAGTCTTGGTAGGAATACACATATCCTCACAGAAACTGATATATGATGTTACGGTCTCTGTGAGTTCATCCAGATCGGTGGCAGCAGCTTCAAAAACACTCCAATCAGTGAGGTCAAAACAAGATTGTAAATCCTGCTCTGCTTCATTAGTCCATCTTTTTACAGTCCTTAATACAGGTTTAGCTGATTTTAGTTTCTGCCTGTAGGTCGGTATAAGATGAACCAGAAGGTGATCAGAACGTCCCAAAGCTGCTCGTGGAACAGAGTGATATGCATCCTTTATTGAGGTGTAACAGTGATCCAATATATTACTGTCTCTTGTGGGACAAGTAACATGCTGTCTGTATTTTGGCAGTTCACGGGAGAGATTGGCTTTATTAAAGTCCCCGAGAATGATTAAAACAGAGTCCGGGTGTTGTTGTTCTATCTCTGTGATGTGCTCAGCGAGTTTCTGTAAAGCCAGACTTACTTGCGCTTGCGGAGGGATGTAAACACTAACCAGAATGAACGAGTGAAACTCCCGCGGCGAATAGAACGGCTTGCAGTTGGACAAACTGCAATTCTAGATCAGGACAGCACATCTTCTTTAACACAGTTACATCTGTACACCACCGTTCATTGATGTAAAAGCATGTCCCGCCGCCGCGCGATTTCCCCGTTGATTCTGCGTCGCGATCCGCTCTAAACAGCTGAAAGCCCGGCAGATGGAGCGCGCTGTCCGGTATGGCGTTATTCAGCCAGGTTTCCGTGAAACACAGAGCAGCAGAGTGTGAGAAATCCTTATTTGTCCGAGAAAGCAGAAGGAGTTCGTCCGTTTTGTTGGGTAGAGAGCGTAGATTTGCTAGATGGATGCTAGGCAACGGCGTTCGAAATCCGCGCTTCCTGAGTCTGACGAGCGCGCCAGCTCGCTTTCCCCGCCTGCGCGTCCTGAAGCGTTTGATCAGCGCCGCTGCTCCTCCGATAACAATATTCAGTAAAACGTCTGAATAATTGAAATCCGGAAAAACATCTTGTGGTGCGTTCTGCCGAATGTTCAGCAGTTCATCCCTGGTGAAACTGATTGCAGGAATATAACTAAAGACAGGACAAACTAACAAAAAGACAAAAACATATGCAGAGCAGGTCACGGAGGCAGCCATCCTGTACCGGCGCCAAGGTGAACTCTTTGAACTTGTAGCATGTCTTCTTGTAGCATATTTGTAGCATGTCTTCCACCCAATAATTGTAATATACTTTATATATAACTTATTTAAATATGAAACAAAGTCTTAACCCAAGTGGTTTCAGTTCAAGCAGTTCAAGTTCAAAGGGCAATGAGATGTTGAGGGCAGCAGCCATGAGTGAACAGATCATCTCTTTCTCTTTACTTCTAGCTATACCACTAAATAATAAAAGAATGAACATCAGAAAGTAAAGTATGATGACTTATGAAAGTATGAAAGAAACAATACAACTTACTGAAATGTTTCATGTCTTATGTAATCATTTAATCAGCCTTTCAGTTTCAGAAAGATGGCAATAAATCATGTCATGTAACATTTACTTCATTTACTTCAGGAAAGCCATCTAGTGTCCATAGCTTGTTAGTCAAGTAGAAAAGTATGTTTGAGATTAGTTTGAGCATTTGTTTTCAAGCTCAATTAGGTAGTTTCTTTTCTTTTTTTTACAGTGTTCTTTGCCATAATAACTTACGCTACACTGCTCCAGAGCATGTTTTACTCTGGGTTTTAGGTCAGAGCAGCTCTGAGCAAACTGACACAGGATGCAATAAAGTCACTCCCATATATTTCTTGCTCCATATTAAAGGAGTTTACTATGAAAGAATTTTACAGACAAAATTGACCATCTTTTGCTAAATATTATATTACGTGGATTACAGTAAAATATAATTCATATATATTTGATCCTTGTGAACCTATATAAATGATTAAATTAATGGTTCGTTCATTTATTAAATTAATTTAATTTGCATTGATATAGGCTAGTCATTTGTTTTCTTTCAGCTGTTCTGTGTGATTGACTGCATGTGTCACACTTTCAGGTGTACGTGTTCCAAAGTTACTAATCACAAACTCTGGATGAAATGCTGAGTTGACAAAGTTTATCGAATGTTGTGAGCCCGCTGAACCTGATCTAACTCAAGGTAAAATTGTTTGTTTGTGTCGACTCATAACCTATACTGAAAAAAAAAAAAAAAATATATATATAATAATATATATATATATAGAGAGAGAGAGATATAGATTGCAGAGTGGTGTAGGATAATGATGGAAATTCGATATCCTGCATGAAATCTCTGTATCTCCATCTTAGTGCTAGATAAGGAGTGATATTAAAAATGCTTACAATGCTTAGAGAGAGCTTTCCCTTATTTTAACTGTAATCAAATGTCTGACCTGCATGTATATTGCTTTTGTCTAGCCCGAAATCAGATCACAGAATATTATTACCAGTCTTTTGTAAGGCTAGAAGTAATAGAAATGAAGAAGAAAAAAACAACCATTGGATGATTTTCTCTCTTTTTGTTCTGTACCTGTCCTAAACAGATGCAGTATGCAACAAATGGAGTTATCTCCTATATGTTACCTGCCTCCCATTTTAAGGTTATGAAAAAAGACTAGTTGTATGGTGTCTCAATGGGATAATAAGGGCCCTATGATTTCCGCGATGCGCAAAGCGTGGACGGAATCACGGAATCCAGTCATAAAAGCAGAATTTACTGAATAACGCGTAATATCAAATTTGGAATGAATTAATCAAAAGTAGGTCATTACACTTAATTAAAACCACAAAATGGTCTAGTATCTGTAAAGATTAAGCCGCAAAAATACTATTTGGGGTGCACGATAAATATCGGCTGATAATTAATGCGCATGTCGTCAGTTAAGCCGGTTCTCTACTAAGCAGTAAATTCCATCAGGTGCGTGATTTTCCCATAGAGCAGCTGTTTCTACAAAGAGCTGTTGTTAACTGACAAGCTGCGCAAATCAATGGTGAAAATGAACGTGGATTTGTGCAGCTTGTCAGTTACAGACTACTTACTACTTGGCACAGACTACTTACTACAAAGATCCTGAAACGGGCGTGATTTTTTTAGGGTATAAACATTTCTTCCATGTTTTCATTTTAATTGTATATGACAAAAACTTTTGCCAAAAAATAAAGTTTGCTTAATTTTCAATAATAAATGAAATAAATCTCATATGCCTTCATTTTAGAACCAGAAAATGCACAACACAGAATATCTGGGAAAAGAATAAATAAAAAATTCATAAGGCTATTATGAATTTCACAGCTAAATTCACAGCTAAACAATGAGCAATAGCTACATTTTATATAGATGTTATTAAATAAGTCTTAGTTCATGTTAGCTCATTAAATAACACAGTTGCAACTTTCAAACAATATTTAGGGCATTTGTAGTCCAGATTAAAAAAAATGAATGTTTGAAGATAAATAGCATATTAAGTCTAAATATTTCAGTAGTTGGCACTGTAATAAACACCATAGGGAAAACACAAATCGGAATGGTTATTTAAGATGATTTTTGTTTACAGGCTAAGGGCTGCATTTAGCGCCATCTGCTGTCAGAGAGTGAATCTGCTTTCATTCAGCGCGTCTCTCACGTGTTGCTCTATGTGCTTCTCATGCGTGCTTGTTCACATCACATCAGAGCGCATGCGCTCTTTCAAGCAGCATACAGCAATGTTGTGCATTTTAAGCAGCTGATGGGAATAATATTCTTAAAATGCATTCCAAATTCTAAATAATTTGTAATGTATATTTATTCACAGTATTTAGAAGTGACCACGATAACAATATCGTGCATATTAATCACCGCAATATATTACCGAATACCGGCACAAGTCTAAACACGACATATACATGGTGCAAAAAATAAAAATAAAACATTTCATAGAGCCCTAAACATGTAATTTCTTTTATTAAACTTCTAAGAAATTCATGTAAAATAGTTTAAGTTTCATGATTTTAATTAATTTGACATGTTTTTTGATTAGTAAAATTTAATTTAACCATTAAAAAGGAGTCCAGAAAAACAAAATGGAATCCAGAAAAAAAAATTATTTTGGAAAAAAATAAAACAGAATTTGGGGGGAAAAATGAGGATTTCATAGGCCCTAGATAATTGTAGCATATTTAAATTAACTTTAAATGCTATGACTCTTTTAGTGCTATACTCTTTCCCAGCAGGCCTGAGCTGTGTGTGGGTGTGTAATTGTATTCATACAGAGTGGCGTCAGAGTACAATCAGTAGTCTGCAGGAGTGATATGATCAGTTCAGGCTTTTTCATAAGAGTACATTATAAATACATGAAATACATACAGCAACGTCAGAGGCATTCAGGGTGGTGACTGGTGACTTCGGTAGAAAGAGCTGAAGAAAGAGTGAGAAAGAGTGTTGTTCCAGTTCCACTAAACAGATGTACTTGGATGCAGTGTTAAAGTTTACCTTTTCAGTATGTAGTTAAAAATGTTAAATCTTGGTTTAGGTGCAGCCTTCAGAAACAATATAATTATGTTTTAATTTGTAATATTTGTTAAATATTTATTAATTGTATGTATTTTCAATATAAATGTAATACTATTATTATTATTTTATTTTTTTTACAGTTGCAGTGGATCCCAATGGATGGAGATGTGCACGATGGTGTGATGGACTTAACAGCCTGTGAAGTCAGCCACTGCACAGACAGACTGCCTGTATGCTGCCTGTGAACCTTTTGCTGTGCAACGCGCATACAAAAACACTCTGGCCTTAAAATTAAAGTGACCAACAGTCCTCCTACAGATCACACAGCTGGTAAGTTCATACAGCGTTGTGTTTATATCATCATGAAGGTGTGTCAGTACCTGAAAAAGAGTTGAAGAGTGTCTCTTTGTCTAGGGGAATGTGTATGTTTTCTTTTTTTAGCAATTTTATGTTTTTGAATGAAGGCTGAAAGTTGATTTTAGGCACTATCATGTGTCTATGCGCTTGTGTTCTTGCAAATGTATCACTGCACTGCACACATGCCATTCGGCTCTACCCTTGTACCATCCATCATTAGCTGGTTGGAGGGCAAACTGACAACAAAGGTGAGCGCTCTGTATCTTATTACTCTGTGTGCTCCAGTGCCTGGAACTCCGTCATTCGACTCTCTGTCCATGTTATGCAGAATCAAGCATCCTCTGTGTGGTTTGCAGCCTAGACCTGCCTCCTCATGTAGCCCCCCTGTAGTTGCTTGGAGATCCGTCTCTATTACCTGATTTGGATGTACTACACTAAATTCCATGCTGAAAATTTGTGCTTTGTCATGTTACTGTAGGCCACAATGGTGACTGTGGGTCATACAAAAATACTGTGCTCAACCGTTTCCTTAAATAGGATAAATAACCATAAATAGGAGGCAAACAGATATCTAACTGATGAGATTTATTTTTTCTCAAAAGACCACAGAGACTGTACACTGCTGTCTTGGGCTGAGTTAAGCTCAGCACATGTGTGTAGCTGTCTGTGTGCCTGACAAAATTTTGCAGTCAGTGAAAACATTTGTGTGTGCATTTAGCATTCAGCACTATGTGCTGGGAGGAAATTATTCCAGGCTAAATGTAATTACTGTACGCTTATCTACTCTGCACGGCTCCCATCTTAGTCAAACGGCTCTATAATTAGAACAGGGTTTTAAAGAGTTCATTACCAACACTTTTAGATTTTTATCTGGAGGTGGAGCAGTTCTGACATACACCTGCTTAAAATGACTTTGTGTGTGTGAGCCTTAGTGACTATATTCATATGTTGTGCAGTTTATCTCAGCTTGCTACTGGAATTGTGTTTCCAGGAAATCTTTTAAACAGGCTTTCAATTCTGATTTGGTGGTCTCAGTGTACCTTTTTAAACAAGGTGGTAAACTCAATCAGTCAAGTTCACACCAGCTCCGACTTTTGATAAGAATATGTGTACGAGTATTTGTCAGAACAGAAGGGAGGCTTGCAGAGGTTGGGGGGTTTAGCTCCCATCGGGGGAAGTGTGGCTATTTTTACCGCATAGGAAGTGTATGTCTGTGTGTGCCGAAATAGCTGCGAGCGTGCTTCTTGTGGAGTGGTGTTGCGAATGCCTGGAGGGACTGGAGAGCCAAGACTGACCACTATGGGGCTCTTTGTAGAGGTACGAGGAAGGAGCTTAGAGCACTGTTATTTTAACTCCTCTATCTGTCACTTCCTGTGTGTCGCCCATGTCTACCCCCCTCTCCGTTTCTCTTTCCACTTCTTCAAATGGACCAGCATCTCCTTACAGTGCTCGTACCCCAAGGACGTATGTCAGTGGTGACAAGGCTTCATGGAGTGCTCCTAATGTGGTCCTTGGCAGACTGGGACTGTAGAACTGAAGACAGAGGACACCAGCCAGAAGTTTCAAAAACTGGGCTGAGATGTTTAATAGCTCACACTTCTCTTCAATGTGTAGTTCAGTGTCATGTCTGAAGGAGGGAGCGGTTTACAGAATGACAAGATTATTCACTGTGTGTCATATAATACAGAGCAGGACATGATGCAATAGTACAGGTCTCTTACAGAGAACACCTTTGTTTTTGAGAAGAGCACACACACACCCACACATACACAGTCACTTCATATATAGTGTGGCATGCCAATAATAGCCACCCACACGGTCAAAAATCCATTCATAAAAGCTGTGCTCCTGTGTGGTTATGGACCATAGAGAAAATCACTGTTCCAGTTCTGAAAGCATATAGTAAAAATCATCTTGAAAATCTTGTATGTTTTGTCTTTCACTTTGTGTCTCTCTCCTTTTATGTCTCTATCACCCTCACTTCCTGTCAGCTGACTGTCTGCTCACCTGGCTTGGTGTGTCTTTAAGGACCTGGTTTAACTTAGTTGAGTAAACACAGAGCCCATGAGCTCATCCTTCTGTGTTTAACACTCACGCATAGTTACACTACTTTTGCCTGTTAAATTAGTCAAAAATATGCATATTATTCATGTACTTAACAACCTTGTTTTTCTTGAAAAGAGATTTTAGAGCAACACACTCTAATGCTCAGTCTTACTGAGGATCTATTTTTAGGTCTCCAGTGATCAGAGGTGCCTAGTTGACACCCAACTTTAGGACAAACAGGCTTAGATGTGATTCAGTGTGTTTCATAAGTGTCAGTATATGTTTATTTTGTGTGAAACAGCACAGAATAATGTTTTGTGATGGAATTGACCAGATTTTAATTGTAAAACCTTTTTTCCCCATAAAGCGAAGTACACCAAATCACATGTTTTAAAACCTTGTTATAAATTAATTCTCCTATACTAAATTGTAAACTGTGAAATATTATATAGATCTAAATATGTTGTTTATGGATAAATATACATATGTTGGTTAGATTCATTTTATATTGCATCTCAACATTTGTGAGAAGTTTTTGAAAAAAGTTTCCAGTTCCTTGACTTCCTGCGAAGCTTTTCACAGCTCAGGACTTTTTTTTTTGCTTGTTTTATGCTTGTTTCAGTGTTTTGCTGCCTCCGGTGGCAGTTTTCTGGACTACAGCAGAAATCATTAACAACTGCACAAATCACAGAGGCTATGGTCAAACAGTATCATATTTTCAGGTAAAGTATTTCTATAGCGTTTTACAATTCAGATCTTTACAGTGTAGTAGTCAGTCCTATTTGTAGTGCTAAAGGCAGTAATGTTCAAACATTGTTTTGTTATAAAAGAGATTGACTTTCACATTTTATTGCTGACATGATTTCCCTTAAATATCTCTCAGCTGAATCAAAAATATTTCAGCTCAGAATTTTGAGAGTGAGTTTGTATGAACAAACACTGTCAACAAGTAGTTAGTATGTTACCCTGTTGACATGAGGCATTCTTTGAAGGTTTTTCATTCCTTTAGTCACTAATGTTAGGGCAGACAACCTTTCTCAGGTCAGGAACAATGGGTGTTGCAGGGCTCCAGACTGTGACTAAACATTTACAATAGAAAAAAACAATTACTTTAAAGAAGCATTTTAAAATCACACTGCATTGTTTCTCAGAAAAGCTCAAAGTTAATTTGCAATAGAAACTTCTTTCTGATCTGTACAGAAAACCTCATATAGGTCAGTCACTCTTACTGTCTCATTGCCCTCAAGCATGATACAGCTGGGTTCTATCAATCCAGCCTCAAGTGGATTTGTGTGATGACCCCAGGAAACACCTGGGTCACCCAGTCCCCTCCACTCCTCACTAGAGATCAGTAATCCTCTCGCCTTGCATCCCCTCTTAAACCACACCTGTCAAACACACACACACACACACACACACACACACACACACACACACACACACACACACTGCTTTAATGACAGTTTGGCTCACATGGCTGCACGAGGCTTCCTAGAAAGATGCCACAAAACCAGATTAGTCTGCAGCCTGCACACACACTCTCGATGTGTGTATTTAACCTGGATTCTCACCTCATGTGCCCCTGTCTTTGATTAAAGGTAACTGTAAAGCTTTCTGTGGAGTGCTAGTAATAGACCATGTTAGGAATATGCTAGGTTGCAGGGATTTTTTGGGGTGCATTTTTTTACTAATTTAAAATACTTAATTTGAGACTGGATTTCATACCATGATCACCTGTTTTTATCTCCTGCATGGACGTTTCTGCATGCTGCTGTCAATGCAAAGATTTTTGTCCCTTACAATTTTGCGTTTAATTATATAGTGTGTTTGTAGTATAGACAAATACAGTACATCTTGGTATATTTTTTTACCGTTGGTGGATTCTTCACTTAGTTTTTTCTTAATTAGTGGTGCATTTAACAGAAAAATTCTAATTACAAATTCAATAATTTAATGAATCAAATTTATTTAGTAATCAACAGATCAACAAAAATATAAAAAACTATCAGTTAATCAAAATGAAAATCGATTAAAATGAAGAAATGAAAGTCATCAGTGCCATGTTTACATATGGTTAGCTTATCTATGTCGTGTACACAAAGACAGTCAAAATGTGACACCAGTGAACTGCAAATTAAATTACACCAACTGTTATTATATAGCTCTGGGAAAAAGTCAAGAAAAATCTAACGAAAAAAAGTATAAATATAGCTGCAAGCAGCAATTACGGGGCCAAGCACTACAGAAGCAAGCTTCAGACGAACGGCAGGAATGAGTAATTAAAACCGTTTTAAGATTATTGTAGGCAAAATGGCTTGAAAACAATAAACACAACAACTAGTAATAGGATTTATTGGCTTATCACGTGTGAGGTGACTCTTGCACATACAAAGTTTGGTGACAGTATGTCAAAGCTTTGAATTATATATAGCCTTAGAGTCATTTTGACACAGTGCTTAAAGTTCATAGTGGCGCTGTACGAAAACGGTTGCGTTTATCGACACCAAATCCATAACTTTTTGTCAGTACAGTCTGAAGATGATATGATTCAATTCAAATCAAATGGCAGACCGGAAGTTCAGCTTAATCTGGCATATTTGGTATCTATGTTGTCGGCATAAACCAGGGAATATTTTGAGACCAGTTTCATTCATATAGGCTAATGCATTAAAAAGTTGTTAGCATTTTAAAAAGTGTTATTATTCATGGTTAATGAATGGTTTATTACTCTTGTAAATTTGTCACCAAATTTATGTGGCATGGTCAGTGTGAGGTGGCGATGACACATACAAAGTTTGGTGCAAATATGTCAAAGCTTTGCTGAGAGACAGCCTCAGATGCATTTTGGCACCCTTACAGCAAATTCGTTACTGCGCCAAATGAGAGCTGTTTCGTATATCGACACGAAATCCATAACTTTTGACCAGCTTGGTCTGAAGATTATCCGCGTCAAATTTTGTGAAAATCAGACAAACGGTCTAGGAGGAGTTCGAAAAAGTAGGTTTTTAACATTAATCAAAATGGCGGACAGGAAGTATGAACAATTTTTGCATAATTGGTATCGATGCTCTCGGCATGACCCACAGAATATAGTGAGACCATTTTCATTTCAATAGTTTAATTTATTCAAAAGTTATTAGCATTTTTTTGATATTTCATTATAACTCTTGACCACAAGGTGGTGCTGCCACCAAACTTTTTGAGTACCTTCGGGGCATGGAGCCAAATATTTTTTTAATTATTTTCGTAACGATACGATGCTGCTTTCAAAAGATACAGCATTTTAAATCATAATTCAAAATAGCCAACGTCTAAAATGGCTGACATGGACAAATTGGATATCGTTCGACTCGACATGATTCACTGAATCTAAAGAGACCATTTTATGATTTTTGGCCATACCATTCAGAAGTTATAAGCAAAAATATGATTTTTTCATATCTCCTGACCACTACGTGGTGCTGCATCAAAACACTGCAGGTAGTCTCAGGTCATGGTTATTATAACATGCACCAAGTTTGGTCTCAGTATGCCAAACCTTTGCTGTGATATAGCCTCACATGCATTCTTGCGCGCTTTTCGTCAAATTTGTTCACATGTCATTCGACAACGGTTGGATGAATCAATTTGAATTCCATATCTTTTTGTCAGCATGGTCTGAAAATGATCTGAGCCAATTTTCGTGAAAATTGGACTAACCATCTAGGACGAGTTCGAAAAAGTAGGTTTTGCGAACAATAAAATATAGCAAAAAAACTAAACCTTGCAATTTTTGAATTTTGGTGTTCTTTTGACTTGGCATGTGCCAAGGATTCAGAGGAATAATAATTGTACTTTTGTGGCTTACAGTTCAAAAGTTATTAGTTATAGTATAATATTTGGACAAGTGGTGGCGCTAGAGAGTTGGAGTCAGAGTCTCTAAACGTGCTGTGGTTAATGTTGATATTGTCCTCTATCAGAGTGCCAAATTGCAAAACTTTCCCGCAAGCGGTTCTATGGGCTGCCATAGACTTGCGGCGGAAGAAGAAGCAGAATAATAATAAGAATCCTAACGGATACAATAGGTGCCTACGCACCTTCGGTGCTTGGCCCCTAAAAATGCTCCTGTGGTTATCGCTGTGCTCTTGCAGTAGACCAGCTGGATAGAAAAAACAGTGCTGGCCCTTTGTATCAGTGCATTTGAACTTGAAAAATGGTGTGTATTGTAGAGGTGGAATGGGTACACAGATGTCACACTTTGTTACATACCTCGGTTCGGGGGTCACGGTTCGATATGATTTCTGTACAACGGGGGAAAAAACTACTTTGCTCAGTTTCTTTTAATTTATTTTCAACACACAGTAGTACAAATTGGATTTTTTTTCCACCTAGATGTGAATATACTATTAAATACTATTATATTATTATACTATACCATATTATAAATACTATTATTACATGATGATGATATATATACAGTGGGTACGCAAAGTATTCAGACCCCCTTAAATTTTTCACTCTGTTATATTGCAGCCATTTGCTAAAATCATTTAAGTTCATTTTTTTCCCCTCATTAGTGTACACACAGCACCCCATATTGACAGAAAAACACAGAATTGTTGACATTTTTGCACATTTATTAAAAAAGAAAAACTGAAATATCACATGGTCCTAAGTATTTAGACCCTTTGGATCTAATACAGCTATGAGTCTTTTTGGGAAAGATGCAACAAGTTTTTCACACCTGGATTTGGGGATCCTCTGCCATTCCTCCTTGCAGATCCTCTCCAGTTCTGTCAGGTTGGATGGTAAACGTTTGTGGACAGCCATTTTCAGGTCTCCAGAGATGCTCAATTGGGTTTAAATCAGGGCTCTGGCTGGGCAATTCAAGAACAAGCTTTAGCTTTAAGCTTTAAAAGGCAGCCATTTTAGCGGGGAGAAAAAGAGAGAAAGGGTTGTATGGAGAGATTGAATTACACCTGTATTTTTGGGCCTCGACATTGGCATAGCCAAAGTTACATTTGTTTGTATATTGTAAATAAGGTTGATTTATTTCCATAAGGTTTATTATTTTTATTTATTTTTGTTTTGGGCTATTGCTACGTTGCACACTCTCGAGAACTATATGTTTGCACCTTGGGGATTAAAACCACTCTGAACTGTGCAATTTGTTCCCTGCTGTCTTATTTACACCTGGCTGCCTGTACATCCTAACAGTAACCTTGGCCAGTTCTGTGCCTTGCCACAATTCTGTCTCTGAGCTCTTCAGGCAGTTATATAGACAGATGTGTGGCTTTCCTAATCAAGTCCAATCAGTATAATCAAACACTGCTATATATATATATATATATATATATATATATATATATATATATATATATATAATCTGCAGTATATGTACATAGGGCTGTAGCTATCGAATATTTTAGTAATCGAGTAATCTACCAAAAATTCCATCGATTAATCGAGTAATTGGATAAAATGTGTTTTTGCTTAATTAAAGTGCAATATTAATTATGCAAGAGAAAATAAGACTCCTGGGTCTCTTTAAATTAACAACTAAGTTTCCTGTTTTTAGAATTTTTTATTTTTATTTTTTAAATGTATAGAATGCAATGCATACATCAAAAATAAACATTTAATTACTACCCATTGTTTCTCTGTCTGTACTTGTACTGGGAACAGTGACAATAAAGTTGACAGATGAATTAAGTGCATTTAAGTGCCATTCAGTTGGGGTTTTAAATAAAGCATTTTCTGAGATGCACATTAAACATTAAACACATAAAACATTAATTTAATTTATCTTTTAATTATTGAAAATTAACTTAACTTTTTGGTAAACAAAGGGGATTTACTATTAAAAATAAAACATTGAAGAAATGTTGTGTGATTAAACCTTAAAAAAATAATGTTTTATTTATTTATTTATTTTTTGTAGTAGGCTATGTACATTCTGCTGAACAATAGTCTTTGACCGGACTTTTATTTTGACGGGTTGGCGTACCTTTACAGTTCTGTGTATGTGATGTGACGCTAGTTTTACTCAAATCAAACGGTCAAATGCTCATGAAGTGACTGTCAGAGCAGTTCTGGAGATGTTGTTCATGTATTCACGTCCTTATTTAGTGAGACAGCAGAGGCTGAAATCACCGCGAGCGTCACGCGCTTCAGTGTGTGTTAATAAAGGAAGACGCGCTTCTGCTCCATTCATTAACAGAGACACGCAGAACATGCAGGATTCATATTTAAATAGACTGTTCCAGCTTAATACTTACAGATGTTAGTCCATATCATGATTTGATGTAAGTGCAATGACCTATTTTTGATTAATTCATTCAAAATTTGGCAAATTCCGTGCCATTCCGTGTTAAATTGTAAATTCAGTTTTTATGACAGGATTCCGTGATTCCCTCCGCGTTTTCTGCATCGCGGAAATCATAGGGCCCTAGTTGTGGCATGCCAGCTCTATCTTACAATGGACACACGCCCTGGCATTCTCTTTACGTAACGTTTGCCCGCGCCCTCAGATCAAAGCACTGCTGACTTGCAGTATGCGATTTCGGACGCAGCTCTTGTCTCTCCTTCCGCTTTGTGGGTGACGTAAATGGGTTGTCACATTAAAAAAATCATTGCGAAAGAACCTGACGTGAGATTTAAAATAAATTAAAAGAGGCTTCGAGGCAGAGGAATTTGCCTCGATCATTTTTTGTAATCGAGTTACTCGAGGAATTGTTTCAGCCCTATATGTACATATATACATACAATGTATATATGTACATATATACATACAATGAATAAATTATTTAAATATATTTGATTTCGTTTACAGATAAATGTGACGAGTGGGGCGGGGCCGAGGGACATGGGAGCGAGGCCGGGGGAGTGATTGGAGATGAACTACACCTGTTCGTCCCACCGGTCTCGAGGCCCATGGAGGAGATGGAAGGATATAAAACTGGAGCGACGACAGTGAAGGACGAGAGAGGACCAGGCCTGGGCTTTTAGTTGTGTTTTGGGTTTTATTTGCGCGCACCAGTCGTCCGTGAGGGGCTGGTGCGCTGGTTTTGTGTTTATTTTGCTTTATTAAAATGTTGTTGATTGTCCGCCGGTTCCCGCCTCCTTCTTCCGGATGAATATGAAGGTTTTATCATTACAGTGGTGCCGAAGCCCGGGAGAAGGAGGGACGCGCTGCTGAAGATCCCTCGCCGCTGTGGTGAATCCGCGGTGCCATCGAGCTGGCGAGGAGTGTGCCGCCATGGACGCTCGAGGCGGTGGACTGGAGCGAGTTGCCGGGGACGGGCGAGCTCGCTACCGGCCGCCCACGATGTGGAGAGACGGCTGCCGTCCGTGAGGGAGCGGAGGAGTCGGCGCCGTTCGCCAGGTGGCCGGAGCCTGCTGCCTCCGCCGGAACGGGGAGGAGCAGGGAACGGGGGACTCCTGCCGGCTGCCCAAAACCGGAGGAGCCGTCGCCGTCCACCGGGCGGCGGAGGAGTGTCGTGCCGTCCGCCGAGGGCCGTCCAGTGCCACCGCCAGGCACCGCGGAGGAGATCACCCAGCTGGTGGAGGGCCGAGCAGCGGTGCGTCTGGGAACCGGAATTTTTTTTTTTTTTTTTTCTCCTCTCTCCCCTCTCTCGTCTCTGTCGCTCCTCCTTCCATCTCCTTTTCTCTCGCCTCGCCTGTCCTACCCCCAGGTTCCCGCAGGTCCCCGGGAGCGGCCCCCCCGGAGGGAGGGGGGGGGGGGAGTAGAGCGCAGTCTCGGGAGTACCCCCCGGCCTGCGAGGGGCGATGGGGGTATGTGACGAGTGGGGCGGGGCCGAGGGACATGGGAGCGAGGCCGGGGGAGTGATTGGAGATGAACTACACCTGTTCGTCCCACCGGTCTCGAGGCCCATGGAGGAGATGGAAGGATATAAAACTGGAGCGACGACAGTGAAGGACGAGAGAGGACCAGGCCTGGGCTTTTAGTTGTGTTTTGGTTTTTATTTTATGCGCACCAGTCGTCCGTGAGGGGCTGGTGCGCTGTTTTGTGTTTATTTTGTAATTAAAATGTTTTTGATTGTCCGCCGGTTCCCGCCTCCTTCTTCCGGATGAATATGAAGGTTGATATTTATTACAATAAACAAGGGGGAAAAAGTGCCACACGTACATGGCCTATATCAGGGGAGCCCAACCTTTTTTGAACAAAGATCTACTTTTAGATTTATCAGTGTGCCGAGATCTACCACTCCAAACAGAAAGCCAGTCGCTACTCACAGCGCATCTGCAGATTTAATATGCTCAAAACAAACAGAAAAGTAGATCTAATCCATATATAATAAATCTGTTGTGAATCAGAAGGCAGAGACAGATCCATTTGCAACAATTTATTAAACAGAAACTCCAGGCAAAGGTCAATATCTGCATAGATAGACAGTTTCAGGGATCAAACAGAGGCGAGTCGAGAAACAGGCTTTGGGTCATTAGGCAGGCAGCAGAACGATCAGAATCCAGAAACAGGCTTTGGGTCAGTAGGCAGGCAGCAGAACAATCAGAATCCAGAAACAGGCTTTGGGTCAGTAGGCAGGCAGCAGAACAATCAGAATCCAGAAACAGGCTTTGGATCAGTAGGCAGGCAGCAGAACAATCAGAATCCAGAAACAGGCTTTGGGTCAGTAGGCAGGCAGCAGAACAATCAGAATCCAGAAACAGGCTTTGGGTCAGTAGGCAGGCAGCAGAACAATCAGAATCCAGAAACAGGCTTTGGGTCAGTAGGCAGGCAGCAGAACGATCAGAATCCAGAAACAGGCTTTGGGTCAGTAGGCAGGCAGCAGAACGATCAGAATCCAGAAACAGGCTTTGGGTCAGTAGGCAGGCAGCAGAACGATCAGAATCCAGAAACAGGCTTTGGGTCAGTAGGCAGGCAGCAGAACGATCAGAATCCAGAAGCAGGCTTTGGGTCAGTAGGCAGGCAGCAGAACGATCAGAATCCAGAAACAGGCTTTGGGTCAGTAGGCAGGCAGCAGAACGATCAGAATCCAGAAACAGGCTTTGGGTCAGTAGGCAGGCAGAACAATCAGAGAGAGTTAGAGATAGCAAGGGTCAGAGACACGGGTAGGCAAGAATAACCAGAAACGCTCAGACATGAATAATAACAAAAACATATAATAAAGTTATTTCTCTACCTTAGTGGGACCTCTGGCACTGGGAGGAGGCAGCTAGTTTCTCGTAGTC
This sequence comes from Carassius carassius, assembly GCF_963082965.1. NCBI lineage: Eukaryota > Metazoa > Chordata > Actinopteri > Cypriniformes > Cyprinidae > Carassius > Carassius carassius. Next base: position 24,812,254 of record NC_081774.1, read on the forward strand.
AGGGCAGTAAGAGCTGGTTGCAAGCCTTAAGCAGGCCAGAAGGTGGTCATCAGTCATTGTAGATCTGTACTTTGACTTGATGATTTTCATGTGAGAGAAAGCACACTCACACAAGTAGGTTGACCCGAAAAGTGCTGTCAAGTTGAAAGCACATTTTCTGAGGTTGTGATTCTTTTGTTCAGTCAGTAAGTTCCAGAACTCTCCATTCATGTCAGATGTTGCCCTGGATTTGATCTCAATGTCATTTTGCAGTGTGAGAATCTCATTCTTAACAGCAGTGTTATTTAAGTGGAACAGTGATACAATTTTGGAGGCTATACAATCCACATCAATACTTGGACCAAATGGAAAACACAGATAGCTGGCAACAGGCTCGATGGATCCGAAATCTGTAAAGCGCCTCTCAAATTCTAACAAGATGCTCTGAACTTGCTCCTCAAAACGTGCACTGTCAAGCTGCACAAAGTCTTTGCCCTGACGTTGAAGTTCTGCCTGCATGTGAGGAAAGTTCCGTAGGTCATAGCGTTGCAGCCTATTTGAAAGCAGTTGTAGCTTGCTTTTAAATGTGTTTACTGCACTGATCATGTTGATTACATGTTTGTCTTTACCCTGCAGCTCTAAATTAAAATAATTCAGCAGGTCAGTGAGATCTGTCAGGAACGCTAAATCCAATAGCCACTGGTAGTCCTCTAGCTGGGCATATTCTGCATGTTTCGAAAGCTTCAGAAAATCTTTGATTTCAGGCAACAACTCTGAGAATCTCGCTAAAAATTTACCTCTACTCAGCCATCTAACATCTGTGTGCAGCAACAGGTCTGTGTGTTCTGCACCAGTCTCCTCCAAATGAGCACGGAATAACCTTCTCTGTAGACTCCTGGCCCGAACGGAACACACAATCTTCATTGCAACATCCATCACTTCTTTCATGTTTAAAATCTTACTACATAATGCCTGCTGTTGGATTATACAGTGGTAATTAAGGAAGTCCGGGAAAAATTCACTCTTTGCACAATGCAATGAATCCGCTGGTACGGCCCACCATTGCTGGAGCACCGTCCGTTGTGATAGAGATGAGTTTGAAGAGGGGCAATTGGGTCTTGTTGACAAATTCCATGAAAGCTTGGAAAATATCTTTGCGTCTTGTGTGTCCTTTCAATGGTAAAATGGTGAGCAGCTCTTCTTTTGCACCCATGTCTCCAAAAACCATTCTAATGAAAACACATAGTTGTGCCACATCAACAACATCAGTTGACTCGTCAAATTGAAGAGAAAAACATTCGCACTGTTCAACATCCTTCCTTAACTGCTCCTCGACATCCTCTGCCATTCCCTCACATCGCCGTGTAACAGTGCCACGGGATAATTGCACGTCCTTAATGGCAGCTATGATGTCACTTTTATTCTTAAAGTCACCAAAAAGTGTGTCTGCAGCCTCGACAAACGCTTCTTTCACAACTTCGCCGTCCTTGAAAGACTTCTTGTGTTTTGCAAGAACATGACTGACACGATAAGATGCTATAGTTGCAGCCTTACCCTTGGTGCTTGGCCTGGTAAAAATGGACTGCTGTGCTGCTAACTGCCCCTTCAATTCCCGGACTTTTCGGGTGCGTAGAGCTGATTTAGCCGGAAAATCTGCGTCATAGCTTTTGTGCACGGTCTTAAAATGCCGCTCCAAATTGCCCTTCTTCGGTAAGGCCACGCTTGAATTGCAAATAAGACAGATGGACTTCGAATTTGAATAAACAAAAAAGTAATCCTCTTCCCAGTCAGAATGAAAATGATATGTTTTCGTTTTTTTGGCTTCTGCCATAGTTGTGTTTTCTTTTGCTGATGTCGCGACTCGCAGCTCTCTCAACGTCTCCCTAGTAACAGTGAATAGTGGCGCGAAATTCGCGAATGATGCGGCTCGAGGTGACCGGCGGGAGCTCGCATATCTGAAGAGCCGACTATTTTAAAAAATATAGCCTATAGAAATTAAATAATTCTGTAATAATGAAATATTGAATAATTTTATTTAAAATAATAGTGTGTGTTCATGCAAGTTATAATGCTAGAGTGCTGGTTATAACATGGCAATAAAGAAAAAAGAAAAAGAGGGACCAGTTTAATCCTTTCAGTTATTTATTTTTCTGAATATTTATTATCTTTTTCTTTAATATGGGTTCTATTATATTATTGTTTTGAATGTTGTTTCTATACATTAAAAATATGTAATTTAAATGGAAAGGTTTAGTATTTTTTTTTAATAACAAATCAAGGCATTTAAAAAAAATTGTTAGACATTGTGAGTATGATTTCGTTAAATAATTTAATTAGAATTGTTTTCACACCTATCATAGTCAAAGTCAAAACATTTATTTTTTAAAGAGCCGTTTGTGACCCAAAAGAGCCGTCTCTTTGAGTGAGCTGAGTCAACGAGCCGGAATGCCACCGAGCTACTAATAATGTAA